>NC_046160.1:50296933-50641933 GCF_011064425.1 Rattus rattus
CCTAATTCTGGTACCAGTCAGTTAGGACAACTGGTGAGACCAAATACGAGACTTGATATCAAAATTCTAAGATTAGAATTACTTAGTAGAAGAAGAGGGGAATGAAAGGAAAATTATACAGATTTAAGGTTTAAAAATATGAAGTTTAAAGAAAATTCAGACTCAGGACTAAACACTGTGAAAAGCAAGTCCAGGCAGCCCCGCCCTGCCGTTAGGACTAACAGACCATAAAGATAAAGAAAAGGAATGCAGGAACCAGCCCGAGTTATCAGGACTAACCCAAACCATCTGGCAGAAGGGCACCTCCCCAGCTTACTCAGAGTCACACCTTAACCAGATGTCCTTCAAACCCTGATACGCCCCTAGCTCCTAAAATCCTGCACGCTCCAGTCAATACGTACTCTCCTGCTGTGCTGTAATCTCACTGCCATGTTTAAATGAGCCAATCACCTATAGCAGCGCCCAGAAATTAGCCAATTGTGTGTAACCTCGCCAACCCCCCTACCCTCCCCTATATAAACCCCCGAGTTTGGAAGCTCGGGGTCGATTCCTCTGTCTCCTGTGTGAGATACGAGTCGACCCGGGATCCCTGAGTCGACCCGGGATCTCGTTAATAAAAGCTACCTCTTGCTGTTAAAAAAAAAAAAAAAAATAATTTATGAGAAGAGTCACAACTAATGTTTTTTTATCAAATCGACATGCGTGAGTATTTTTCACCTGCAACTTTTGATTTTCATTATGCTTTACTCATAATGCTTTACATTAAGGTCTACTCTTCATTAAGGCCAACTTCCAGGTATGAGGAATGAATTGCTACGTTTTTCAGAGATGAGTCAGTTGACTTAGTAAGGGTTCCTGAAAAGACCATCCTTTCCATTCTGTATTATTTGCTTCATTAACCGAGAGTTGAATTCATATAACTGGGAGTTAAACATTATGTCTATTAAAGATAGAAACATTCACTTCACCATTCACTATAATCAAGCTACTGATTGAGAAGCACGCTGGTTCATAATTTTGCTGTAACCCAGATGTATATCTATTTCCGTTTCATCAGTCAGTTTAGACTGTTTATTCACATGCAATATGACATTATTTTTATTGCCGTGCTTTTGTAAAACTCTAGATAATTTACTGTCTGTCTTTAAAGTTTTGTTCTTCTTTAAGATTTTCATGCTTAGTGCTTTGTCTGGTTTTGTTTTGAAGACAGCACCTCATTCTGTAACCCTACTTGTCCTTTCTTCTGTGCAAGATAAAAGTGTGTGCTCCTATGCCTAGCTGTCCCATGGCAATTCTTTTGCATTTTGTATATAAAATTGGATTCAATCTGTTAGAGTCTGCAAGCATATTGAATTTTAGACAGTATATAGAAAAACATTCAATATTGTCTATGGATATCTTCTTCTGAAGATCATTTAATTTTCTTACTATACCTTAACAAATAAAGCACAAACAAACGCCTGTGATCCTCATACAGCTTAACTTAGCTTTTCCCTGAGCTCTGTGTATATGATACTTGTGGGAATCACAGTTTAACAAAAGTGTGAGTGCTTTAATGGGATGTGGGATGGGGTTTTATTTTTCTTTTTTGTTTGGTTTGGTTTTTTCGCGTATTTGCTTATATTGTTAAGTAGCAGTTGGGACACTGTAACTACTGTTTAAAAATCAATTTATAAAGCCAGGGACTCATACACATGCATAGTTGCTGGACATGGCCTCCTAAATGCTGAACCAGGCTTCAAAGAACTTGCTGCTGGCCAAAGTATCGCAGCCAGGACTGGGAGACATCTGGGTTATCATTTCATGGCCTCTAGCTCCATTTGCATGCACGGGCTTATTTTTATTTGAGACAGCTTGTCTTCTGTGCACCACACGAGTCCAACAAACCTTTACTAAGCTATTTAATTTCTAAGTACAGCTTCAGAGTTCCTTCGTGTCTCAGGGTAGGAAAATGCTTAGAGAAGAAATTGCCTGTAGAAAGTCAGTCATTCCTCTGAAATTCTCTAAGTTGCTACCCTTACATTTCTAGACTGCTGTTTGTAGTCAGTTTCCACATCCAGGGCTGAGAACTGCTGCCTAAATCGTAGAACAGACGAAAAGAAGAGTTCACACCAAGGCTTGTCCATTTCCTTGCAAACTTTGTCTCGATTTGAATAAGTTACCTTAGTTAAATTTCCTGTTGTGCAGAGAGATGTTTTTGCAGATGCGTGGATGTGTGGCATGTCAATACTACAATTTATGTGTTGTATACCACTTAATTCAGAAATCATCTTCCCAAATGGTGGATGTATGTAGGATAGGATAGGAAAACCTATGGAGCAGTCACAGGTAGAGAATATAGGAGCATAGTCCCCAGCTGAGACTCAAACTCTATACCTGAACATCAACAAACTTGGAGGTAATGGCCAGGAATATTTTCCTTTCTAAGCTTCTACATCCTTAGATGAAATCAATTCTTGTTCTGTGATAGCTTTTGCTCATTATTTAAGACCTGTCCAAAGAGTAATCCCCTTTCAACTCACTTTATTTATTCCTATAACAACATGATTTTGTAATTTTGTGGCTTTTGACATTTTACCAAATGTATGGGTTTGGAAGTTAGGAAAGCTAAATTTGATTCATAAATGAGGTCTTGTGGTCTTCGAGAAGTTTTCTCTGAGAGTTGGTTGTCACATCTGTAAAATGAGATAAATATTACCTATCTCATTATTTCTCATAATTTTAGAAATAGTCATTGAATGTATATTTTATGTTAACCACTAAACTGAGGAGCAGATTAAAGGAGAATGTGAACATATGTGTGTGTGTGTGTATGTGTGTGTGTGTATACATATATGTATATGCATATACAGCAGTATTGCAACAGATAATATATTATAGTCATTCAATTTCAAATCTTTATTTTTATTTCTTCATGATTGATGATAGTTGATAAGGAAGTAGGTTTATTATGGAAATTCCAGGTTTTATAAATCCAGTCTGAATAAATGTCTACATACGCCTTGCATCCCCGTGCTTTCACTGTGCTGTAACTGAGTTCTATTCGTTGGCATATTTTGATCATTGGGTTAATTAATAAAGATAATAATATGAATCATGTGCATAACAGGCGCACTTCTTAATTCACAATTAACTACTACATATAGTAGCTAACTCATCCTTCTCCCTAGTTTAAGAATTTAGTCTGTTCAGTTGGTAGAATGCTTGGTTATCAATCCTCAGTCAAGCATAAACTGAGCCTGGTGGCTCGTGACTCTAATTCCAGAACTCTGAAAATGAGACGGCAAAATCAGCTCAATTTCAGCTGCATAATGAACTTGGAGCCAGACTGGCATTCATGAAACCCTGTATCAATAACAACAACAAAACAGCAACAACAAAAAAGAGTAAAATAAAATAAAGAATATATATCAATGGAAAAAATATAGTTATATTATGGGCAACCGGGTTTAAATTCTGTCTATATAATATTTTGTGCTTTCTTGTATATTTACAGCATATTAATTATTTAGTTAACTAAGTAAAATAAGACTTATTTCTAAGGCCCAGTAAAATAATTATGTTTGTGTCATAACTATTTTAAGGCTATATTCTAATTTTATGTGAAAAACTCTACATTGTAGTAAACAGTAAGCGCTCAATAGCTGTTGCCCATTGCAGGCATCCAAAGTTGAGGCTCTTTCCGGTCGCACTGAAGTAGTCATCAAGGAGCAATTCAATCTGCTCCTTCCGTTCTCGGTTTCCAGGCTCCTCAATCCCAGGTGAGAAGATTGGAAAAAGTTTTCATCTTAGATTTATCTGGGCAAACTAGTTGTTCCACATAAATCAAGTACCCCCTAGAGGTTCCCTAGTCTTTAAAAGCCTGGGAATGTGGGTAGTCTTGGCTTCACTGTCTTTGTCCGGTGTGTAGGATGTTCTGGCAGTTCACCCCTGGAGCCTGAAATCTGGCCTGTGGCTGGGTTCTCTTCACTTCCTCTTGGCTAGGCTTTTGGGCCAGGAAAATGCTGTAATCCCATTTCTTCTCTCCAGAAAACCCCCCAGAGATCCCTACACTTGGACTTGAGGGTAGACATTTAAGAACTGCCTTCCTTGGACACTTTTTAGTTGCAATTTAAGTTTTTAAAACAATGATCTATCTTAATACATTCTGCCCAACCCTTCTACTCATTTTCTATTTGAACCCACAGTCAACGAGCTCTTTACATTTAAGCTTCTCTCAACAATCCACGTTTTAAGACAACTTTTTAAACCCACCTTTGAAGGGTATTGTATATTTTAATTTCTAACTATTTACATACAAATTGTAACTATATTTTAATGCATATGCTGTGGGGGGATAATGATACTTTTATGATAACACAAAAGGCAGCAAGAACTAGTTTGGATTGCAAACAAAATATGCAGGAAATAGACATTAAGAAGATGTATTTTTATATTTAGTTGACAAGACCATGAATGCTCCCAGAGAGGAGCCTACCATAGTCATGATTCACAGTCTATTTATTTGGCGTTTGTATTTCTGAAAACAATTTGAAAACTGGAATAGAATGAGATATCCTGACAGATCATAATTTAAAGCCACGGGTAATGGAATAGAAATTTCTTGCCATGCTATGGGATCTAATCAATATTAGGAATGATCGTAGAGCCTTCCAGTGAATGCTCCCATGCAAGGAGCACTTCCTTATAACTCCTTCAAACAATCTGTTATCCAGAATTTGCATTATCTGACTGAAGGCACAGTATGGTTCCAGTGACACAGAGGTACCATGAAAAATGTGTTTTTCCTAACAAAATCCTAATTATCATCAAAGCTGGTGACTAGAGAAAAGAATGTTTCTCGCAATTGCTAAGAGAGACAGGCACTTTTAAAAGGTGGTGATTTAATCTGTATGATCTAGGTATTTCCTTTTCACAATTCTATAGGTAAAATTTTAACTTACCATGCTAACTGCCTTCACAGATGTTGGTCTTAATGAATAACATACTGAGACTTCAATTCCCTAACGAGAGGTCAGAGTTTTCTGGAGGGAGAGTGTTGCAAACTCATGGTCGGACACCCGCAGCACTGTGGATGGAGAAGCTGGCAAGTTTCAGCCTCACTTCCTGTCTGCACTTTTCATCCGCCTTCCCTATTACAGCATCAAGTAAGACGTCTAGCATGAATGGCATTCTTACAGAACATGTGAGAAGGATTAGTTAATTAATGAGATTGGCCCACTTCCAGGGGTGGGGAAGGATCAAAATACACCTCTTTGAAAAGATTCAGATCCAATTTTGCCCACACTCCTTGCTTTCCAGCCACTCTACTGCCTGCCATGCATGTAAAGAACGGTTGATTTCTCACTTGGGATGTTTCCTGGACTTTTCTAAAATGTTCTTCTGTAAGATTTTATATTCTCTGAAGTCTGACATTTCCTGAATTTTCATTAACGCTGATGGCAGGGAAATTATTACCTAGTGAAATTTGTAAAAATCAAAGTAGCCAAGGGTCTCTCTTAAGTAGAATCCTTAATATGCTTAAGGAGACTGACAATATAATTGCCTTTTCTCTAGATCCCTCTAGCAGAACCATTTCAATGCCATGGTAGGGAAACTTCAAGACAGATTTCCTCAAATGAGTAGAATATTCAAAGTTGTATAGTGATATGAGACCTAACTACAGAGAAACTTTCATAGAGATTCAAAATAGACCAGGAACTTTGCCAGTACATAAGTTAAAATTGGAATAATACAGAGATTAGCATGACCCCTGAGCAAATTCATAAGGGGTTCTCTCTCTCTCTCTCTCTCTCTCTCTCTCTCTCTCTCTCTCTCTCTCTCTCTGTTTGCTCCCTCCCCTTTCCTCTTCCTCCTCCTTCCTCCCCCTCTTTATAATACCCACAGGTCCTCTGAGAATATTCTGGGTGTTTTTTGTTATGAGATTTCTAAGTGTGCAAATGGGTCTTGTTGTCTGTATTTGTTTCTTGTGCCATTTCCTGGGCTCTCTTCCTTCTGCCTGTTTGTTTTACTATAATATTTCATGCTTCTTCTTATTTTATCTTATTACATTTATTATGTTATAATACTTATTCTACTTTATAAGCCTGTTTTTTTTTTTTTTTTTATTGAGAAGCAGAAAGGAAGGAGGAATATAGAGGAGGCGCTAGTAGGTGTATAGGGAGGGGAAACAGGATATGTTATATTAAAATCTATTTTCAATAAAAATAAAAAAGTAAAAAGTAAATTCATCATTATAAAAGGGGTTAGAGGGAAGAAAAGAAAGATGTAGTTATCTCAATAACACTAAAACAAAAAGCTGTATAAAAAAGGCAATGATTATATACACAGTGTTTATAGCAAATCAAATATTTTTCAGATAGTGAATTCTATTTTTAATGATTTTCAATATCTTATTCTTAAAAACAATGAGTAACTTATTAAGCATATTATACATTTATTAGTATTGAAATACTTTTATTTTAACACTTTTTAGCAGATAGCAATGCTATACTTAAAGAAAATGAAGTTCATAATTGTATATGTTTTACATGATTGCTAATTATTCAATAAATGAAGAAAAGCAAAATAAAAAGTCTATTTTCTTCCTTATGAGGTTAGTTGGGAAAATACTAACACTAATAAATAAATAAACACATGTTTATGTGCTGTCAAAATATTTTTTATGTTAGTATAGTGGAAAGGTAGTTTTAATGTAATAGAATTTCATAAAAAATAGTTTTAAAATCATGTGTGTGTGTGTGAGTGAGTGTGTGTGTGTGTGTGTGTGTGTTTGTTTTACAGGGTATTATTTTTGCATGCATGAAAATTGTAAACGTTAAAGGTGTGGGATAGTGGATTGTGTCAGGAAACTTGGTAAGGTAGAGCGGGTCTGAGACCCTGCCACTTGGGTACACACCTAAGAACGTTCGCACCTCAGGTTCTCTGCCATATTCCTGGCCTGGAATATGTGCCACACTCCCAAAACAGAGTTTTATGACCCTGAGGGTTTAGCCAATAAACTTTTTTCCTGGACATTTCTCCCTGCAAAGGGTACATAATCTCTGGTTCACCTTGAGAGGTGGGCATGCATCCATTTTTCATGATGAGCAGTCAACAAACAGTTTGTCTCTTTCATTGAGGACATCAGGAGCATGGAGAAGGCCTTAGCCTACAGAGTAGCAGCTTAAGTTTCCTGCAGAAGGCCTCTATGTGCTTCCAGACAACTGCAGCTACCTTCAATATTAGCTAAATTGCAGTTTCCATCCCTTCCTCCCCAAGCCCCAACAGGCCCTGGGTTAGTTGCAGTCCTCAGCCCACAGATCCTGACTCTGCTCTCCAATTTCCTTTCAACTCAGCAATGTTTAGATTTCCAGGAGTCTGGGAGCACCTGGTCCCAGGCTTGTCAGGCCAGTGGATCCTGACTTTTCTTTGTGGTTCTCAAGCAGAGACCTGAGGTCTGGAATTCAGTGAACCACAACTTTGGCCCCTCACATCTTAGACCTGGTCTTCTCACCAGGAGTGGTATCTTGGAGCTTCGCTGAAGCTTAACACCCTACAGTGGCTATTTGAGATAAGCTACCCCAATGGCTGGGTCCAGCAGCAGTGTAGAATGTGGTCCCACATAAAGGGTCTTTCCATTTATCAAAGAATTTGTATTCTGCCCATTTTTTGAGAACTCAAATGAGGGCAATTCAAAAGTAAAGGACAAATTTGTCTAGGGGAGGCAATTTCAGGACTAAGTATCTAGGATACTCATTGTTCTCAGGTACGTCTACTGAGAAAGGAAATAGTTGTGAAATTGAACTTTGGTTAGGAATGGAGTGTGAATATGTTTAAAGTTGTAAATAGGAATAGAGGTAAAGAGAAAGAATCTGTGGTTGTTAAACATTAACAGTGTTGAAGATCAACTGGTCAACCTTGGGCCAGTGGCAGCGGTTCATAGTATAAATGAATTTGTCTTATAAGTATGAAGAACTGAGCTCAAATCCACAAAACCTGGGTAAAACTCTGAACATTTCTGTGTGTGGTTATAACCCCAACATTAGATACTAATAACAAATAGATACTGAGAACATTCTATACAGCCATCCTAAAGGAATGGAAAGTTTCTGTTTCAACGAGACAGACTTTTTCCAAAGGCAGTAATTGACAGGGACATGGGTGAATTTTTGCTTTGGACTCTGAAGTTGTACATAGCCATACTCAAATTCTGTACCAAACACAATAATGCATGCGCACGCGCGCGCGCGTGCGCACACACACACACACACACACACACACACACACACACACAATCAGTTTAGTACTCCTCACTAGGAAAGGTATCCCAATGAAAAGACCACACATATTAAATGTTCCAGTCTGTCAAAATGCTAATTCATTCGAAAGTATACTGCTTAAATTGACAATGGTTCTTAACATGATTTGTGTTTAAAAAAAAATGATAGAGAGTATTCTTCTATGCTCTTCCACCAAGGCATCCAGAGACAAACTATAGCTGTGGTAGGAAGAGACCAGAGTATAACTCAGGTTGGCACTGGGATGTGAAAGTGTCATCTACAGGGTATTAGTTTTGAATGCATGCAAAATCCAAATGTTAAAGGGTCCTGAGGTTTCTGTTAAGATCCCGGAAACTCCTGAAATTAGATAACATGTGGCATTGTAAATTTTCTTATAAAGAAGCGCTGACAAGATACTATATGAAACTGTGAAGATAAACTTTATATCTGCTTAGACAGTACTAAGCAAATAGTAGAGCTACCCAAGAGAAACATTACTTGTACTACATACAGGTAACGGACCTGGAAAACTGGGACTACCCAAAACCATTGAGGCTAAATGATTCGATAATAAAACCAGGATACTAGACATGAAACTTCAAGATTTGCTGTTTGTCCTGCTCAATTTTGGTTCTGCATTATCTCAAACATTTTTGATGCAGTCTCATCCCTCAATTTTGAAATGAGCAAACATATATTGAAAGTATGTAACCTGTACATTTTATTGTTATGTAGGGGTTCACAGTTAAGCAATTTTATTGAATTAAGAAAGTTTGGTTTCTGGGAATTTGAACAATTTTGAAACTGTTAAAATTGTGGGACTTCTGAAGTTGAACTGTAATATAGTCTACAGTATGAGAAGGCCATGAGTCTGTGGAAGCTACAGTTTAAAAAGATATGGTTGAATACCAAGTTGAAAACAGGTAGAATTTTGATAGTTAAAGGTCATTATCCATTTGGCTGGATCTTACAGTTATCTAGGAAACTAATAAATAAATCTGTCTGTGGTAGCTTTTCTAGGGAGTTTTAGTTGAGATTTAGTTGCATCTTGAATGTGTGTGGCATTATTTATGAGCAAGTATCCCAGATTGAATGTAAGGTATCAAAGCCTAGCAGCAGTGTTTCCTTGCTTCCTGACAATGTACACAATGTGGTTCTTTTTTTTTTCTCCGAGCTGGGGACCGAACCCAGGGCCTTGCGCTTCCTAGGCAAGCGCTCTACCACTGAGCTAAATCCCCAACCCAATGTACACAATGTGATGGCTACATCATATTGCTGCCACACAATTAGAGTTGATTTTGCAACAGTGCCTTCTACATGATGATATACTCTATCCTCAAATGGAACTAATGTTAATGGTTGAGTTTTTCACCAGGCATTTTGTCACAATAATGAAGAATTAACTTACACAGACCCACCAAAGAAAAGATGTCAATGAGCTGAACTTACCAAAAAAATCTTGTCTTCTATAGCACTCCTTCACAACATGGTGGTCAGGACCACTGATAAAAATAAAACTTGCATCTGGGGCATAGAGGAGTGGGAGCAGGCACAAATTCCCACCCATAGAAGAGGACATATTGGCATTTTTTTAGTGCTTGGAGAAGGAAAGTCAGTTTTCTTTAATGGTATGATACATGATGTACTGACCACACTTCAAGGTAAGCCACACCCCCAGGAGTAGTTGAGCAAGAAAAGTAAATTCAGTAGTATGAAATGGGGGCAGGAGGAGGAGAAAGAGAGACAGAGACAGAGAAAGACAGAGACAGAGAAACAGACAGAGATAGACAGGCAGACATTGACTTGGAAGCAGAGAGTCAAATATCTATACAAATCAGTCTTTCAGGAATACAAGATGAAATCCCTTTCTCTCACCCACTACTTTAAGATGTTTTAAGTTAAAAAAAATCTTATCTTTTAAGAAAGATCCATCCCATATACAGTTACCAAATACAGACACGATTGTGGATACCAAGAAGTGAATGTTGACAGGAGCCTGACATCGCTGTCCCTGAGAGATTCTGCCAGAACCTGACAAATACAGAGACTGATGCTCACAGTCATCCATTGGACTGAGAAAGGGGTCCCCAATCAAGGAGTTAGAGAAAGAACTGAAGAAGCTGAAGTGGTTTGCAACCCCTTAAGAACAATAATATCAACCAACCTGACCCTCCAGAGCTACCAGGGACTAAACCACCAACCAAAGAGTACACGTGGCGCTACCCATGGCTCCACCTGCATATGTAGCAGAGGATGGCCTTGTTGGGCATCAATGGGAGGAGAAGCCCTTGGCCCTGTAAAGGCTTGATGCCCCAGTGTAGGGGAATACCAGGGCAGGCAGGTGGGAGGGTGTAGGGGGAGGTGGAGGAGCACCATCATAGAAGCATGGGGAAGGGGAGGAAATAGGGGGTTTCTGGAGGTGAAATGGGGGAAAGGGGATAACATTTGAAATGTTAATAAAAAGTAAAAGGTAAAAATGAAACAGTGTCATTAACTTGAATTTATACAATTTTTCCTGCAGCTATAATTTTAATCAGAATAGCCAATTGCTGCTCTTTTTCTCTTATGCATATAAAAATCATCCTAAGTTATAAAAATAATGGCAGCTTAAAAATGTTTCTTAGTTTTCATTGTAGTTTATTTGAAATATCCCATTGATTAGTATATTTAAATGCTTGGACCCCAGTTATTAGAATGATTAGCAAAGAATTAGCAGATGTGACTTCGTTGGGGACACGCATTACAGTGAGTTTTGAGGTCTCAAAAGCCCAAGGCATTCGATTCTAAGTTTTCCCTCTCCCTTTCTCTCTCTCTCTCTCCTTCTCCTTCTCCCTCTCCACTCCCCCTCCCCCTCTCTTTGCTTCATGTTTGTGGAGTAGACATAATCTCTCAGTTTTAATTTACAACCATATCTATCTGCCTTCTGCCATGCTCTACAACATCATGGTCATGCATTCATCCTCTGAAATGGTTAAGTCTCCAATAAACTCTTCTATAAGCTCCCTTGGTCATTATGCTTTTTCATGGTAATAATTAATATCAAATAACTAGGGCATTCAAGAAGATAGGGGAAATCTGGGAGGAGATAGACATTAATTAGATCAAGATAGGTTTTATGAAATTATTAAAAATTAATAAAAGCATAATTTTAAGTTGTTCCTGGGATTTTTTTTTTACATATAAACCACTTTGTGTCAGGCAAAATTAGTTCTATTGTGTAATCTTTTATTGATTCAAATTTAATGCTGCTTCTTTAGAAAGGAGAGTGTACTGTTTTTAAAAGAATATAAACCATTTCTAAGGTTGTGTGTATCTGTCCCTAAGAGAGGTCTTGGGTTTACCGGTTTGAATACAATGTGACTTTTTAGTGTGTTTGTCCAATGCATTTGTTGGGAACTAGGGAGAAAAATCTACTTCAGATTTGTACCTACTCATTGCATCCTATGAGTAAGAACTTTATTTAAGTAAGAGCTATCATACTAGGAGATGTTTGAGGAGAATGCTGACCCAGCATTCTTCTCTGGAGGGAAGCTGAAACAAAGAAGACATAAATGGGCATCACATGTCTAGACTGTAAGAAAAGATGCCCCAACACATAAATGCTATTTGTCAGAACTTGGCTCAAAGGCTGAGACAGGAACTAGACAAAGTTATGTTTCAGATGTGTATACCAGTTTAACAAGCCAGACCTTCTCTTAAGAAAGTCTAATTGACCAGGGCACCCTAGAGTCCCTTAACAGAGGCTTTCTTGTTTTATGCCTTCCCTCAGTTATCTTTCTTCCCGAAGGGCCTGGAAACTTTAATCATAAAACCCAACTGCAAGATCAATTGTTTTCAAATAACAAAAGATGCTAATGCAGTTTTTATAGCACAGCAGGTCTCATTACATTACTGGGCTTTGATTTCCTATTGCAAGCCAGAATTGCTTTCTAAAATTAGTAAATATGTAATCTATAAGTATTCTGTGTTTTGAAATATATAAAATAAAAGATGTATTTATTGGATCGTATACATTTTTTGCAGTGACAAGTAAAGAGATGACGCACTGTCTTGAAAGCAGCAGCCCCATCTTAAGAACAATAAACACGCATCTCCCTACCTTTTTAAACTGCAAGGATAATCTGTTCTTTCAATTTCATTTTTAAACTCAAGCCTCAATTAAAAGCAGTAAGTGATTATTGAACACCAACTCTGTGTTCAGGAATCAGCTCAGAGGAACGTTAATAAGAACAATTGATCTTAATTTTAATGAGGAATGTGAAATTTGCCCAGAGAGGTTACAGGACAACTTAAAGAGACTACAGGATAGAATACACCTTACAAGGTGCACACATTGGGATATGTTGCTTCAGATAATATCTAAAAAGCTTTGGAGAAGAATTTATACAGCACATCTTACTAGAGAGAAAAAAATCCACATCTTAAAAGGTGTAACTAAAAGTACAGCTTATTTAATACCTAGCTATTAAGGAACAAATGTTTCTTATAAAGATTATTCTACTAAAGACACATAAAAATAAAATGACACAGTGTTCAGCTTTCATCAGAGAAACATCTTCTTGCAGTAAATAGGAGTCTCACAATTGGAAATTGTGCTGAGAGTAAGAGAATTTGGAGCACTCAGTCCTAAATGAGGTTTCTTCATCTACCCCCAGCCCCCGTGACAGGCTCATGAATCTATGCAGAAGAGTAGGTCAAAACATGGTTAGAGTCATGACTCCAAGGAAACAATGTCTTCTAGACACTACAGGAAAATCTAAAACTTCACTGATTATCTTACAAACCATGAGAAAAATTCCATATTACTGTGATGAATGCAACATTAATTTTATAGTAGACAAAAGCCAGTGGGATGAGTTTTTAAAGTCTTTATTCTTAGTTTTACTTATATTTAAGTGTGTGTTTCTGTGTATGAATTAGAAGAGGGGCATGTATTGCTTGGGGAAGACAAAAGAGGGCACCAGATTCCCTAGAAGGGCAGTAAGATGCTGTTTTGAGGCATTTGAAGCGGGTGATGAGAACCAATCTTTGGTCTTTTGTAAGAGCAGAACCTCCTCTTAACTGACAAAGTATTTCCAGCTTATGACATCAGCTTTCTGAGCACTGAAAGTATTATGGCAACCCAGAGGTCTGGAAGTAAAATTCTAAGAACAAGATAATTAAAAAACAAAAACAAAAAAAGAAAAAAAAACCACACAAACATGTACTACCAAGAAATGAGTATTAAAATTAGATAAAAGGAGAAATTATTGAAACTAAGAATGCAATTTTTGAATGTGAGACTAAATCCAAGTGAATATTTTCTGTAAATGTTGATGTTACCATGTGCAATATAAATGATAGCAATTTTAAAGTTCCAAAACATTGAAAAGTGTGAATGTTAAACTAAGAAAAACTGAGTAAGGTGTTAGTTTCTGGGTGATTGCATATGTATTAATTAGAAATACATTTATAATAAGACAAGAGAAAACTATAAGAGTGATTAAGAAATACAAACCAATACAAGGAAAATAAAATTATAAAGTACAAAAATTGGAATTAAAACTGAAGAACTGTACAATGCTAAAATTGAAGGAAAATATTTTAGTAAATGTTCAAACGTAACTTAACTAGAATGATTTAGTGAGAGCTCAAAATTGTCAGTCTCTATCGACAAGAAGGTTACAAGATGATAAAAAATCATCATTCTTTGATGTTAAAATTACAAATGCTGGCCATCTATCATTTAAAAGAAAACCTCTGTGGCTAAACTAATACCTTATAAAAACACATTTTACAGCAGGAAGTGTTACTAGACATAGAGGGATTTCACAATGGAGCTTATGGTCTCATGTGAAGATGTTCCGTCATAAATTCCTATGCACATTCATTTTGGAGAGATTTTAGTGTTTTCTTTCAGATACTAATTTTAAAAACAGGCAAATTATAAAGTAAAGATTAATAACACATTCATGGGTCAGATGTATATGGCCCAAGGGTAAATTTTATTACAAATAATTTTCCATAGCATAAACTTTATCAGTGTCTATGTCATTTCCTTGATGTGAAGTTTTAGCCAACAAACTGTAAGCTTGACAAACCTTTTGATTTGAAGAGAGCCTGTGTTAGGTAGTTCCTTTAATAGTCACATGGACCAGTGAGATGCTGTGTGTATGTATGTATGCCTCAGAATTTCTCAAGAATATATTTAGAAATAACCCAGGATAAGGAGGTATGGTGCTTTCTTGTTAGCATATAGAAGTGGCTTTGAGAATATTATATGAATGATATATATTAATGACCATCAGAATGATTCAGATAAAATAATACTATGTATTTGTGATGATGCATTTGATGGGATGGTGATATGGTTAAAACAGGAAATGTTTTCCATTTGAAAGTGGGACTTTTTTTTTTTTGCTCTTGATAGAGAGACATTGAAATTCATTTTTATGTTACTGAATTGCCGGTTAAGGAACAAGAATCCTGCAGCTATTTCACCTCAGGAAATAAGGTGGGTTTGACAGCTGCAAGGAGGAGGTTAAGCTCTTTGCTTGAGGAGAGTGGGTGGAAATTCAAACTCAGAGGGAGGTCAGAACATCTTTAAGAAGGAGAATGTTGGCAAGTGACTAGGTACAGTTCCAGATGGAGTAGTGAGTGGGTGAAGAACAGTAGAACAGCAGATTGTGAAAAGTGGAAATTCAGTTCAGCAATTAACTGTGCAGTGTCAGTCTAGGTAAAATGAAGATGTGCTAAAGCCCTTGTCTCTGTAGTAGGAGATGAGTAGAGCAGGAAGAAATGTGTCTCGATGCCTACAGTAGTCCTCTACGTTACTATGGGGCCTTGCTGGAATCCCCTGAAATACGATGGTTACCATCAAACTGTTAAATATCTGCTATCAAGCCCATCTCTTCAGATATCAGTTTGACATGCTATTGAAGATCAAGAAATTCTTGAGAAGTGGTAAAGCATTTTCCTTTTTTTTTTCCTGTTACTTTTGCATTATTGACTTCCTTCTAATTTCAGCTTTTCAGGGAAATCTAAAAGAACATAATCATTTGTGCGAAACCCATATATTCCAAGTTCCCTGAGAAACAGTGAATTGACAGGATATTCTAAAAGAAGAGGAACAAGACAACAAGGAGGAAGAGTGAGAAAGAGGAGGACAAAGAGAAGGAGGAAGGGGAGGAGGAGGAAGAGGAAATGTCAGAATGCTTTCTTGCAGCAATGACTCTTCTTGTTTTATTCTGTAGCCCAGGTTTGCCCAGTTGATCTTCCTGATTCAACCTCCATCTCACTGAGATCATAGTACTAAACCGACATATGAGGCTTAGGAATAGTTTTATTTTCCTGACAGAGAAAATAGGCTTCCTAAATATGAAAACTCTAATGTCAAGTTTATGGTGTACACTATTGGTAATATCAATGAAGAGAGTGGATATAACATGTCAGGCTCATAATATACATTCGAATTTTTCTTTCACTCTGTGAAAGAGAAGAAAATGTGAATAAATATTTAATCTCAATACATTTGTAAATGAAAGCAAGTGCCTTCAGTGCCTGCCAGGACTGACACACAAGAAGTCTATAAAGGTCACGATTGGCAAGGGATCATTTATAACTTAGTAACTGTTCTAGTGGACTACAGATTAAAATACCTTTTTTTCTTGTAAAAATATAAAGCAGTTACATTAAGACTGACTGCAGCATTAGGTGACACAAAAGACTTAAAGATGAATTACTGTGTAGACAGAGCAAGGCACCTGATTGATAATGCAGCAATCTGTTGAGATACTTAATCGTAAACATCAGAGGAAGGACTGCTGGCTGCACTCTACCATATTTTCTTACTTTAGCTGGGTAAGAGGAACCAAAAGTATTTGGACGACATCCTGGGTTGATAGTCATGCCTCACAAAGAGATGACATCACTGTATCTAGAAAACACATTGTCATTCTATCTTATCCAGGCATCCTCAACAGTCCCCTTGTCAAGCTCCAGCAGTTAAAGGTGGTTCTGATAGAACATGAACAGGTGTCCTCAAATACTGTCAATGGAGGACAATGGATCACTGAATACAGAAGAAACTCCAATAATAAGCTATGTTGTAAAAGTCCCCAATGACAACTGGTATCTTGAACATGAGTTGCTACACAAGCAAATAATAGGATGAGGGAAGAAATAGCTATGAACTGAAATATGGTAAAATGCAGAACGCTTGTGAGAATGACAGACACATGCTTCTGAAGAGACAAAATTACTGTATAAAAGAATAGAGTTTTTTTTTTTTCAGGCATCTTTTTGATAGCAAACTAGAATAAAAGCAGCGGTCTGTACCAAGGAAGTAGAGTTGCGTGTTTAACTTCACTTGTTTATTTTTTACAGTTTTCGAGGCAGTCTTAGAGATAGCCTGGTCCTCACTACTTAGCACAGTCTGGCTTCGAACTCATGACCACCTTCCTTTTGCAGCATGGGATCAGTGGGTATTCGGCGCTATGCCCAGCTACAGTTTGAAGTAGATGAAGTTGCTTTGTGTGTTTCCCTTCTCGATACTGAGGAAGACATAAAAGTAATCCCTACCGGAGCAGAATGTCAGGATTCAAAGCGCTTGGACCCATCGTTTCTTTGGTGGTGAGGTGCATTATTTAGGCAGAAAGGATGTGGGGAAGAAAAGTTTCTTTTCATTGTGGTGGAAAACAAAGAACTAGTGACAGGGTTCAGGGGCCAGGTCAAGGCATCATTCAAAGATGTTCCAGAAGACCTACTGCCTCCAAAAATTCTCATCTTCCACAGCTCCTTGCCTTCTAACGCTGCTCAGATTCTGTGTTGATCAGTGAATCACTCTGTCGATGAAGGCAAAGCCTCCATGATCCAGTCAGCTTCCCCATCTCTGAGCACTGAATGTGTTGGGACCTTCAGTACTCGAGTGTTTAGTAGAAAAGCACCTTCTATCAAAGCCGGCTTCTGTTAGTGCTAAACGTCATATATTAATTTAAGTAAAGGTCAATATAAGAAACATAAAATTTTATTATTGTATGTGAAACAGAAGGTAAGGCTTAAAATAACTTTAGGGAAAATAAGATAATAATAGAGAAAGATGAAAATTACTAGGAACATAATAAACGGAATGTATTAAATATGTTTGTAGGAAGAAACCCAAACGTATCCTTATTCAAAATTAAACTATGTAAATTAAAATAGATCAGAATCTTCCTATTGACTTTTTAAGTTTCTCATTCACTGTGTTCTTAAGTTCCAGAATTTTTGATGCACTTTTTAAATTTTAATTGCTTCTAGCTATTTGCTTAACTTTTGATTTTATACAGATTTTATTTCCTAACTTTATTTGCCTATCTATATGTCACGTTTTATTGCTCACTGAAGTATTTTTTTTTTAAAGATTATTTTGAATTCTTTTTCAGGAAGTTTTTATATCTCCACTTATTTAGGTTAAACTTTTGGAAATCAATTTGTTCTGTTTGTGGTATTGTCTTTCTCTGATTATTTAAAAAGCCTGTGGCCTTGCAATGGTGCCCCGCACTTTCAGTAGAGGCGTCTCCCTCTGTACATACTTGGCAGGGAAAGCCCTGTGTACAGGCCTCTCCTGAATTTGCTGCTGGATTCCTTAGATGGCTATTCTGGTGCCATGTCAGAGGATGTGTGAGATTAGAACTTGATTTCTCAGAGGATAACACACTGACTCTGCATGGAAGATCAGATCAGGGTCCACAGGATGAGCCTAAATCTTCCCTAGGTGATCCTGGTGCTTGAGTCTGAAGAGTAAACTGGATCCTTGGGTTTGTAAGGGCCAGTTTGACATCAGTGTTTATTGCTCTGGACGTGGCCACTAGACCGCATAGCTAGATTGAATACCTAGATCTATAGGAACAAATATAGCTGCTAATTGATAAGCCACAAACAAACATCTTCAGTGCTATGCCTAGTACTGTGGCATGTTTGTACCTTGGTCATTGAAAACAGCTCTGGCCCTTAGGAACCTCTGCAGAATCTAGTGGGATGATCTGTAACCTTGAGAAGATATTGAATCGTGTGTGCATGAGAGTGAAACTGGATTCTGGGTATACGTGGGTAGATTGAAATCTGGAGTCTATAGCAGGTAATTTGATGATAGTGTAGACCTGGAAGCTGCAACCTGGGTTGAAAGACACACACACACACACACACACACACACACACACACACACACACACACACACACACACACACACACTTGAACATGAAGGTTTCTTTTATCTTCCTTCCAAACAAGAACAAGTGCTCCTAGGAAAGCCTTGCTTGGCATAATTCCTTTAGTCTCTTGAATAGGACGTGCTAAGCTTTAACAGTTTGAAAAGTTTCTCCCTTACGATCTTAGCCCCACAGGTTTGTAAATGCCTTGCTTAGTAAATAAGAAGACAGAACTTGGAACATACTGGCTGTGCATTGATAGGGTTTTGAAACCTCACAGTCAAGTATATAACTTAGGGGAAAATGAAAAAGGTCTAGCAAACTTTAAACATTCAATTGGGCAGGTCTATTACTTGTTCTCAGTTGCTCTAATGAAGGGAACAGCACCATGGATTAGCAAAAAAAAAAAAAAAAAAAAAAAAAAAACATAAAAAAAAGAACCCAAAAAAAACCACGTATTTAAATAATTAGATAAAAATTTTTTGCTATCTGGAATCTTGTGATAAACGACAAGATTATGCCTCTTCAGGTCTTCAGCGAATTTGCATGGACTGAGTTACTCTCAGTTAGCTTCATAGCTGAAATAATTCCTGACATGTGCAAGCTGAGATTAGCTCTACCTTCTCCCCTAATTTGAACATAATAATTAGAAAGGCACATGCACGAGCTTCCAGTTTATACGAGTTCATTTAGTGAAATCCCTTGAGCTCCTCCAATTAGAAAACAAGTTTTTGAGTTAATATCCTTCAATTGTTAAAAACTTGCGTCACTGCGAGAGCACATTGAGGCATGAAGGTCCCAGCACACTGGCAGCTGATTGTAAGGGGATGTGATTGTTCCACATTTAGACTGGAAAGGGTTAGGAACTCCACTTCCCAAAGTGCTTAATGAATGAAAGGAAAATTGGACCCCTGAGCCAGAGTCAATGACCTAAGAGAGTGAAAATGTTCACAGGTTAACAAGGGCTGTGGTTCCTTACCACGATTCTCAGCAGAGGAGAATGGCAAAGGGGATATTCATATTCTGCCTTAATATTCAAAAAATTCATTTTCTGCCTAAAGAAAATGCCCCCCGTAGAGTACTGGGAGCCCTGGTGCTGTTGATCTTGAACTCTTCCTGCTCTCTCTCGTGCTGATTCATCGATTTAAATGCATAGTCTGCTTTAAGAGTTCCTTCTAAGACATTATTATTTTTTTTTTACTTTTTAGTTTTTTTTTTATTCTTTAATCCTTTTTTACAGTCCAGACTTTATCTCCGTTCCAGTCTCCCCACCCCCATCACTCTTCATCCCATACTTCAACCGCTGTCTCCAAGAGGATGTCCCCACCCTTATCCCCACCTCCACCCCACCAGGCCTCCCAACTCCCTGGGGTCTCAGGTCTCTCCGGGTTTAGGTGCATCTTCTCTTACTGAGGCCAGACCGGGACAGTTCTCTGCTGTATATGTGTCAGGGACCTCATATCAGCTGGTGTATGCTGCCTGGTGGGTGGCTCAGTAGATGAGCGATCTCGGGGGTCCAGGTTCCCTATAGAAGACTGCTGGACTTCTTTTGGGTAGCCCTTCTCTTCGGCTTCTTCCACTTTTTCTCCAATTGAACCACACGGGTTTTGCCTTCCGTTCATCATTGGTTGGGTGCTAGTATCTGACACATTTAATTTAAAGTGAAAAAGACGTAGATTATTATCCTATAACATTTTATATTCAAGCCATATAAGCTTTACTAGAATAGGAAAGTCGGCTGTTGAATTTCTTGTGATCTTGTAGGCGATGCATGCACTGCAGGTGGTTATGGCTAGTTTCTTCACCATTTCAACCTTTTGTTTTAAAAAAGTATGCGGTTCACTTGAATTGGAGGGAGTTTACTGGCCACGCAGCCCTGGCCACTACCCTGCTGATGTTTACAGATATAAAATGTCCGATTGGCTGCTATGAGTCATTCTTAGTGAGGAATCTTATCTTAGCACCTGCTTTATCTTTAACATCCTTTTCAACTTCTTGTAGAAGGAGAACAATAGCCAAAAAGAAAAAAAATTGGGACCATTCCAGTTTTGAAACACCTGCCTTAGAGATAAAGACTGTAATTTTAGGCACTCGCAATCCCTTTGCTTTGGGCTGGAATTCGTTCTGCATGCTGTGAGCATCTGCTCTCTCTCTCAAGCACGTGCTTGGCCAGGGTCTGACTTCAGTCTAGTGAATTATAAGATCATCTCTGTTACCATGGAAAACTCTGCGGATCAGAAAGTCTCTGAAGATCTGGCTTCACAGTAAATGCCTTTTATGAGTTCAAGAAACATTACACCATTAGCGGTAGGGAATCAGTCACTAATCCTTCATGACCTAACTCCAGTGCGATACTGATAATCTCTGACTTACAGAGACTACCCCAAGTTTACATGGCCACTGTGAACTTAAATAGTCATTTTTACTTTTATTATTATTTTTTTAAATTACAGACAGGAACTACACAGCTGGAAGCCAGAAGCACTAGATTTGCTTGGACTATTAAGACATTTCACAGTTAGCTGAATGAAAAATATTTATTCCACCTCCTTTTATTTTTCTCTTGAGATGGACATATATCCACATTGATTCTCGCAATGGAGTCACTTACAGAGTGTAGGTTTTAATAATATGCTAATTCACTATCCAAACATCAACAGCTCCTGAGTATTCACATAATTCATGCTATTATCCTGATTAATTATATTGGGTTTATTTTAATCACCTGAAAGTCTCTGACAGGAGGTAGTCCTTGTCTGAATCCTGCTCTGGGGCAGCAAGCACCAGGAATTATCTAGAAGGATAATTATCTAGAAAGGTGTATGTCTAAAATTTACCAGTGTCAGATGTCTCACAGAAATAAGGAACTCACCATGACAGTCCTGAAAACAAATCACTTTGGAAAAAGATTAAAAATAATTAGGAATCTCTGCCAGGCTCGCTGTGTGCTTTGTTCTGTAGCACAGCAGCGACGTTGTTCAATGAGAATGAGTGACAGACAGAGAGACAGTAACGTTCCTATCCTATCACGATGTGGCTTTCGTTCAGTTGTAAGATTACCGGGTTTGGCTAACTTGGTGGATTAATGCAGGGAGTATGGCAGAGTAGCGACGTCACATCCATACACGTTTATTTCGCCTACTTCAGAATCCTTACGGGAACACGGAAGAGTCAGTTCACCATACCCAGACTTCTGTCAATTATTTTCGGGAATGTTTTTAAGTACATATGTAAATATAATTATTTTAACTTTAATTTTGGGGATTCTATTCATAGTGGACACGTGAATAGTGTTTTAAAATCTTTTTAAAGCTCTCCATTGATTTCAAAGGTGTTTGAGAGAATACGTGATTTTTTTTTTTTTAAATCTGCATGGTTATAACATCTGAAGGCAGAATGTAGACGGACATTTTATGTTTTTCTTTCCCACTGGATATCAACCATGTGTTGAAATACTCTTACTTATGCTGGACCCATACAGCCATGATTATGTGGCTTTCTTTTAAGGAGGGACACATTTCATGTCCCTTGTTTAAGAACGGTATATTTAGATGATTCGTTCTGTAGATTAATTTTATCATGTCATCGAAAGTTCTACTTGTTACTATTTCTTATGTTCACATAAACGTTGTGCAGTTTATTGAGTGCTTTTCCGGGAACTATTTCATTTTTATGTATTTTGTGTATTTTTTATGTTTTATCATTTTACTACGGTACACCAATGGGCGGTTTTCATAAAGATGGATCCTGCCACCCAGGGTAAATGCCGTTGTTTGTGCTGCACAACTGGTTCCACTGTTCTGGGTTCGGTTTGTTGCACTGGCTAGGGTATCCTTGTTTGTTCTGCTTCGCTTGTATAAGAAAGCCACACCATGTGGTTATGTCTGCTCTAGAGCTTGGGAACCACAAACTTACATCCACCCTCCCTTGTCTGCCCCCTGAGTACAAGGAATCCATTATGTTTTCAGTGATTTTGTTAATCGTGTTTTTGAAGAATGTTAGCTTTAGGCATTCCTATATCTTGACATTTTTTTAATGTCTCCATAATTGATAAGTTTAGTCTCTATTGTTCTCACAAATGCAGTTAAGGATTTATTAATATTGTTTAAAATTAATTTTAATAATTAAAAATTAATTTCATTATTTGATGATTTCTCTATTGATTTCTGTGTCCTACAGCATTTATTTACATGTTAATAGTTTTACTTTCTTACTTCTATAGACACAGAATGAATTTTAATTTTTAAAACTTTTATTACTAGGAATAAAAGATATTATTTTTAGATCAGTTTCTTTTTTAATGTAGGATTTTACAGCTATTAATTCACCCATAATTGCCCCTTTTCATGGTCTTTACAACAACACCTGTAGTCCTATTTTCATTCATCTCAAAGTATTTCACGTTGGGAATTCCTCTCTTGTCTGGAGGTGGTGCTCACAGCTTCACTTTTATGAATTTCAAAAGAAAAAGTTCTCTTAATGGGCACATTTAATGATATGTGTGATTTAAATGTATGGGCATTTTTAAAACTTTCTAAAAATGTTTTTGTGCTGAAGAGCAACTCATAGGTCATAGGAAACTTTATGAGCTAGGCTTCTGTTGGATGGAAGGTTCAACAGCTCTTTGTGAAGTCCAGTTCTCTATAATACTGTTTGAATTTCCTCTCTGCTTAGTGTCTTCATGTTAATACTCTCTGTTTAATATAATTACCAGTGAATTAGTATTTACAGTTTCATTTCAGTTGTTTTTATGTTTCAAAAGTTTCCTATCTTTTTACTGTGGTTATTCCTCCATTTTGCTGACTCCATTTTATTTTGTGTTAAGTCGTTAGTTTTAGTAAAATGTTTTGCTCCTTCTCTGAGGAGTTTTCCTATGGCTGAAAAGTAACATTGTTCAAATCTTGTTTATGGTTAATATCAGCGTGGTATAGAAGCTTCCTTCTAACACAGCCCTATCTCCTCTATATATTCTATGATTGTCCTATATTTACATTTTTCAGACATGATACCTTTGTGAGGGGGTTTTGTAATTGCTGATGTGTGCCCTTGACTTTCATATCATACAGAAGATTTACAAGGAGGAGCATGCAAACAGTCCCTTCTCTTTAATCTGTGGAGTTCTCCTTTGGTCACAGAGGTCTGAGAACAATATTTCTTAGTTTTGCAACAGAGAAGGCTTTAGTTTCTCCTTTGTTTTCGAAGGATGCTTTTGTTAAATAGACATTTTTTGCCTAATTGTGTTTTTCTTTTGTAACTTAGAAAATGTCATTGCACTGCTTACTGCTTTTCAGTCTCCATGGTTTCCAATGAAAATGAACTATTAATCATATTGGCATTTCCTTGTGTGATGATTCATTTCCCTCATGTGGCTTTCATAGTCTCTCTTCTAACTGCTTGATTATTATGTATCTGTGTGTGTCTCTCTTAGAGTTTATCCTACTGGGTCAAGTCCTTCATGAATTGGCTGGCATTGGATAGCTCTGCTTTTGTCTTTACTTCCTGCAGAGGAGTGAGTAAAGGGGAAAGTATTAGTGCCCTAGATATGAACAGTTTTCTGAATTCCCAAAAATATATGCAGTTGATGAAGTCACCCTACACACTTTCCATTTCAAGATTCTTTGAAGTTGGTGTTAGCCTGTGTTTGCTCTCTCATATCTAAATCTACTACGTGTATGTGTTCAGTAAGAATATGCTGCCGATTGTTCCTAAGAAACCCTGTCGTCTGTGTAGTGGGAAGGAGGGGACTACTTTTCAGATGTAAGTAAGTGAAGGATCCTCAAAAATAGATGCTAGAGTGGATTATCTTGTGGACACAATTTAATTATAAGGGTCTTTTTTTTTTCCAGAGCTGGGGACCGAACCCAGGGCCTTGCGCTTGCTAGGCAAGCTCTCTACCACTGAGCCAAATCCCCAACCCCTATAAGGGTCTTTATAAGCACAAAAATCTCGGCACAAGATTCAGGGTACATAGAAGACTTGTCAAAGTATTTTAAGTGCAAAACTGAGATCACTCTTGTAGGAGTTCCCACAGTTCTGTATCATGGTAGTTTTCAAGGGAATGGTTGATTGGAGTTGTTCAAACAAATTTTGCTCTCTATATCAGCTTTGTAGCTGTTGATTATCACCACTGCCATAGTTTCTGGATTTTAGGTTTTTGGCTGGCAGAGAAAGAAGAAGACAGGGAAAGGCTACTTATATCTGGTGATTCCATCATCAAATTGTAGAATTACCCTAAAAATCACATGTTCTTTGTCTTGCGGTATCAAATATTCTGCCAAGACTTAATTCTTTAAAATTTACCAAGCATATTTATGTCATTAGTGACCAAACTTATTTTTATTTTTAATCAGTGCTAATGTATATCCTCATAAAATTGCAAAGCTTCTGAAAGGCAAAGCTTTGATTCTGAAAGGCAAAGGTTGATTCTGTGTCAATAGCACAGAATCAACCAACAGACTGGGAAAAAGTCTTTACCAATCCTATATGCAATAGAGGGCCAATATCTAATATACACAAATAACTCAAAGAGTTAGACTACAGAGAATCAAATAATCCTATTTAAAAATGGGGTACAGAGCTAAACAAAGAATTCTTGACAGAGGAATACCAAAGGTTGAGAAACGCATAAAGAAATGTTCAACATCCTTAGTCATGAGGGAAATGCAAATCAAAACAACCCTGAGGTACCACCTCACACCAGTCAGAATGGCTAAGATCAAAAACTCAGGTGACAGTAGAAGCTGGCAAGGATGTGAAGAAATAAGAACATTCCACCACTGTTGGTGAGAATGCAAGCTGCTACAATCACTCTGGAAATCAGTCTGGAGGTTCCTCAGAAAACTGAACATGGTATTACCTGAGGACCCAGCTATACTACTCCTGGGCATACACCCAAAAGATGTTCCAGCATATAACAAGGACACATGTCCCACTATGTTCATAGCAGCCTTATTTATAATATCCAAAGCTGGAAAGAACCCAGATGTTTTCAACAGAGGAATGGGTACAGAAAATGTGGTACATCTACACAATGGAGTACTACTCAGCTATTAAAAACAATGACTACAGGAAATTCTTAGGCAAATGGATGGAACTAGAAAATATCATCCTGAGTGAGGTAACCCAATCACAAAAGAATGCACATGGTATGCACTTACTGATAAATGGATATTAGCCCAAAAGCTTTGAATACCCAAGGAAAAATTCACAGATCATACAAAACCAAGAAGGAAGATGAAAGTGTGGGTGTTTCATCCCTTCCCGACAGGAGCCGGATGTAGATCTCTCCTGAGAGACACAGCCAGAATACAGCAAATACAGAGGCGAATGCCAGCAGCAATCCACTGAACTGAGAATAGGACCCCCGTTGAAGGAATCAGAGAAAGAACTGGAAGAGCTCGAAGGGGCTTGAGACCCCTTATGAACAACAATGCCAAGCAACCAGAGCTTCCAGGGACTAAGCCACTACCTAAAGACTATACATGGACTGACCCTGGACTCTGACCTCATAGGTAGCAATGAATATCCTAGTAAGAGCACCAGTGGAAGGGAAGCCCTGGGTCCTGCTAAGACTGAACCCCAGTGAACTAGATTGTTGGGGGAGGCGGCAATAGGGGGAGGGTGGGGAGGGAACACCCATAAAGAAGGGGAGGGGGAGGGATTAGGGGGATGTTTGCCCGGAAACCGGGAAAGGGAATAACATTCAAAATGTAAATAAGAAATACTCAAGTTAATAAAAAAAATTTTAAAAAAAAGAAGGGAGAACAGAATACTCACGGGAGCAAATACAGGGACAAAGAGTGAAGCAGGGACTGAAGAAAAGGTCATCCAGAGACTGTCTCTCTTTAAGATCTATCCATATGCAGCCACCAAACCCATTCGCTGAGGCTAAGAAGTGCATGCTGACAGGAGCCAGAATGGGTATCTCCTGAGAGGCTTTGCCAGAGCCCTACTGATACAGTTGAGGATGGTTGCAGCTAACCATTGGACTGGACAAGGGGACTTCAAAGGAGGAGTTAGAGAAAAGACTGAAGGACCTGAATAGGTTTTCAACCCCATAGGAAGAACAACAATATCAACCAACCAGACCCCACCAGAGCTCCCAGGGACTAAACCACCAACCAATGAGTACGCATGGAGGGATCCATGTCTCTGGCCACATATGTAGCAGAGAATGGCATTGTCCAGCATCAATAGGAAAAAAAAGTTCCTGGTCCTGTGAAGGCTCATTTCCCCAATGTACAGTAATGCTAGGGTGTTGAGGTGGAGTGGGTGAGTGGGAATGATAGCATCTTTGTAGAAGCAGGCAGAGGGATTGAGGGGGCTTGGGAGATGGGGGAAATGGAATAACATTTCAAATGTAAATATGTAAACTATCCAAGAAAAATAAAAAATTAAATACTAATGTATATCCTCATACATGTATAAGAGTTGTTTTAAAATAAATTTATGATTAACAATTGCTGGTAGACCTTTTAAAAATAGTTATTTACTCGGGTGAGATAATGTAAAAATTTTCAAGCAAAAAAATTTGATCATCAGTACAAAAAAGTTGAAGTTCTTCCTGCCTTTGCCAACAATATAAATAGACTTTTACAAAAATTTTCTTCCTTCACAAGATGGAATTCATGTATGGTACTGTGAACTGGTCCAAGGATACATGACACGGTATGTCTTAGACCCTAATGAGGAAACTATTTCCTAATATTATTCTGTTAAACTCCCCTATGTGTTTCTCTTTATACTCATAGATTAATGCAACTCTCAACCATCAATACATAGCTTTGCTTTTGCAGTTGATGACAATTGATACATAGACTGACAATTAGTCAACATGTAGTGAGTAAATGTCAGTGGATTGGCCACATTCCGTCCCACAAGGCTAATGGATCATTTTAGAGTAGAATGTGTTAAAAACCACATTTGTGAAGGATTGTCATAAAGAAGTATTTTCTGGACAGGAAAGGACCTCTGCATACATGAACTGCAAGAGTCTGTAACTACATTCATGAGACCTGCACAAGATCAAGCCACCAAAATTTCAACATGGATCCAGTGACGAATTACAAAGTCTTGCATCTAAATGAGAAGCTATTGAGAATTGATGGCTGCTAGGGTAGAGAGTGTCAGTTTTCATGAGTCTTTCCATACCTGATAGCCTGCCCATGCTCAGTGAATGCTCCTACACCCATGCACATATTGGTAGCATTCAGTGAACTCAAAGGTATTTTTTTAATAGCACATGAAGTTGGGAAAGAATAGTGGTATCAGTTTCATAGGATTTGGAGGGGAGAAAGTGGGTGGTGGCTTTTTAACCAAATATATTATATGAATATATGAAATTTTTAATATTTTAAAAAGGAAAATGTTGTTCTTCATTTAAACCCACTCTTCTTTCATTTTATCATTTTCTGAATCAGTGCTAAAAAACTCAGGCCATATATCCTGTGACTTAGAACTGTTTATAAAACATGCCACTTTCATTTTTTGACAGCTTTTATATAATATGTTCTTTAACCTTGGTTCAGTTCTCATTAATTTCTTCTATCCTGCAAGATACAATGTCCAAATTTAGCAGTTCTCTTTCTGAAGCTAATCTGAAATCCCACCGCTAGTGTGTTTTCATGCTTTTGTGATACCATGTATATTACTGTTTAAATCTCCCTTTTTACATAGCGTATAAACCAATGCTGAATCTGTTTCTAGTGCCTTCATAGCTAAAATTGTAGAACTACAATTTTAATCGTCATACAGAGGATAATGCCTTCCGCATACTGTCAGCTAATTATGCATTTGCTAACAAATTGGGTGACAGAGTTGACAATCCTAGAGAAGGAAATCCAAGGGAGAAAGATAATAATGTGGGTCCTGTAGCTGACTGTTTTTAGGCAGGAAAAATGCATATATTTTGTATAGCTTTCCTTTTTATATTCTCCCAAAAATAACAGATAATGACTCCTTTAACTACCCTGATGAGTAAAACCCCCTTTATCTAAAAACCATGCCTCTGTCTTTACTGATAGCCAATGTTGCAAAGCTCAAAAGGGAAGACTTGGCCTAAGATGGTTGGGAGAACTAAGCAGCCAAAATATTTCTGTTCATTTTCTCTCCTCAAACTCTGGATGGAGAATACATAAAACTGAACACAGTTTTCAATGTTGAACAAAAAAAAAATGCTCTCCCTCTGAGTAATGGGCAATGGTACTATTATAATGATGTTAGATAAAATGAACAAAATAAATGATAATAAGAAACCCTCCTTTTAGGAAGTCACACTGGTTGACATATCAATTCGTTTCAGTTTGTAATTTCCTTCATGTTCTAATTCACTTACAACAACAACAAAAAAAAATTGGTGTTGGTAAAATGAATAAATCCTAAGCGCAGGAAAGGTTGATGGACAGCTTTATGTGGTGTGAATGGAAAAATCCTCTTCAGGTAGGAATCCAAATTACTGACTGGAAAAGGGTGGGAAGAATAACTCATGTCAGTGAGAAAAATTTTATAAAAAAAAATTGAAATGTCAGAACTCTGAGTATTTGTAAGCCAAACTTTAACTGTATTGTTTCCAATGAATGCTTGGCTCAAATAGTTCCTCATTTTATTACCTTGCTTGCCATGAGGAAGAGTAAAATAAACCAGAACAATCAGTGAGCCAAAGAACACAGTATTTTCACAGTATTTTGGGGTAGTCTGGAACATCCATGTGAAATAAACAAAATGTTTTAAAAATTCTGTCACACTCTATTTTTGTATACATATATGGATATTGTTTATCTTTTGAAAACACATTTTGCATGACAGAAAACTCTATTGTCTTGTTTTAAATTTATTTAAAATACAATGGCTAGAAACTACCTATTAGGCACTTCATGCAAAATAACTGGCCAAAATTGATAATAGACATATAGACTCATCATTTATTTGGTTATCAGAAACATAAATATGTCAAAGTTATTAATCCAATGGGTTTTAAATTCTGTTTTCCTTTCTGTGCCTTTGCAATATCTAAGCTTACTGCACATTGCCGAAAATATGAAGATTAAAACTCAACAATGAAAATCTAAGAATCCACAAAACATTTTTTTCAGCTACTTTGGAAACTGACTGTATCCTTTCTTGAATATTCTTTTATAGACTCTTTTACAAAATGGTCATCCTGAGTTAGGCAACCCAGACACACAAATACGGTATGTATTCACTTTTAAGTGGATATTAGCATTAAGTAAATGATAATCAAGCTGCAATCCATTGACATAGACTGTTTAGGTAAAGAAGAGGGCTACAGAGGAGAAGCATGGCTCTCCCTTGAAGGGTAAATAGAATAGATGGTTGGCTTAAGGCTGGTCAGGACAAGAGCAGTAGAGATCAGATAAAGCAGAGGCGGGGGGGGTTGTAGGTAGAGACAACAGGAATTAGGGGGCACTTATAGGACAGCATGGAAACCTAGTGCAGTTAAAATTTCCTGAAATGTATGAGGGTGGCCCCAGTGATGACTCCTAGTAATGGAGGGTGTGGAGTCTGAACTGACCATCTTTTATAGCCACCAAGTCATCCCAGTAGTAGAACTGGGTTGTATGTGGCTGACCTTTTGGCCAGGGGGAACCTGTGGAGATCCCTAAATAATTCAGACTCATGCTAGGACAGAAGGTCCTTTCTGAACACTGACAGTGGGGCCCCCATGGCTGAGGACAATGTCCACACAGCTCATTGAAGGTGGAGAGGTCAGACTACTGCCTGTATAGGGCTTTTACACCTATATTCTAATCTGTTCAGTATGAGAAGGCACTCTGCAGGCTGTTGTAAAAGAAACCTAGACATCAACCCAACCACAAGACTCTCCACCTACGGTATAACCTCTCCTGCCTTCAAGAAGTACAGGGCAAGAGTAGCACAGAACTTACTGGAGTGACCAACCAATGTGTGGCTTTCCTTTAGGCCCTTAGCATGACAGAGAGCCCATGCTCTACACTTCCTGGATGGCCAAGTAGGACCAAATAAAATAGGCACGATATTCTGCTGCACAGAGATCCATGCCTTATCAAGTTGTCATCAGAGATGTTTTTTTCTGTCAGCTGATGAGAACAGGTGCAGAGAACCCCAGCCAGACACCATGCAGAAAGTCAAAATTGGAGGTCTTTGCCGTGTCCCTTTTCTTGAAGCTTGTGGAATCCACTGAAAAAAGGGAGAAAAGACTGTAGGAGTCAGAGAGGATGGGGGACAACAGGAGAACAAGGCCCTCTATATCAACTAAGCAGGGCTCACACGGGCACAGAGACTGAAGCAATAAGCATGGAGGTTTACATGTCTGCACTAGATCCTCTCATACATGTGATGGCTGTTAGCTTGGTGTGTTTGTGGGACTCCTAAAAGAGGGAACGTGTGTATCTCTGACTCTTTTCCTCCTACTGGGTTCCCTTGTTTGGATAGAATATGAAGAGTTTTTTGTTTTGATCTAAAAGTCATCACTGGTCATCTAAACTACCCACTAAAATGAATTACCTCTGTTCACATTTAGAAACTAAAACTTAGGCTAGCCCTTTGTTTTCTTTAGTACTTTTGAATAGGTCTGAGTTTATCCTCAGTTCCAGGGCTAGCCCTTCTTCCCTCTTGCATCCTGTCTTTCTTCCGTTTATTTCCAGCCCAGAAATTTTAATGCTATCTGACTAGCTAGTAATATGACTTAATATCGTGTACATAAAGGAAGATGTAAAAAGGATAACTGTAGGAATGAATATGGTGGACCATGACTTTAATCCCAGTACTTGGGAGGCAGAGGCAGGCAAACCTCTGAGGTTGGAGCCAACCTGGTCTATGTAGTTAGGTCCAGCTATCCAGTACTACATACTGAGACAATGTTTCAGCAGCAGCAGCAGCAACAACAACAACAACCCCAAAAGAAACAAAAACACAAACAAGCACACAAACATAGAAAAAGTGAATATTCTTATTTGTTGGGACTTCTTTCATATTATGCTTTCACATAGGTATCAAATAATAAGCCATGGTTGCCTGTAAATAAAAGTTGAGACCTACAGTATTATTGGAAAATATGAAAATTCTGAGATCAAAGAAGTCTTGCACCAAGGACATGGTAGCATATGTCGGGGAGGGTTTGGAAGGAACACAGTGACTTACAGTAAGGCCACGGATTTAAACACTGGAAACAAGAAGCAAGTTACTGGAGGGTATTACTATATTCCTTCAGGAATCAAAGTGAGAAAATAAGTGAAAGCCAAGATCAGAGAGATAAATCTGGGCCAAATCATGTTGGAATATCCTGCACTACAAACCTGTACGTTGTAAGAATTAAGTGCAAATGGGAGGATCTGATTGGCTCTACCTTGGAAATTGTGACAAGGAAGGGCATGGCATATTGCTGACCTAGAACATGGGTCCAGTTCTGACCAAGCTGGCAACACTGAAGTAAGAGCAAGTGGTTTGAATCTTGTGACTCAGCACTATAACACAAGCTGGAGGGGTCCTAGATACAGAAGGTCTAAGTCTACTTTGCCACTCTTTCTATCATTGCTCAATAGCAACTGGGACCAGTTATGAGTCTGGAAGTTTTCAGAACATGAAGCTGATCTTTCCATGATTTTTGCTACTTACAGAGAGGATTATGATGGTCCAAATTGAAACAGGCCTTTATAAAGACAACAGAAATAGGGAGAAAATTAAGATTTGGAGAGTACTCATGGAAACTTTTTCTCTCTTTTAGTTATGAATGACTAATTTTTCTCTGGATAATATAAGCATCAGTTATTCTTTCTAACATGGCTTGGGACCTTTTATAGATTGAAAACAAAAACATTTTTTCAATCATTTTCACTTTATATGGGCAGGGTAGAGATACAACCTCTCTAAGCATTTTTATTGTAAACTATGCAGGGTGTTGTTGTGCTGTTACATTTCCAGATGTCATCTTCTGCCTCTCCAGCAACTTGCTTCATGCAATTAAAGAAAGGAAATTTGGTTCTGTGAGGGTACATGTAACTTATGATTTTCTTATACACGTTGACTCATGCTACTGTAGGAAAAAGTACAGGAGATGCTTCTTGGAACAGTCTGGACAAACGCAGAAGAATCCTCTGGTGGGATCTGCTAGGGAGGGTACAGCATGGATCATAATTAAGAGGTTTCAATAGAGCTGTCATCCATTATAGCTGTCCTAGTTCAGTATGCCATTGGGACCTAGAGCATAGTCCCCAAAGGTGAAACAGCCAAGTTTCAGTCTCTGCTCTATCACTTGATAGTTGTCAGAAGTTGTGAAATCACTTAGGCTCACTGTATTTGGCTTTTCTATTAATAAAATATAGATCTAACAAGCAGTCCTCAAAGATTACCATGAAATAAGTCATTATATGTGAAATGGATTGATTATAAAATTTAAAAAATTTATTCATGTTATTTTTTTCAAAGTGGCAATATTCTGCACATACTTGACAGTAGCCGATTCATGGTTATTGAGGACATGTGACCTTTCTCTGCTCGTGTAACTAGAATATGTCATACACGAAAGCAAATCTTGTAAATTCATTGAGTTCCCTTTACTGAAAATTCAGAGTCCAAGTCCTAAAATGGACATTTTGATTAAATAATCTGGTAAGAGTTGATAAGAGAATAAGAGATATCCTGCTAGCCTTGGCACAGAGGTACATGGATTATCGCCCCAGCAATTGAAGAAAAAGTAGACTCGAAAGTTTGAAGACAGCCTTCACAATGTAGTGACTTTCTGTCTGCAAGACCAACCAACCAAACAAACAAACAAGCAAATAAACAAGCAAACAGCTGATTAACTAACTAGTTTCCATCCTGAGAGGCTCCAGCCATGCTATTAACATAAATGCTCTCCACAAAGTGTGGAGCAGACACCAAAGCAGACAAGTTTGATTGGCTCAGAATTGCAATCGGATTTATTTCTCTTTCCCAGGTGTAACACTTAATAGTAGTTTCCCAGTGATTTCATTGTCCTTTCCTTCACATGTTTTAATTTAGAACTAACCAAACTCCGCATTGTGTGAACTCCGGAATTCTGTAACTCTCTGAGGTGCTGGACAAGATCAACTTCATTTCCTCTGCACATTTAGTGTACTACCTATTTTACTTCTGTTGGTTTCATCTGAAACTGACCTCATGGGTGCTGACACATGTTCGATGGTTATATAAGAAATGTTGATATTTTGTCTTTCGTGCATTGAGTCAGTCTTCTCTTTGCACTCTATTGCTGTTCTGACCTCAGACTTCTTTGAAGCCACTATCCATTTGACATGAAAAATGTACTTACAGTCTCGTGGCTAATTATTTCAAGGGGAGGTGAAAAGAGAAGTCTCCAGTATGGCATGATTAACTCCATCTGCTTCAGCTAAGCAATCACACACTTCAGAATATTTTTGTAATGACAGCTTTTCAGCAATTGTTTTTTGTTAAACATTACATTCTGGTCATTTGGGGTTGGGCTGGTTTTTCTGTATATCTTTAGAGAATTCAGGCTATCCCACCGTATGTTTTAAAGATAATAAGGTGGGTTTTTTTTCTATCTGAAACACTATATACAAGTCAATTGTCTTTGTCAATTTTTAACAAAGGTAATCAGCTCCTGTGTTGTTCAAGTTTAGCTCATTGGCTGTCTGACCTCCTAGCACAGAAAGTGAGTGATCATATTGTCGGTGACTGCCTCATTCCATGTCTATGGTGAGAAGTCACAGTAGGGGCTTGAGGCCAGATTGATGAGAGCATTTTCTATATCACGGAGAAGTGACCATTTTCATGCTATGCAGCATAAGTTTCGTATCAGGAATTCCTCTGTCACTCCACAGAAAACTTTTGTAATGTTTTTAATAGTTGTGTGCTTAGCTTCAATAGCTGGGTCTGAATTTAAATACTCTACCTAGTAACCGGTAGCATTTTATATTCTACCATATTATATTTCTTGTGTAAAAAGGTTTTGGCACCAAAACTGATGACCTGAATTTGATCCTAAAGATACATGTGGTGGAAAGAAAGAGCTGACTACTGCAAACATTCCACTGATACCCATGTGTGCACCATGGTGCACGTAACTAAACACATACAAACATGCACAGTTAATTACAAATAAAGAAACGTTTTAGTTTTCAGAGTCTTCCTACGTTAATGAGCCCAATATTGTAGTATTCATTTGTTACAGGACTGATTGAGATTTAATTTCTAAATTGATCCCCATAATATGTGACATGAAGAAATCATTCATTAAATTGTAGCCATGGTTACTTATAAAAGTATGAACTAACATCAAAAATCTGTGTAAAATAACCAGTGACTTAACTTACATTATCTCACATTAATACATAGAAAATAACGAAGGCTGGGATTTGAGGAAAACTTGAAAACAATAGAATTTTAAAATATAAATGTGGTATGGTTTTGCATACATTCTGACTACATTCCCCTGTTATGTTCTGACAGTTCTGAAGCTTGTAAATATTAAGAAATTCCACAAAACTTTATGTAGGGCCCATCAAATAACTGTTATATCTGAAATATTTTGAGTCAGAGCTGACAACTGGACAGCAATTCCTATGCCTACATATGAGCTCATTGTGAATTTTTTGTTTTGTTTTTTTGTTTGGACTTTTGGGTTTTTTGTTGGTTTGTTTCCTTTTAAAACTGTTAGAAAAAGATGTCCATTGTCACAGTTTCAGACCCCAGTTCTGAACTATGTTCCTGGTCTGACCAGTATTAAGGTGTATGCTCAATAAACCACTCCTGTCTGACTGATATTAGGGCTTGTAGTTTGTGGAAAGACTCCTAGACCATGGCATGCTTGGCAGTTTGACTGGGACAGTTTTATAGAAACTGTTACAAAGAGAACAAGCTAGATGTGAAGACGGAAGAAGCCAGAGAATGAGAAGGATCCAGAATATTACAACATATTGCCAAAGTTAGTATGAGGCCATATCATATATTATTCTACATAGAATAACATTATTTGTAATTTATATGGCATCATCCATATAAAGTTCTAATGTTTTCTTTTAAAATATACTTTATAACGGAGAACTTTGTATTTCTATATGTAGATAAAGGATTAAAACTTCGCCAAAAGACTTGATACCAAGAAAATGCTAGAAGAAAAGGTGGGAAATAGACTTTAACTTTCTGGCATAGGTAAAGACTTTCTGATTAGAACTCCCATAGCACAGGAGGCAATACCAACAATTAATAAATGAGATTGGAGAAATCAAAATGGCTCTGTACAGCAAAACAAGAAAACAAACAAACCCTATTATGCTCATAAATAAATAAATGAATGAATAAGTGAATAAATAAATAAAAATAAAAGGCAACCCACACAATAGGAAAAATAATATTTATCAGACTCTTATCCTACAGAGTATTAGTGTCCAAAATACAAAAAAGAAGTGTAACACTGAGCCCCCAAGAAAATAAATAACCAAATCTAAAAACGGTCTACAGAACTGAAGAGAAAATTCTCTGTAGAAGATATGCAGATGGGTAGGAGATACATTACAGTGCCAGTGGGGAGATACAGCTTAACACTATAAGATTATAATTAACAACTAGTCAGAATGAGAGTCATCAGAAATATGAATGACAAAAATATTAGCATGGATGAGGTAAACAAGAGCCTCTTAAGCACTGTTGGTAGAATAGAAATTAATACAGTTGCAGCAGCATTGGGAGTTTCTCAGAGAAATCCAAACTACCATGGGACTAACCATAACATTTGTTGGCAAAATCCAAATGGATTTAAGTCCAACCAGAGGGGCTTATCCACATCTGTTGTGAGTCTCTTCATAATAGTTAGGAAATGACATAAACCCTGCTTTCCATTAATAGATGAATAGATTTTAAAATGTGATTCATATATAAAACTGAATATTACTATGCTGTGAAAAATTAGTGAAATCTGCACTTAAATGAATAGAACTTGAAAACATTGAAGTTCATAGAGTTCAGAAACTTTATGCCTCTAATTGCCTTTAAATGCATGTACATTAAAGTATTAAAGAGTTTGAGTGAAATTTCCCTGCGTGAGTAGACAGTGTTTCTCCAAAAGGACATTGATTGTTAAATTAAAAGGCATGGGATACCTCTTTCTGAGTTATTGGTCACAGAGACCCCAAAGTAATGTCTGTTATTGCCCTGTATTACCTTCCATAACTATATTTGAAGACCCTGTTGTGAAAGACCTCACACACTTTGGCTGCAGAGCAGAGCAGTCAGTCTCAAACTGATGATGTAACTTCATCTTAATTGACTAGCTTTCGTAGTGCTGGCAGGTGCTATGCAGACTGCCTGGGGGAGAAAAACTTACCAGTGGTCACACCTAGCACTGGACCTATATGCTGTAATATGATCTGCCAAGCCAGATAGTCTTACAAATGCTGACAGGGCTGTTAAGGGTAGCATACGACTTTCTGATTTGAGTTGGAAAAAAAAATACAAGTCATGACCAGTACTGTAATCCTTGTCCAAGCTTATGGTTGAGAAATCTTAGACCCTATTGTAGAACCTGGTATTGCCTTCAAAATATTTATATTTATACCCACTAACCTGGCTTTTCTCGATATTGGTAGAGAAGCTATATTTTTGCAGTAGACAACAATAAATGGAAAGATGTGATACTGTTTAAAGTGCTGAGAATAAGAAACTGAGTGCTTGACCTTAAATGAGATTGGTGTATTAATCTCACAACAACCAAGAATCAAGTAATCCCCTGAAAAGGCGGAAGAATAAATGTAAGTAACAGAGGATAGGGTGACTGTTGTGAAATTCTGTCTTCAGGGCATGACATGGCTGTACCCATTACAAACTCACAACAGCCGTGATTCCATTGATAAGACTTGTAAAGAGCCAGTCAGCTCAGCATAGATGAAGTAGTTGATCTCCAGGTAACCTTTTGTGAATTGATCATAGTCTTGGTGGCAGGGTGGATATCATTATTTTATGACAATGTGACCAATGGCAAGATTTCCATGATCTAGAAAAATGGCCCCACACCCATATTCATATAGATAAGGATTTAGTAAGTTATATGACACAGGGGGGCGAGAGAGAGAGAGAGAGAGAGAGAGAGAGAGAGAGAGAGAGAGAGAGAGAGAAGACCATGTTTTAGAGGAATATGGGAGAGTTGGAAAGGGAAATGTGTGTGTGTGTGTGTCTGTATGTGTGTGTGTCTGTGTGTGTGTGTGTCTGTATGTGTATGTGTATGTGTGTGAATGTGATCATATTGCATTGTGTAAATGCATGAAATTCTCAAAAATACAAAAAGAGCTTTAAAAATCAATGAAGACAAAGTTGCAAGAGAGACAGGCAATCTGAGAAGACTTGGAGGAAGGATGAGTATGATGCATATAAATTATATACCTGTATGACATTTTCAAATAGTAAACCAGAAGTATAGTATTAAAAAAAAGAATAAAATTACTGATCACGGGGTATCCTCAATAGAGAAGTATGGAGCCCTTTGCTCATGAACACTGAAATATCACTCAACAGTCGTATTAGCATTCAGAAAACAATTCAAATATTTTTCCAGATTTGTTGCAAGAAAATAGGCTCATTTCAATCTCCAATGTGAAAATGAAAGATTAAAATAAATGATGTCTAAAATATATGGATGCTGACAAGTGACATTTGGGTAGTGACAGTTTATAAGACTGTTCTCTGTTTCTAAGCATTTGTTTACTTTAAACATTTAATGTAAACTTGGAATTTCCTCAACATAAAATGTTAAACACATGCTGCTGATTTTGAGAATAATGTGAGTCATGCAAGTATTTATGAAAAATATATACCTCGGAGTGTCATAAGGATACTTTGCCAGAATCTTTGCCAGTATCTTCAAACAGAAGATATTACATGTTATTACTTTTTCCAAGAATTGGCTTATTAGGTTTATTTATTATCATTGTGGAACAAAGTTCATTTATATTCCTATGATACACATAACTAAATTAAGCATGAGTAATAGCATTGATCTTTTATAATGTGCTTATTATATAGTTTAATTTTACCACAGTAGGCATTAGTGATGATTTTTGCCAGGCTATAATAATATTTCACTTAATAATTTGGTGTAAAAACACTCTTGGAGACCTTGTGAATAGAAAGAGCTAAAAAGAAATTGTTATTTTTTGGCTTGTCTACCATATTGCACTGTAGGATTCAGTGACGCGGCCATTTCTTCCAAAGTATTTACAACAGTGATGAGTCTTGACTGGACTCCATTGATAAATTGCATATTTACTTTGCATGCGTGCATGCGTGCGTATGTACATGTGCGTGTGTGCGTGTGTGTGTGTGTAACATTTTCAAAAAATGAAAAGCCAGGACTTTTCAGTATCGTGAGACAAATGAGGACACTGAGTTTGTTTTGTGATGCCCATCTCTCGCTGGGCATCAGACCTTGCCTTAAGAGTTGTTTGTATACCTAATGAGACGCTATTGGAGGAAACCAATTTTTCAATTGTGAGTGTTTATCAGTTGGAGATAGCTTCTGGGTTAAATATGGGGCTTTGTGTGCACTTCTCCTCTGGATCAGATGTCATCTGGTGCCATAGTCTCTGTGAGCTCATATATGCATTGATTCTGTTGATTTAGAAGGCCTTCTTTTTTTGGTGTCCTCTACCCCATCTGGCTCTTACCCTATTTCTGCCTTCTCTTCTGTAGGGCTCTTTGAGACTTGAGGAGAGGAATTTTGTGGAGACACCCCATTTAGGTCTAAGTGTTCCATGATCTCTCTATCTCTGCATAGCGTCCATAGTGTTTACAGTGCATAGAGCTTTTCTTAACTATTGCACTAGGAATCTTCTGTGATGATGCCTGAGAAAGATAATGATCTATGTGTATTATAGAAGGTTATTAAGAGTAATTTTATCACTATGTATTTTTCTTCCTTAGACCAGTATTGTGTGGTTTTACCCTAGGTTCTTGGGATACATAGCCTCAAATTCTTGGTCACCCAAGCAGTGTCACATATGGGTTGCTAAAGGGCAGTGAGTCTTCAGACAAACCAGATATAGACTTGTTATGCTGACAAACTTTGTGCCACCATTGCACTAATATATCCTGCAGTCAACACAGCATTGTAGATCAAAGTGTTTGTGGCTGCCTGGGTGCTTACATTTCTCCTTTGGTAGCATATATAATATGCTATTGCACCAAAGAGGCTAGTACTAGGATACAGGTGTGAAGGCTCTGTAGGATCAAGTCTTCATGGTTAGGGAATTGTTTAGGTGTTGTCTTCTGAAATTGGGATTTGCTTTCAGTTTGTTTAGAGAATATAGTCTTGGCAACACATTGAGTTGCTTGAGGATTCCCCTAGAAGTTCTTGGCCAACAACTCAATTAGATATAATTCTATTCCAGTACTAGAAGCTTTACTTGGTGAATGTTGTCCAGTTGGGGCCCCATCTTCCCAGTGAGGTAACCCAATCACACACACACACACACACACACACACACACACACACACACACACACAAAACCACCACATATGATATATAATCATTGATAAGTGGATATTAGCCCAAAAACTCAGAATTATCCAAGATCCAATCCACAGATCACATGAAGCTCAAGAAGGATGACCAAAGTGCAGATGCTTCAGTCCTTAAAAGGTGAAACAAAAATATTCATAGGAGGGGTTATGGAGACAAAGTTTGGAGCAGAAACTGAAGGAATGGCCATTCAGAACCTGTTCCATCTGGGAATATATATATATATATATATATATATATATATATATATATATATATATATATATATCTCCACCAAAACTAGACAATATCGATGAAGCCAAGAAGTACATGCTGAAAGGAGCCTGATATAGCTGTTTCCTGAGAGGCTCAGCCAGAGTGTGACAAATAAAGAGGCAAATGCTAGCAGCCTAGCAGCAAGCCATTGAACTGAGATGGGGTCCCCATTGGAGAAATTAGAGAAAGGATTGAAAGAGCTGAAGGGGCCTGCAACCCCACAAGAATAACAATACCAACCACTAGAGCTCCCAGGGACTAAACCACTACCCAAAGACAGACCCACGGCTCCAGCTGCATAGGTAGCAGAGGATGGCCTTGTTGGGCACCGATGGGAGGAGAAGCCCCTGCTCCTGCCAAGGTTGGATCTGTCCCCCCAACCCCCGTGAAGGGGAATGTCAGGTTGGAGAGGCAGGAAGGAAGGGTGGTTGGGGAGGGGGACCACCCTTATAGAAGAAGGGCGAGATGGGATAGGGGTCTTATGGCCGGGAAACTTAGAAAGGGAATAACATTTGAAATGTAAATAAAATTTATACAATAAAAGAAATTGAAAGGAAAACATAATCCAAAATCTCTTAATGGTTTGAAACTCTCCATTGTGGACTTTTATAAGGCCTCAAAATGAAAATAAATAATATCTCACTTCGAGATGGGAGATGCAGAGCACAGTCACACCAGATCAAGCGAACCCAAACTTCCAACAGTATATGTAATGCAGTGTCCAATGTCTAGGCTCCACCTGCAGTCTTCCGGGGTCCTCCAAAGGGCTTTGGTCACTCTTTAGCTCTACGGTCTGCAGCCCCCACAGCTTTTCATCTGCATTCCAGCTCGCTCCACTCCATCGCCACCACGTTCTTGGTGGTCTTCTCATGGTGCTGGCATTTTCAAAATGCTGGCGTCTTCTCCTACAGCCAGGCTGCATTTTTACCAATTAATTTTCCTGTACTTTCTTCAAGGATTCCAACCCTGTCACACAATTTCAGCTGCTCTTACCCTCTCAAAACTAGCACCGCCTGGGTGACTTTAACATCTCAAAGTTCACCTGCCAGCACAAGGTACAACCTCGGCCACCGTGGAATAGACCTCCTGTGTGCTGACTCTCAGGAAACACTTCCCAAATGATTTCTCTTCAACGTCAGTGATCTCCTCTTAATCGCTGTTAATTTATCACCAGCTGATCTGCATCAAATACCCCAACAAAGCAAAGGCTTCATTTTAGTAGTTCTGGTGTCCCATCTAAACAGAACGACAGAACCTTAATTCAGAATAACAAATAGCTTGGATAGAATCTTTAAACTTTCTCTGATATTTCACAAGTAAGGTCTCAGTCATCTGTACTGCTCTGAACATTCTTGTCTTCCAAGCACTGAAGAGCAGCCCCCTGAAATCTCCACACTGCAGCTTTTCCAGTCCAAAGTTCCAAAGTTCTTCCCACAATCCTCAACAAACAAAAACAAAACAATGCAAAACAACAACAGCAACAAAAACCTCGCATGATCGGGCCAGGCACAGCAGTACCCCGTTTTTGGTATCAACCTGTCTTAGTTCCGGCTTGTATTGGTGTGATGGGCACCAGGACCAAAGCAACTTGGAAGGAAATGGTTTATTTGGCTCGCACTCCCGTATCATTGTTCATCCTTGAAGAAAGTGAGAACAGAAACTCAAACAGGGCAGGACCTGGATGGAGGCAGGAGTAGAGAAAGAATGCACTGAGGAGTGCTATTGACTGGCTTGCTCCTAATGGCTCGCTAATCCTGCTTTCCTATAGAACCCAAAACCACCAACCCAAGGGTGGCACCATGCATAATGGATAGTTACCTCCCCTTATTAATCGAGAATTGAGAAAATGTCCAGCAGTCTTGACTACAACACAGTCTTATGGAGGCATGTTCTTAATTATCATTCCAGCCACAGAGATGACTTTCACTTGTGTCATGTTTACATAAAACTATCCAGCATACATTACCATTTTTATTTTTACCAATCTCAGTTACTTCACTCAGGATGATATTTTGTTCCCCTAGCTCCATTAGGTACCTGTGAATCTCATGATTTCAATATCTGAACATCTGAGTCATGTTCCATTGTGTAAATGTTCCCTATGTTATTTATCTACTCTTTTGTTGAGGGAAGTCTAGGTTGTTCCCAATTTCTGGCTCTTATGAATAGAGCAGCAATGAACGTTTTGAGCAAGTGTCTCTGTGGTAGGATGAAGAAGTAACTTTTGGGTGTATGTCTAACAGTTACAGCAAGGTATACCTATCTTTTAGAATGTCAATTCCCATCTTGCCCAGAAACCATCATAACATTTCCATAGTAGTTGTAGAAGTTGACACTGCAACAGCAATGGATAAATGTTCCCGTGCTCCACAGCATCACTAGCACAAGCTGTTTTCTTGATTTTAGTCATTTTCAAGTATGAAGGTGAAATTCCAAGGTTTTGGTGACCCTGATGACTAAGAATGATGAACATTTGTATACATGTTCCTTGAGCATTCAATTTCTCGTTTTTTGAAAATTTTCTGTTTAGATCTGTACACTCTTATTGTGTTATTTAATTTCTTGATATCTAGATTTTTCAGTTCTTTATTTACATATGGACATTAGACCTCCAGCCCATGTGTAGTTCGCAGAAATCTTTTCCCAAAACACACACAGAATTTCAAATAAGTAAATATTTGAAAATAAATAAGTAAAATAATAAAATATTTTATCCTCGCTTCACTTTATTCTTTTGTTCTATTCCTGGAATATACAGAACACATTTCTTATCTGAATAAATTTTCATCATGATCCTAGGATTCACATATTACTAAGGTATTTCCTTGTCTGTGAGCCTTGTGAGGGCTTTTTCAGCCCTTTCTTCCTCAGGTCACACTACAAGTTTGGAGGAAGCTGGGGCTGAGGATTTTCCATCTGTAAGATCTTTTGGTTTCTGAGAAAAACTCAAAGAATTTGCGCACGGGTGAAACAGGTCCCCTTGAGGATGGATCTTTGTTAGGAAACACTGGGGTTCCGGCATGTTTAAAAGCTTTGCTTTTCCTCTCCACCTGGCAAAAGCATGGCAGGATTTCCTGTGACTTTCATTCTGAGAACGTGGTAGGATCCAGAAGGCAGAGCTCTGGAACCTCCTGAGTGCACTGTTGCAGGCACCCAAGGACGTGTGATCTGGAAACCAGTGCCTACTGGGAGCAGGACTGGAGAAACTAATTGCCACACCAACAGCATGGTGCCGGGAAAGAAACAATTTCTAACAAGAAGCCCACATCGGAATGTTCTCCTGCCTTTGTCTCATCTTTTGTATAAGTTATAATCCTACTATGGGCAGGAGAGAGATGGTTTGATAATTTCTCTCTCCCTTATTTTGGTCAATGCTGTAAACAAATTCATTTATTCACATGAATGTATAGACACATTTATACATATGTAAATACAATGCATATTTATATGACATACATATATATCATATATATGATATATTTTATATATATGATTTTATACACACACACACACACACACACACATATATATATATATACACTGTTTTCTCTTTCTGCAGTAGCCATGGTGGAAAGTCTAGTAACAATATGAGAGCCTTTTAAAGGATGGAGGCCACAAATTTTAATCTCTGAAGATAGTCCATGGATAAGTTTTTAAGTAAGGCTATCGATTAGTCTGTTGAGCTTTTTGTATTTCTTGTAAATTGTGCCATTCGTGTCCCCACACCGTCTGTTCTCAAGGCAATAGTTTAGGCAGCCATAACCTCAGTTCTATGGTAGTGGTGGTGAGGTTGATTTTAATTGCAAGCTTTTTGTTGTTGTTGTTGTTGTTGTTAATATGATGATGAGTTCATTTTTAAAAAAGTTTTTAACATATCACATTAGAGATTAAGATTTTTTTACTTGAAAATAAAGGACTTTAGCATAATCACACCATTAATTTCAAAAAGCAGTGGAAGAAAACTCACCAGTTGATCTTTCTATTTTTATTGGTTATTTTGTTTATTTACATTTCAAATGTTATTTGAAACCCCTTCCCGGTTTCCCCTCCACAGCCCTCCCAATCTCATCCCCCTTTCCTTTGCTCCTGTGAGGATACTCCCCTCCCCACCCACCCACTCCTGCCTCACCATTCTAGCATTCCCCTGCACTGGGCTATTGGGCCTTCACAGAACCAAGGTCCTCTCCTCCCATTAATGTGCAACAAGGCCATCTTCTGTTACATATGTGCCTCGAGCCATGGGTCCCCCCTTATGTGTGTACTCTTTGTTAGTGGTTTAGTCCTTGGGAGCTCTTGGTGGTCTGGTTGGTTGATATTATTGTTCTTTCTTTGGGGTTTCAAGCCCCTTCAGCTCCTTTAATCCTTCCCCTAACTCCTTCATTGGCACCCCCCGCCACACACACACACCAGTGCTCACCTCACTCTGATAGCTGGCTGCAAGCATCCACATCAGTATTGGTCAGGCTCTGGGAGAGCCTCTCAGAAGCCAGCTATATTAGGCTCCTGTCAGCAAGCACTACCTGGCATCAGCAATAGTGTCTGGGTATGGTGTCTGCAGGGTCTTTCTAACATTACCTTCCTAGAGCTAACCATGGTGTTGTTACACTTTACCTGAGAACTGTGCTCTTCACAAAGCCAGTAATCCATAGCCACTTATTACTTAGAATTCACCCACTGCTGGGTCTTTAGAAGTTTCTCAGTGTAAAGAGAAAGTCTTTTCTATCCGACTGCAATTGCACTCACTAGCGGCTACTCCTTCCGATGTTCCTAAACTTTGTAGGTGAACTCTCTACTGATGTAGGACAAACCAATTTAGAGAAAAACTCAGAAGCTCCAGTCTTTAGCTCAAAAATGACCAGCTGAAATACTTTCTTCATGACACTCACTATACAAAACGTGCTTTTAACTGCTTGAATGACACAAACCCTTATCTACAAAATGAATCCTAACTGTATGATCCTCTTACTGATAAGTTGTTTAACATATTTATTTACAGCTAAAGCAAAATCTGCCTTCCCCAAACTCTAAAATATTCAGTCCCAGTGTATGCTTCTCTTGCAATATATGAATAAAGTTAAGCCCCTTGCTCTCTATATTTTTGTTTCCTAGAATATTTCTTTTTATTCCATCCAGTTTCTCTACATAGTTTAAAGCCTTTATCATTTGACTCTATTGTGAGCTTCCAATAGTAAATGCTCCCTAGAAAACTAATAGTTTCAAGGCATAATAGAAGCATTAGGATCTGGTAAAGGAATCTATTTTTACATTACTATTTTGAATTTTTATACTAATAAATGCATTGCCAATATTTTGACATTTTTAGAGTTACTCATAATCTTGTTATGTTATACCACCCATACTCTGTTATGAAGGTAGCTCAGAATCTGAAGTAAATACAAATGGAAGTTAAATACCCTGACTCTATCCAGCCACTCCTTCAGGATGCCTGTAAGTGATTCTTTGTGCAATGCTATGTTTGAGAACCACATCTTTGATAGTCAAGTTCAATTACATCCCATCCTTGGCACTATACACTCATGTATAACAGGATGTTAAAAATGGGAAGCTTTCTTTTCAGTTCTGGCAGAGGCCCCAAATTCCAAAAAGAAAACAATAGCTTCCACATTCCACACTGAGGTAATAAACTGCCTTTATAAGACGAGCAAAGGAAATAGTAGGAAACAAAAATGAAAACATGTTTTTCAAGCTCCAGTTTAAAAAAAATCTTAACAGCAAAAAGTTTGAGGATAAAAGAAGTTAAAAAAATCTTTTTAAAAAGTACATTCCCCCTGTGATCATAGATTCTCCTTTCCTCCAGAGGGAAGAGGCAGAAAACAGAAGTTACTTAACTATGAACTAATGCTAAGCGTAGTGCGACAGAGAAGACAGAAAGAGACAGACAGAGAAAAGAGAAGGAAAGAGAGCAGAGCAGAGAGAGAGAGAGAGAGAGAGAGAGAGAGAGAGAGAATATTTTCTTTCACCTAAAAAAATAATGTGCCATATGAGAAAGAGGTAGCTAGAAATATACTTAAACGCAACAGTGGTGTGATATTGCCACAAGAAACAGATTTTTCAGAAGTCTGGAGATGAGGGAAAGACTTAGGGTTGCCAGAAGAGAAAGAAAAACAAGTAAATGCATTGTCCTCAAAATGAAAAGTGGCCAATAATTATTCTAGAAAGGAAGACAAATTTACCATTTGGTATTGCATGTTTGCAGAGTTATACACTCGCTACTATTTGTTCTCTCTAGCTCCCCGCCCCCATGGTACAGAGAGACACATAGATGAGAGGTGCACTGGATACTTTAAATCCTCTGCGTTAGTCACACCGTATAGAAGTCACGGGACAGTCAACATAGATATTGAAATTAAGCCCAGGGGAGCAGATAGAGAAAGTGTGTGCTGTAATTCAAAGGATGTGGGGATAATTGAGATTGAAGGGAGTTACAGATGGTATTTAAGATGTGATACTTAAGCTGTGCATCATTCAAATTGGGGTAAAAAAACAATAATCTGTAATTACAGATGTTTTTGTCATATTTTAACTATTTCTCTTATTTTTATATTATAATTACATCATTTCTAAATTTTCTTCTTTCTCTACAAAATCCTCTCATATACCCTTTCTTCCCATTTTTTTTTAATTTAAAATTTTAGCTAGTTTTTTCAACCAACTTTTGCATATTTTACATGCAAATAGGCAGTATATATGAATACAAACTCTTAAATGCATACAAACGACCTGCTCACGCTATGTAATGTTACTTGTGTATGATGGCCATTTCTAATTTAGGCTTCATACCTGAACATGAGAAAACAAGGGGGGATGGAGATAAACTGTTGACAATAAATGAAATCAGAAGTTTTTTGTAATTACACAGGTAATAGTCTCATAAATTCCTAACATGAGAATGAACAAAGAATTTCTTGAATGTCAGACAAAAGAAAATAAAATTATTAGGCTCATGGAAAAGTTTTGTATAGGTAAAAAGAAATTTAAAAGGGTGGATTCCTAGCTGCACAATATTATTAAATGCTTAAAACCCAATGCTGTATTATTTAAAATGTGTCTTTTTTAAACTGTGCTAAATTATGTATACAGGCATGTGTCTGATTGTGAGTGTGTACACATAAGTGGAGATGCCAGGGGGCTTCAGAGGCCTTGGATTCTCTGGGTCTGAAGTTGCTGTAGCTCTTAGCCACACAACATGGGCACTGGGAACCACATGGCAGTCCTGGGACGAACAGCAATGGCTCTTCGCCATTGATCCATCTCTCTAGGCTCGAGTTTTCACATTTCATTTGATGGGTAAATCTTGGTATTATCCTGAGTAAATCCTGAGAGACTGATCTATTCATATCCCAGAAGATTATTGGTAAAATTGATACTATGTTTTTACTTTTGTTTTGCTATTTCCCATTTCTATTCCCAATTAGAATTGTTAAATATTATTAAGGTTCTGTTTTACATCTTTTTTCCAAACATGATTTTTTTAATGTTTATTTGAGGATTTCACATCATTCTCCCTGATCACATTCACTTCCTAGTCCTATCAGGTCAGCCACCCAACATTTGCGGCCTCCCCCAAAAAAATGAAGAAGAAAATGAAGGAGGAGGAGGAGGAGGAGGAGGAGGAGGAGTAGGAGGAGGAGGGGGAGAACAACAAAGGAGGAGGAGAGGATGATAATGAGGAGTCCAATTTGTGTTGTCCATTTGCTAGCTGTAGGACACTCATGAATTATTGTGGAATTTCAAGTAAAGCTGCAATGAGACACTTTCTAATCTCGCTAGGAATGGTGTAGTGCATTAGTGACAAAGATAATAGAGCCCTTACATATTACCATAGGTATGCAAATGCCCCATAACTCCTCAAAGAAGCTTACAGAAGTTTCTTAGAAAATGTAACCCAAACTTTATGACCCAACTATTAAACAACCAGAAGATCTAGCAGATCACCAGCATGAGGCCAGTCTGAGCGAGGTGTAAAGATAATCTTACAAACAAGAAAAAGGAAAAAAAGGAAGAGAAGGAGAAGGAAGAAGAAAGAGGAGGATGAAGAAGGTGAAGGTGGTCGGAGAAGGAGATAGTGGATAGAGGAGGAGATAAAGAGTAAAGAAAGGAGAAAAGAGATAGAAAAAAAGGCGGGAGGGAGAGAGGGAGAGAGGGTGGGAGAAAGGGAAGGAAGGAAGGAAGGAAGGAAGGAAGGAAGGAAGGAAGGAAGGAAGGGTAAGCAAGATTGTACATGAAAATATTTGCAAACCAAAGCATCAGCAAAAGCTATCCAGTACGAATCCATTCATTAAGTCAATTTTTACTTCAGAGATTCTCACTTAGTAAAAATTTGAACCAATGTAATTCTTATTCATTAATCTTAACAGTTGGAGATAAAGTGAAGTTAAATGTTTCTGATAAAAACCTACAGTGAGAATAGGTGTGCTTCATCAAGCTATAAGACAGCTTACTGCTGGCTTGCTGCTGGCTTGCTGCTGGATACAGATGGTTTCGTGTCTCTGAGAATTCTAAGTTTTGACTCAAAGTCAACTTCTTACTGTTGTTGGCAACTAGCTTAAACACTTTGACAAATTTAGATTACAGATATGCCACCTACATTATCCCTAAAAATGGAACTGCCATGGGGAACTCTAATTTGGAATCTGATAGATGTGTGATGACTGTCTTTCTTCTTCTTCTTCTTCTTCTTCTTCTTCTTCTTCTTCTTCTTCTTCTTCTTCTTCTTCTTCTTCTTCTTCTTCTTCTTCTTCTTCTTCTTCTTCCTCCTCCTCCTCCTCCTCCTCCTCCTCCTCCTTCCTCTTCCTCCTCCTCCTCCTTCTTCTTCTTCCTCCTCCTCCTCTTCCTCTTCCTCCTCCCCTTCTCCCTCTTACCTCCCCCTCCCTCTCTCATACTTTACTTCAAGTCTTCAGATAATGCTCACAGTTTGTGTATATGGAGTCTTGCACTTTTTATTGGATATTTTATTTATTTACATTTCAAATGTTATCCCCTTTCCTGGTTTCCCCTCTGCAAACCCTCTATCCCATACCCCTTCCCCTGTTTCTATGATGGTGCTCCCCCACCCATCCACCCATTCTTACCTCATTGACCTGGCATTCCCCTACACCGGGGCATCAGACTTTCACAGGACCAAGGACCTCTCTTCCCATCGATGTCAGATAAGACCATACTCTGCTACACATACAGCTGGAGACATGGGTCCCTTCATGTGTACTCTTTGGTTGGTGGTTTAGTCCCTGGGAGTTCTGGAGAGTCTTTTTGGTTGATATTGTTCTTTCTAAGGGGTTGCAAACCCTTTCAACTCCTTCAGTCTTTTCCCTAACTCCTCCTTTAGGGTCCCCGTGCTCAGTCCAATGGTTGGCTGTGAGCATCCGCATCTGTATTTGTTAGGCTCTGGCAGCGTCTTTCAGGAGTCTTGCACTTTGTAATAGCCATTTTAAAAAAGTGAAAAGATAACATCAATATGATAGACTTGAGACAGAACAAATGATTTTACTGTAATGCGGGAACGAAGAAAAATGGAAGGATGATCTCATTGTTTGTTTCAGCATTATGCTGTAGAGCCTCTGCCTGGGCAACCAAGCTGAAAAGATTTTTTTCACTGGCTTAAGGTAGAAAAACCTAGAGAATCTATAGGAAAGATCAATAGATGAGGTTGTTAAATGTAAGATTAATTTACTAAATTAATAACGTTTCTAAGAAACTAGCAATAAACTAAAAATTATACATGTATTACCATCTGTACTAGTATAATACGATGCATTTATGATAAATTTGACAGAAGATGAACAAGTCTTGCACACTAAAAATTATATCACCTAGAATGAATTTAAGACCAGACTATAAGAAAAAAAATCATGTACTAAGAGTTTGATTGATCAAATAGTTAACAGAGCAATTTCCCAAATTTATTCTGTAAGATCTTTACTGGATGGCCTCACACTGATTTTAAGATTGATGATATTGGTTGAGTTTCCACGAAAGTGGGTGTTATTATAGACTTAGGTAAATGAATTAGAGTCAGTATTAAAAGCCAATTTACACATTTTGCTTAATTAATTCCTGTGAAAAATCTTCAGACAGTTCAATAGAAAGGTAAAATTTTACTCAAGGTAAAATCTTAGTAATCTTAGTGACTAAGATTTCTTTACCTTTGCCGGAAAAATTCAAATAGATTGAACTTTATTGGAATAAATACTGTCTGCTTTTCAAAAGACATAGTTATTAAAAACAAACAAGAAATAAACAAAGGATTTGGAAAAATATTTTGAGCACCCATGTCTAAGAAACAGCTGTAATCTAGGACAGAAAGTAGATTCTAACTAAAAAATTAATAACTAAATAAACAAATCAAATAAAATGAAGAAGAAACACAATTGAAGATTTTCGTGTTTTTATTTTTATCCTATTGTGTGGGTAAAATCTGAATAACGCATATTTACATGAGCTCTCAGCACTAATTCCAGCAAAGATATTCATAAGAGATTAAGACAAATATTAAACGATTGTTACTGAGTGCTTTAAATTACATCTGCTACCAAAAGTGTATATGTGTTTGCTAGTCTTAATCAATTTATTTATGGAATAAATTGATATGCTGTTGACTGAATTTTCCAGGTCCATAAAGCTCATTCTGGTTTCTGTGTCATTTGGGTACCTTCCTTTGGTAGTCTAGACACAGCCTGAGTTTGTTAGATATGTTTATAAATGAATTAGAACAGAGGTCTAAACAAAGGCGTTACTGAGGTACAAAATATCTTTTTGTTGCACAGTGTTATTATTAAGAAAAGGTTCCAAAGCCTTCTGGCAAAGAATCATAGATTCCTACAGATGTTTTCTACAGATGAGAACTCAGCTCCTCCTTTTCCAAATATGCAAGTTTTGGGAGAGGTCTTTTCTTCATAGCCCCTGGGAAATAAATTGCAATGAAGACCATGTTTCCTAAAACACTCCTATGATTGTTTGAAATCCAAAGTGAGAAGGTTCTTCTGGCAAATAAATATTTTTGAGAAAAAAAAAAAAAAAAACAACAACAACAACAACAACAAAAACAAACCCAGGGAGCCTGGCATGATGCTGCACACCCGTACCCCCATAGGTGTTCACCTACACTACCAACATTACTACACAAGTCCATCCATTGATTTTGTTCAAATCAGTTGAATGACAGTGGCAAGCGCATCAGGAATTTAAGGTCATTCTTCACTACTTAGTGAGCTGGAGGCCAGCCTGAGATGCAGGAGACCCTCTCTGACACAAAGAAATAACTAGGGAAGAGGAATGCTGAGCTTGTTTTCTCATGAATATGAAATACAGTTTGAAGACAAAGATACTTTGTGTCCTAAAACATGGCCAAAGTTTTACAAATTGCTTCAGCCAATCCCTTTATCCCAGATAAGTAAACCTAGGCCAAGAGTGTGGATGTAGTAGAGCAGAGAGCAGAAACCACAGCCACAGTTTTATTCCTAGTCTAGCGTCCTTTCCATTATGTCTTCCAGTTGACAGGAGGAAATAACCCCTGACAACATAATTAATACTATTTAAAGAGGTCAAATAAATTGCCCAAGATCACATAGAAAGAAAGTGGCTATTCTGAGACTAATTAACACCAGAGACTCCAACAACTATTACACAGACTATGTCACTGTCCTTATATCTTGTTTTAAAAGGACTATACATGAGTTTCATAAGAAACATTTTAAAGGCTCTTTTCAGCAACAGACTACTTAAGGTATTATAATCACACAATACATATAAGCTTCTGCTTAGATACATTCGCTGACTGAACGTTTTGTAAGGGTGCACTCAGCAGACAATGGAAATGTTCATTGTCTATACTTATGGATTCAGACAACATGGAAACTTTGAGGCTTTATTAGAACCCTCTTTTTTTCATGATACAATGTATCCTGAAATGGCAACTTTCCTCACTGGTGAAGTCAAAACTGGAGGGAATGGAGGGGAGGGACAGAAAAATTAAAACAAATTTACCTACTAAAATATGTATTTGAAAATATTCCATTCTACCTATTCATTTTGTTGAAAGATCGGACTGCAAGGAAAGCTATAAAATAAGTAAAAATTTTCTCTTGTTTAAATCACCTTGCTTGATTCCCATCAGATTAGTAGATTTGCCACTTGAACATCTCCTTTCAAGGGAAAGTTTCTATAGTCTAGTTCTTTTTAAAAATTCCTCAAGCCTTCTCACTTGAAAAGTATTCACAAAACTCTGATTACTGGTTATACATTGAGCCCCAGTCTTACATTACAATCTCTATTATATTGAAATCATTGGGAGGTTGAAAATAGTGTTGTGTTGGGATATAACATAATGTGCTTATGTATATGCATGCCCCTCTAAAATATGCGATTGTATGTGCTAAAAATAGAACAGAGAGGCAAACGTAAAACACAGGACTCTGGCAAGCACAGTCTTCTTTCTTTTATTCATTGCAAATGCTTCACTTACGTCTGGTAAGTACATGAAGACTTGTCTTGCACATGCTGAAATGATTAAGAGCAGACAGTACAAGGTTAACTTGCATTCAGTGTATTTAATGTCTTGATATATGCTGCTTTAATGTAGGTTTAAACATTCCAACTGAAGTCATTTAAAATACACAATTTAAAGTAGTCAATAGAGGAAAATTTTAATTAGTTAGCAAAATATACAGAGCAAAATGAAAAGTGACTCTTGGACATATTGAGGAAAATTTGGGAATTCATAAGAGGTATAAAAAAGACTTACGGAAAAAATATAGACACAACAACAAGGCCAAAGTTAATGTAAAAAAATATGAAGACCCCAAATCCTCACTAAATATTCAACTTTATTATCTAATAAAGTATTATCCAATGCTTTTTACTTAGATATTTAGAGTATATTTTTGAAAACATTTAACGCTGACAAGGATGTAATGTAAAATAGTCTCATACATATTTGGGGTGAACAGGTATGAATTTGATGAGTAATCTGGGGATGTGTATATAATTTAAATTTTTCCCTTCTTTGAAATAACTTGTAAGAATCTGAGTCACTGCAGTACAAATTTTCAGGAACATACACACAGACACACAAATAAATATACAGACACACATACACAGACACATAGAAACACAGACACAAATACATGCACATGCATACACAGAAATACACATGCATGCACCCAATCATGAATGCTCATAAGCACACACCTCTACAGACACACACACACACACACACACACACACACAGACACACACTGACACACACGAACACATACACATCACAGTCACATACTTCAATATAGACTGTGGAAACCTTCAAATAATTATAGTTACAATGCTAGTAAATAATATAATGAGAGAAATAGAAATTGTTATAGGACATTTTAATAATACTATTTATTATTAAAACAAAGTTCTCACTTTTATTTTATATTTGATAAATTAGTAAGAGAGTGAAAAACTAAACTAGTATTTGGCAGAAAGTTAATAAAGAAACTAATTAATATGTATAAGAAATGTATGAGGATGAATGTGTTTGTGCCTGTAATTATATTTTAAATCTGAAAATTATATTTATTAGTTTTGAGGTAAAGTTCATCAAGTCAAGTATTATGACTCTAAAGTATTAAATAGGCAAAAATCTCTCTGATTATTGTTTGTTTTTCTTTATTATTATTACAAGTTTATAAAAGCACTGATGGAAAAGAAACTATAGGAGTATACTGAATCCTGGTCTATGAATTTATATACAATGTGTCTGAAATAGTCAACATAAGTAAATCTTTCTGAATTTACAGAAATCCAAAGTATGTGTTTGATTGTAAACACAAAGTATAAATTCAAAGTACTATGTTTGGATTATAGACCTTCTATCCTTAGCTCTATGTGAAATGATGGATCTCTGGAGATTTGGTATACAATCAGGATGATATTCCATTTTTCAATCAAGGTTACCTATGGATGGCTATTAAGCTGACACATTAAAAAATGAGCAGAGTATAAAAGCATGAGAATTGTATATCTGTCAATAAGACAAAACCCAAGTGTAGATAAAATAAGTTCTAGAGAGTTACTAACAATCTCCAAACCCTGACTTAAGCCACAGTTCTCTGTAACCTTCCATCCTTTTGGGGAAATAATTCATATATCTATCAGTGAATAAGACAGTAAACAAGGAGGCCATTGAAACAGCAACACTGGATGAGAGGCTGAACTCCTACAGAGCAAGACCAAGACTAGAGTAACAGGAGAGGTGATGTCACTGAATATGAGATGCTGATGTGGGCTCTAAGAGTCACTGAGGGAACAGAAGAGGAAGAGAATCCCCCTGAATACAAAACACTGCTTCACACTTCTGCTCACAGTTGCGCTCTACTGCCAGGAAACCCATTTATTTTCCCCCTTTCCCTGTTCCGAATAGACATTTTCCTGTGTTTGCATTGTTCCTGGTGACACCATCATAATCTAGTCCAGCAAACACAAAATGTAGAATTACTTCTGTCTTTTTTATCAATTTTCTGATACTTTGATAATATAATCCATAATCTTGTCTTAAGTTCATTTGTGTGACAAATGTCGCCATTTGTCTTATCTTCCTTTTTTTAAGATCATCTATTCATGGAGGTGTAAGGAAAACTGTTCAGCGATTAAATCTTGGTTACAGATCCCTAACTCATCCTGGGAAGAGCAGCTGTGACAATCTGTCGTTTCTCATACAGCCACTCTTAGGCTCCTCCTTCTCAGGTGGTTGGCATTGCACTGGGCTGGATGGATTTCCACTTCTTCACCGCTATAACATGAAGACATTTTTCTCAGAGTATAAGAAAGTGTAGTGCAAAAGATGAGAGGCTGTAAAACTAGACATTGTTGATTTTGCAATTTGAATCTACCACACTGTATGTGTAGGTTTAGAACATTTCAAGCCTAGGTTTTCTTTGCCATAAGGTAGGCAAAGATGACATTGCTCAGAAAATAATGTTGTTCTTAGAATTTATCCACCATAAAAAGTGTGCTGTTATTTCTGTTGCTTGAGCACAGAAACTGGCAAACACGTATTCAAAATCATTAACTCTATTTTTTATTCCTACTATCCTAGTTTGGGTCCTGTTGCTATGATAAAGAGCATGACCAAGGGAGACTTGGGCAATGAAGGGTTTATTTAGTTTATACTTCCACATCACAGTTCATCATTAAGAGCAGTCAGAGCATGAACACTAAGCCGGAACTTGGAAGTAGTGACTGAAGCAGAAGCCGTAGAGGACAGTCGCTGCTTACTGATTTGCTTCCCATGGATTGTTCATTTTGCTTCCTTATACAACCAAAGACCACATGCTTAGAAGTGACCCCACCCACAGTGGGCCGGGTCCTCCCACATTAGTCATTAATCAAGAAAATGCCCCCCACAAACTGGCCCATAGTGCAATTTAATGGAGGCAATTCAAACGAAGAAAAGTTTCTTCTTTCCAGTTGACCAGAGCTCATGTTGAGTTGATGGAAATTAACCAGCACATCTAGAAATATCAATATTTGACTCAGCTCTGAATTTCTTTTAGTGTACAAATGCATGGACTGACCCTGGACTCTGACCTCGTAGGTTGCAATGAATATCCTAGTAAGAGCACCAGTGGAAGGGGAAGCCCTGGGTCCTGCTAAGACTGAACCCCCAGTGAACTAGACTGTCGGGGGGAGGGCGGCAATGGGGGGAGGGTGGGGAGGGGAACACCCATAAGGAAGGGGAGGGGGGAGGGGGATGTTTGCCTGGAAACCGGGAAAGGGAATAACATTCGAAATGTATATAAGAAATACTCAAGTAAATAAAAAAAAAATGACAATACAGCTAATTCACTCAGAAAAAAAAAAAAAAAAACAAAAATCTTTTGTTCATTTAATAACTTTTCCAATGTGAAATTATAAAAAGGAATAACACACTGAATGAAATAATGGAGATGACTTTAGCTGAAATGCGCAGAGGAAGGGAAGGTAAATCCTGTAGAGACCTCCTCCAGCAGATAGACACGGACCCCGATCGAGGGATGGGGACATCCACCCATCTCAAAGTTTTTAACTCAGCAATGTTTTTGTCCAAAGGAAAAACAGGGGCAAAAAATAGAGCAGAGATAAAGGAAGGACCAACCAGGGACTGCTCTACCTGGGGATCCATCAGGTCTGCAGACACCAAGTCCAACAATTGCCATGGCCAAGAGGTGCTTGATTCCTGAGGAAGTCTGGCCAGCCACTGACCAGTGCAGATGTGGATGCTTGGAGCCAAACATCAGACTGAGGTCAGGGACCCTGGTGGGGAAGCTGGCAGAACGACTGGAGAAGTGGAGGGAGAGTCAGACCCCATTGGAAGAACAACATAGGCGGGACTTACGACCCAGCTCTCCCAGAGTCTACACCACCAACCAAGGAGTGTACCTGGACGGATCCATGGCTCCAGTTACATATGTAGCAGAGGATGGTCTTGCCTGACAGCAACAGGACTGGAGGTCCCGTGAGACTTGAAGCCCAGTGTAGGGAGATGCTGGAGCAGTGGGGCAGGAGAATGTGGGAGGGTAGGAAAGCCCCCTCATAAAGACAAAGAGGAGGGGGAGAGCATGTGGGATGGGAGGCTGGTGGAGGGGTAACTGAGAAGTGGGATATCATTTGAGATTTAAACAAATGGAATGATTAATTTAAAAAAAGGAAAAAAAAGGGGGTGAATTGTTTTACCTTCTATGAACTTTACTCGTATTTAGAATCAATTTTTCTTTAATGTTTTTTCTATCACAAAGCCTGTTTTATTTTTTAAGTCTGTTTAGATTAAACCCTATCTTGAAATATTAGCAATAAAAGATTACGCATTTTCTTGGAATTCTTTTTGAAAGAAAATCAAAATGCTGATCAATTAAATATTCCTGCCTTGGAAAAGTTTGTCATTCTCCCCTTTTAAGGATGGCACAGTTTTTAGCTGATTAACATTTTCACCAATGTGCCTGGATACAAAAATAACTCAAAAAAAATCAATAGCCCTTCTGTAAACAAATAATAAACAAACTGAGGGGGAAAATTATAACTTTCATAGTATTCTCAAATAATATAAAATATCTTGGAGTATCTCTAATCAAGCACTTGAAGGTTGAAAGCATTGTCTTTTAAAAAGAAACTGAAGAAGATATCAGAAGTTAGATCTCCTATGCTTATGGATCAATAGGATTAACATAGTAAAAATGGCCATCTTACTGAGAGCCATTTACAGCTTCATTGCAATCTCCATTCCAAAATAATACTTCACAGAGCTTGAAGAAACAGTTCTCAACTTCATATGGAAAAACAAGCAAACAAGCAAACAAACAAACAAACAAACACAGGATAGGTGAAGCAATCCAAAACAATAAAAGAACTGCCTAAGGTCTCACCATTCCTGATTTCAAGTTGTACTACATATATATATATATATATATATATATATATATATATATATATATATATATATATTAGAAAGTATTAGAAAGCACATGGTATTGGCATTGAAATGGACAAATTATCAATGAAATCAAAACTGAAGACCCAAACATAAACAAAACACACACAGACACAGACACACACACACACACACACACACACACACACACACACACACACACAGATGAATACCTGTTTTTTTTAAATTAAGAAACCAGAAATATACACTGGAAAAAAGACAGCATCTTCAAGAAGTAGTGCTGGTCAAACTGAATGCAAACAGATCCATTCATATTATACGGCACACAACTCAAGTACAAGTGGGTCAAAGGATCCACTGGATGTGATAGATGAGAAAGTGAGGAATAGCCTTGAGTACATTGGCAAAGACTTCCTGAACAGAACACCATCAGCACAGGACTGATTAACAAATAGTAAATGAGACCTCATGAAACTGGAAACCTTCTATAAGGCAAAGGACACCATCATTCAAACAAAGCAGACACCTACAGAATGGCAAACGTTGATTTTTTCCCCAACTCCATATCCCGTAGAGGATTAATATTTAAATTAAATAAAAAGTCAAGAAAATACATATCAAAAAAATCTAATCCAATTAAAAAAATGTTGCCCACATGTGGGATATATTGTTTCTAGCTGGGATGCATTGTGTGACTTCAGTGGGAGAGGCAACATCTAGCTTACAGAGACTTGAAAAATTGGGGAATACCCAGGGGACCTCTACCCACTCAAAGGAGAAGGAGAGGAAGATGGGAGAAAGTTTGTGGGAGGGGCTGACCTGAAGGAGAGCAGTGAGTAGGGTGTAAAGAGAATTAAAAAAAAATAGGACATAGATATAATCAGAATTCTCAACAGAGAAAACTCAAATGGCTGAAAGACACTTAAATGTTTAATATCCTTTGCCCTCAGGAATATGCAAATTGGAACTACTTCGAGATTCCCTCTGTCATAATTGATAAGATCGATAACACAAGTATCTACTCATACTAACAATGATACAGCACAAGAAGAATAATCCTTCATTGCTGGTGGGGGGTGAAAACTTATACAGTCATCGTGAAAATCACTATGGCATTTTCTCAGAAGGCTGGGAATTAATTGACCCAAAGATTCAGATATACCACTCTTGGGCATATACCCAAAAGATGCTCCATCCACAAGGTACTGCTCAAGCACATTCATTTCTGTTTTATGCACAATAGCCCAAAATGAAGGAAAGCCTGGTACACTTAGACAATGGAGTATTCCTCAGATGATAAAATAATGACATCAGAATATCCACAGGCAAAGGGATGAAACTATAAATAGTATCATTCTGAGTAAGGTAACCCAGACCCAGAGAAATAAATATGTTATGTATTTGCTCATATGTGAATATTAGCCATTAAGTAAATAATAACCAAGGTACAATCTGTAGAACCAGAGAGGTTAAGTATAGAGGAAGGGACTAGAGGGACCCATGTATCTCCCTGGGATGGAGAAGTAGAGTAGAGTTTCAGGTGACTACAACATGTAGAGCTGGGTATGGAATGAATAGGTGGTAAGGGGGAGGAGAAAGAGAGAGTAAAAGGGAAAAAATTCAGGGAGAAACAGCTAAAATTAATGGATATTTGAGGGATATTATAGAAATCTAGTGTAATGGAAACTTCCTAAAATATGAAGGTGATCCTAACAAGGAATACTAGTAATGGGGCATACAGTGCCTCAATGGCCATCTCTTGTAGCCATATCAGCCTTCCAGTTTAGGATTAGCACACATTCAATCCCCCATGGAAATCCACAAACAACCCAGGCTGTTACTAAGACAATGAGTTTTTCTCTGCAACAGAGAACAGGTCCCATTGCCGAGGACAACGTCCACACAACTCATTGAACATGGAGAAGTCCATCTGGAGTGCACATGAAGCCTTCACCTCTATATTCTAGTGTCTTTGTTACAGGAGTGTCTCCAGTAGGCTACCAAGAGATAAACACCAACACGGTCACAAAACTTTTAATGTACAATCTGTCCTGCTTGCAAGATCTTCTAGGGCGATGGTGACCCAAAACTTGTGGGAGTAGCAAACCAATGTTTGATTTGACTTAAGGTCCATTCTATGAGAAGAATCCCATTCCAGACACTGCTGGGCTGACCAAGATTCAGAGACTATATTCCAAAACACTCAGGTAAAACCAAACACCATCGGTATTGAAAAGACTCTTCCATTGCTGGTGGTTTTGCAAACTGGTACAACCACTCAGGAAATCAATCTGGAGGTTCATCAGAAAATTGGAAATAGATCTACCTAAAGAGCCAGCAATATCATTCTTTGACATATACCCAAAGATGCCCCACTATTCCAGAGGAGCACATGTGATACTATGTTCATAGTGACCTTATTTGTGATAGCCAGAAGCTGGAAACAACCCAGAGATCCCACGATGGAAGGATACATTACAGGGTTCATTTACACAATGGAATATTACTCAGCTACTAAGAAAGAGGACATCATTAGTTTTGCAGGTAATTGGATGGAATTGGAAAATGTCAAGACTATACTTTCAGGGATCATTTCTATAGTTTGTTACTAGGGAAAATGTCATCCTGAGTGAGGCAACTCAGACCCCAAGGGACATTCATGGTATGTACTAATAAGTGGATATTAGCCAAAAAAAGTACAGAATACCCAGAATATAATCCACAAAACTCAAGAAGCTTAACAAGTTGAAAGGCCAAAGTGAGGATGCCTTAATCTCACTTGGGAGGGAGAAGAAAGCAATCATGGGAGGGGGGCGGTGCATAGCAGGGAGACACCTGGGTGGGAAAGAGGACAGGGATGGGAAAAGGAGAACATGACCAGGTATTGGAGGGACAGGACTGAAGCCCTGAAGCCCAGCAGAAAAAAATGGAAACAGGCAATCTCGGGAGGTGGGAGGTGGAAAAACCCTCTACAATGTACCAGAAACCAGGGAGGTGAGAGACGCTCAGGACTCAGGGGAGGGACTTTAGATGAAATGTCATACAGTGGAGAGAGGGAACTTGTAGAGTCCACATCCAGTAGAAAGACCAGACATCAAGTGGAAGGATGACATTGCCATCCAACAGTCAAAAAATAACCCAGAATTGTTCCTGTCTGAAAGAACTGTAGGGACACAAAGGGAGAAGAGCCTGAGGGAAAGGAGGTGCAGTGACAGGTCTAAAGTGGGATCCCGCTCAAGGGGAGGCCCCAAGGCCTGACACTATTATTGATGTTGTGCTGTGTTACAATCAGGAGCCTAGCATGACTATCCTCAGAAAGGCAAAGTCTCTCAGAGAAGCAGCTGATTCAGATGCAGATACTTGCACCCAACCAATGGACAGAAACCGGGGACTCCTGTGGTTGAAACACAGAAAAGCTGGAAAAAGCTGAGGAGCAGGGCGATTCCATAGGAAGACCAGCAGCCTTACCTGGTCACTGGAGGTCTCTCAGACAATGAGCCACCAAAGAGGCAGCATACACCAGCCGATACAAGGTCCCCGACACATATACAGCAGAGGACAGCCTGGTCTGGCCTCAGTGAGAGAAGATGCATCTAACCCTCAGGAGACTTGAGGCCCCAGGGAATGGGGAGGTCTGGTAGGATGGAGCTTGGGGGTGGAGACATCTTCTTGGAGATGGTGGTGAGGTGGTATGGCATGGGGAATAGTCAGAGGGCAGACTTGGAGGGGGATAAAAACTGGACTCTAAAAAGGGTTAATGAAAAAATATATATGCAAAATAAAGGTAAAAATGAATACTAATGATATTGTGCTATATTTATAGATCAGTGAGTTCCTTATCTTGTCATCATCAGAGAGGCTCCTTTTGCAGGAGATGGGAAGAGATACAGAAATCTACAGATAGACATTATGCACAGAGAGATGACTCCATCAAACCTTTTCCCTCAGACCTCAGGGAACACAATGGAAGAGCAGATGGAAAGAGTGCAAGAAGCAATGGTGATGAAGGACACCAGGAGAGCAAAATCCTCCGAATCAACTGAGCAAAGCTCACATGAATTCATGGTGACTGAAGCAGCGTGCATAGGACCTACACAGGTACACACCAGATCCTCTGTGTATATATTATAGATTTTAGTTTAGCGTTTTTATGGGACTCCTGAGTGGAATAATGTGTGTGTCTCTGATTCTTGCTCTTTTTAGTACGATTTCCTTCTGTTGAGTTTCCTTGTCCAACGTCAATATGACGGGTTTTGTTTTACCTTATTACAGTTTATCATGTTTGGTTGTTTTCCCTTAGAAGCCTGTTCTTTTTTCTATTGAGAAGCAGGAAATGGAACTGGAAGGAGTAGGGTGAGGGGAAGCTATAATTAGAATATATTGTACGAGAAAAGAATTTATTTTCAATAAAAAAAGAACAGCATTGTTTTAGTGAACTACACTTACTAGGAAAAATACAATCAATGCATCCAATGAAGACGAGAAAACCTTAGTACTGATTCATAGGACTGTGACAAAAATTCCCAAGTGCTAGAGGGCTGCAGGGGGTTTCCTCTCTGCAGCTATCGCGTGTGTGCTAATTAGTCAGTAATTCTACACATAATTTTTAACTTATTGCTGAACTTGCTAAGCAAACCACTCATTACAAAACTAAAAGATAACAGTTTTGAAAACATTCTAAATATGTCTGACACTGTAATTGTGAGTCATAAGAAAAGTGAAAGATTCTACAATCAGCTAACCAAATAGCTTTAAGCCAAATGCGTGTCCAATCAGCAATGGTCATAGATGTGAAACCCCTTAGACCAGTTGCTCAGTAGCAGATCTCACTGCTAATCTAACATCTTAGACGAGTAAATAGAAAAGACTGGTGAGTGGACTGGAGGAATTCCAATATCTCCTTTCTCTGAACCTCCACCAAAACCTGAATTAGTGTCTCATGAGAATCATCAATTCCTGAATAAAGGACAATAACTCATCTTGAGAGTCCGGAGTGTGATTAGCTCTTCTGTTGCCATGCCAAGTGTAGCTCATTGTTTATTTTTCTAATGCCCTGCTGTGTTAACGCTAGCCATTTAACTGTTTATTGAGCACTGAACAGCATCTAGAATCTTGGCAAATCACACCTTAATCCAAGGAAGGGTTAAATTTCGTGCATGGAAATTTAATAGGGAAAAAAATTCTCAAGAATTGAAAAGGAATCTGAGTAAATAGTTTTCTGTTTTGAAATCAACACATTTGACTCTGTCTCTGAGTTTCCAGTTGGAGAGAAAGGGAATTTACAGAGTCTAAACAGGAATTTAGAACATAGTTTCTTAGACAAAAATCAGAGATTGACAGATAACAGTATGTAAAGATGCTTTCTCCCACTGTTAGTTCTTATAGGTGTTTTGACCAGCTACTTATTTGAGCTGATGCAGGGGGGAAATGAAAAACTTTTCAGATATGTTGCTTGTTATACATTTGAGCATGCAACGGCTTAAGAATTAAGAGAGCTCTTGCAAAAACCAAATACATGTTAGCAGGTCCAACATTCAACCTGAAACTCTTAAGAGTAAACGTTTTTTTGTATACTCACACATTACTCATTCTATCCTTGTCTCAGAGCGCCTCAAATTCAATCAAACACTTTCCTGCTACCACCACACATTTTTCAGGTACCTTGTATATTGTAATACTTAGATTTAAGAAGTGTTGATGAATCATTGGGTAAAGAAAAGTTATTATGAATTTAGGATGCATATTCTAGCCAGCTTGGTGTGCTTCTCCAAAACAAAGTAACAAAGGAAAAAAAAGAAAGAAATTACAGGAAGTCATAACTAAAAAGAAACATGAAAAAAGGACTAAAAAGGTAGCATTGATACTTCATGGGAAGAGTTCTCAAAGTTTCTCTCTCCATTTCAAGAATAGGGTGCAGAACACACAATTCAAACTGCAGCGTTCTTCTAGAAAACTCATTCTGTTAAAATTTGAGCAAAAAGCCTAGCATGTTATTCATAGTGAGTCACTGCATATAGCAAATTAGTCACAATTTAATATTGCCAATATCAAAACTGTCAGATACTATTATCAACAAACATAAGAAAAGAAGGCATTGAATAATACTAACAAAAGAAACAGCTCTAAAATTACAAAAGGATGGGTGACTCTAGAGACAAACATGAATGACCATAATCCTAGAACATAGAGCCTTCTCCAGCAGTTTTACCAGCTGAGAACCAAGAATTCAAGTAGATGAACCTTTAGGGGACATTCTCACTCAAACCACCGTACCATGATTTGGTATGGTAACAGTCCCATGAAGTTTTAGTCTAATAGTTCAGGGTATGTCTCTAGTAACTCTAAGAAATATCAGATGAGCAGGTAATAGAAAAGTGGAGAAAATCTCAGTCGTATCTGCAAACATTCTTATCCTTTAGGGTGGTAAAAGCAGGAGTCTGCATGTATATTGAAACGAGTTATTTAGTAATAGGTCACATACACAGAAAAACAACAAATGACAGTTAAGGTGGCGCAATACAATTGAGACATGTACTTACAATAGTCTATCTACAACATTGTATTTCTCATCAAAAAAACCCCAACCAATCAGCCTTTATAATCACATCTTCTATGCATGAAGTTTTGGTCTCTGTGATAATTATGTTTTGGAGAGCTGTAATACTATGTCAGCAATGAACTCCTGTAGACAAATGTCCTATATACCTACCTCCCCATATCTTTGTACCAGCATCTTATATTCTGTTTGCTTACTCAATCATCTATAGTCATTGCACGTATAATTGTAGCTATTATACATTTCTTTCAGTGCCAGGATTATACACTTTAGCCATTGAAATTCTCAACTGCATGACCCAAGCTTTACTCTAAAGATGCCATTTTAATATGTATCCAAAAATGAGCGAGGATGTGGTGAGCATTGGAGATTATGGAATAGGAATAGAAAGAAGGAAGAATGGCAGAAGAGTCTTTCAAAGAGCTGTGACTGATTGGGTGAGAATCAAGTTCAGGTTTGAAGTGGAGATGTGGCAAGGAGATTTCTCCAAAGGGAATCACAGTTGTGGGTCACTGTGTGCTTTTATGTGTATCGAACGCGATGCCGAGAGTGACAGCCATACAAAGGATGGACAGAGGGACGCTGAGAAGAAAGCTCAGGATGTGGGATGTCAGAGAGAGACTATGAAAGTCTGAACTGAAAATCTTCCTCGAACTAAAAATTAAAATCTACTCTAAAGAGTAAGTGAAAAAGTTAACTTACAAACTGAGATAAATATACTTGTGATTGTTTTTAGTACATATTAAATGCTATTTTTAAAGTGAAATATAATTCTATTTCCAGAGAATTAAACACACAATTCAGATTTAAAGGAACCTTTTCGTTCTCTTTCTTTGACTACCAGCTACAAATTATTTTACTTTATTTAACTACAAATTAAACATTATATTACTGTTAAGACCTAACTCATAAGGAAAAGGACTGATAACACTATGTTTGAAGATGCTTGCAGACCCCTACATAGTTCTATGACTTTTTAATTATCTGTTCTCTAACGTAACCCTGAGATTTCAAGGAAATAAGTACATAGTATCAACTGCACACTTCAAGTTTAGGAACCAATTACCGGGAACTGGCAAGTCCAGCTAATGAGTCTTCCGTATTAGCAGCAGATAACACCATTCAAACAATGTTATGCTAAATGGTTTGAATTAACTTCCGGTCAGAATTTGGATGAGATGAATACAGACAGATCTTCACTCAAACTATTGCTTTTAATCGCTTACATTTGTGTACCAGATTGAATGTATTAGCAAAGGATATAAAAAGTTTCCTTTCCAAAAGAGGAAAGGCCTTGTATTACTGAGGTCTGGACATATACAAACAAAATATTCTATTTTCCTAAAAGAAGAATAAAATGGAAAATTACTTGTGACCTTATAAAATTCTTCATAAAGCCCTTAAAGAGGAAGTTGAACAACTAAAGCAGTATGGCCTCACAGATCTTTTTTCCATCATTTTATTTGTAGTCTGCAGTGGATATCTCTCTCTGTCTCTATCTATGTCTATGTCTATATCTTTATATAAATTCAGCCACTCGTTTTTTACAACTCTTTTTTAATTGTTTGTATTTTGAAGAACAATTTTTATTTATTTTTTCGAATCCTTACAAAAACCTAAATACCCAGCCATCTAAAAACATTAGGAAGCGTCTATCTTATGTGTGGGAAGCATGCTCGACGGTCAGCCCACAGTTAAGCAGGTCCTCCAGTGTGCACGGCTCCTTCAACTTTTACAACTGGACAGTAGAAAAGACCCATTTTGAGAACCTAATGGACATTTATTCCAAAATGCTTATGATATTTTCTACTCCTGTCAGAAGAGTAGAAGAGGAGGCTGGGGATAAAGATGGGGAGGAGGGGTGAGTGAGGAGTGAGTAAGCATAGAGCCTGCCAACTGTTAGTTTTGACAAAGTCTGTCTCTCCTGTGCCTGAGTGACTTCTCTGCCTTCTCATTAAAGTGCTGTTTCAAGAAAAAGTTGAGATTAAAATTCTTCTCCAGGAGCTGGAGGGATGGCTCAGTGGTAACAAGTAATTGTTCTTCTTGTAAAGGACCTAGGTTCGGTTTCCAGAACCTACATGGTAGGTCATAGCCATTTCTAACTCCCATTTCAGGGACTCTGATGCCTTCCACTGACCTCAGTGTACACCATGCATATACACAGTGCATACACATACATGCAGGCAAAACACCAGTTCAAAAAATATTCTTTTCTGCACTTTTGTCTTTAAGTCAAATAACTGTAGAAAATATTTGTGATAATGCTATAATTATTTGGAGATAAAAGACACTTTGTTTTTCTCAAGTTACACAGAGAAAATTGAAAGATAATTTTCCATGCTTTTGAATACCATTTCCAAATCAATATTAGGATGAATCATAAACATACACATCACTGGACTTCAGGTTTCTTTAGAAGGCAGGTGACATAAGAACTCATGGTAGCCTTTACTTCATAATACCCAGCCATAAAGGGTCAGGGACAAGGTACTGGCATTCATGTTTTGCTGCAGAATATATTTATGTAACTTATGTAACTTATGATGTAACTTGAGCTGTCTTATAACAGTTCAGAAGGTTCTATTTTGTTGCACCATAAGAGCCATATGTAGGGTTCATGGAGTGTGTGACATATTCACTGGAAACTCATAAATCATTCATTATGAGACCACAGCAAAACCAGAAAATAATCGCTCAAGTAAAATATTTTGAATGCTGGGTGTAACTGTGCATTTTTGCATCTTCAGAAACCATTTAGGTGTTTACAGAGGCTTGGTTTAAGGTTATTTTCCATTGCAGTTTGAGCTACAACTGGTAGGTGGTGCTGTCAGGATATGGTTCATGGGTTCTCTGAAACTGGCTCCTTTCTCTGAGAACTTTGGAAACCTTTCTATATTTTGCAGTTTGTTGAGGATTCTTCTTAAGCATACCTAGAACTACTTTTCCAGGTAAATATCAGAGAAGTAATTAAATGTTCTGAAGCAGTTGGCGATTGAGGACTGAACAGATACTGTGTTTCTGATGTTCTTGATACATTGTGACTTCACCAACACTTAGGCATGTTGCCGGATTTCTTTCTTTATGCGCTGTTTTCATTTTTATTTCCCATTAATGCTTGAGTCCTTACAATGAAAAAGCAGGTCTGAAAAGCAGCAGTTCTTAGGTAACTAAGACCCTTCCTGTCCTCCCTGTATTCTTCAGCAGCAGCTTCCCGTTGCAGTACAAAAAGAAAAGAAATAAAACCAAAATGAAATAAAGGAAGGTAGAAAAAAATATTGAAAAAGAAAGAGAGGGAAAAGAAGAGAAACGTGGAGGAAAAAGACAAAATTGTAGTTGTCTTCTTTGTCAACATGAGATATTAGTAACTAATTTACTGATTTCTAGGAAACAGAATCTTTTAAAAAAAATGTAAGAAAAGTAGATAAGTAAGAGAGAGAGGTGCAGAAACAAAACAAGGAAATATATCTTTTAAGTTCCGTTTCCTTAGTGGGAGAGTAGGAATGTCAGCCATTTTTACAGTTAACTCAACACAAATTCATAACATCTGACCACTGGAAAAACAGGGAGTTTCCACATCTGCATGCTGAGGGTCATCTCTTGATTAGACAAAACAGTAACACCAATAAAATACTTCTTGAAATGTGTTACTTGATCTACTCCACTGTCAGAAAGTGACTGTTAATTACTGGGAGGATCAGCCTCTACTGCTTCATATCCAGAATTTATAATATGAGCTCCTAAATATTGTACAAACATAATATTCAGTGAAATGTTTTGTTCAGTGGATTGCACCTAAAACCACACTTGTCACTTTAACATGCTTATATTCTCATGGATGTGTGTAGCTGAATATTTCACAAAAGCTATCTCATACGGGTAATTTTAAGATTGATTTGTATGCTAAAAGCATTATTAATTTTAATTTTTTTCTTTTCTTTTTTACACTCCAGATTTTATTCCCTTCCCAGTCCACCCTCTGACTGTTCCACATCCCATACCTTCTCACTCTACCCAATCTCCACGAGGATGTCCCTACCCCACCTCTACCACACCAGACCTCTAAACTCCGTGGGGCCTCCAGGCTCTTGAGGGTTAGGTGCATCTTCTAATTATGTTTTATCTTTAAATCTCACAACTTATTTCAGGAAAGGCAGTGTGAATACTGAGAGTATAGAACACATTGCTAGTATTAGAAATCACCACATGTAATAAAAACTGGATAAAGATTTTCATTTTAATTTAAAGTAAATCTATGGAAGACTTAAAAAAGTATTATTTTATATGACTCCAGGACAGTAGAAAAGGTAAAAATATAAACACATGCCTGTAATTTAAGTTTAGTATATTGCTAGATGTTTTTCTTAGTTATGTAGACTGCATTTATTGGGAGCTCTTACCATCAGCTTTAAGTGCTTTGCATCATGTGGGTGTGAGATTCAGTTTTACTTAGATTCCTGACGTCATGATCTTACTGTGGGGAAAAATGAGGCAGGACTCATTGAGCCTTCATTACTTTTGAGCCAAGAATCTTTTTGATTTTATTTAGGAGAAGCCCACAATGTTAGGTTACTTACTATGCTCCCCCTTTCTCTTCTATAGCAATAGTGGGACAAATTTTGGAAGTTATGAAAGAATGATCCACATACAAAACTTATATGATTGTAATATATATATAATAGATATATAATTATAATAGATAATATATAATAGATATGCATTTAGAAAAGTAGTGTAGAGTTTTGAAATAACAGAAGTCTAAGTTATTATAATATCATATGAGCGCACACACATGCATGTGCACAGGTGTACCCACACACACACCAATATTTTAATTTAAGGTCTCTCTCTCTATCTCTCTCTCTCTCACACACACACACACACACACACACACACACATACACACACACACACACAATTTTAATTTTAAGGTTTCTAAAGAAATTTGAAGAAATCTTTAAGCCAAGCTTCTACCCTAAGGAAACATTATATATTTAAACATTTTTAATTTAAATTAAACTAATTGGTTAGCATTTGACAAGAAGACTGAAATTCAGTTTACTCTTTCTCATTGGCTACTGTATTTTCTTAATGTTCTCAATATTACTTTGACACTCCATTTTCTTTTGCAAAAAATTCAAAGTTCATGTGTTTAAAATGAATTGTGCATTGGAAAATTAAGTGTTATGTGGTCCTAACTGTAGTGTCATGTATTTAAATTGCATAGAGTAGTAATTATGGATGTGAATGCTTATTTACTCCATCTTGACTAACAAAATTATTTCAACAGTTTTCCTTAGCAGAGGTTGAACTAAAAATAATTTTTCTAATATATATTTTTCAAACCAGTCTTGTTTTATTCAAATTATGATGTCCTTTCAGCAAGTGGGGAGATGACTGCGTGGGTAAATTGTGTGTGGTTCAAGCATAAGGAATTGAGTTTCTACCCTTAGAATCTATGTAAAAGTCGGGCCAGGAGGGTAAGCCTGTAACCTCAATTCTGAATCCCAGGGAAAGGCACTTGCTGGGGCTCACTTATTAGCTCATCCCAGTGAGTTCCAGGTTCAGTGAGAGACTCAATCTCACAAAGATAGACAAGCAACTGAGGAAGGTTTGCCAAAGTCAACTCTGAACCTCCACATTCTCGCAAATACATATAGCATAAGTACATAGACAGGGGGTTTTAATGAGCTTAATGAAAAAAATCATGAAGATTGATTAGAACTTCATGTTTAGATTGTATGTTTTTGTTTTATCATGTATATACTGTATATATGGCTGAAGTTAATATTAATATATATATATATAATTGAAAAGATCATAGTAAATCAAATTTGATAACTTGCAGCATTTATCTTTCTTTTTCATCTTCTGGAAGAGAGTTTTGAGGTGAAATGGAAATTTCATAATAGGAATATTAAGTCCATCTATAACTCAAATCTACATAATCTATTCTTTTGTTATCCTTAGCACTTAATAAATATCAGTTGAGTAAATATGTAAAACCAGCACTACCAATGATGATTGTATTCACAACCTGACTTCTCTTTAGCCTACGTAGTGTAAAAACACCAAGAAAAACTGTGTGTGTGTGTGTGTGTGTAATACATGCATACATACATGCATGCATGCATACATACATATGTGTGTGTGTTGTGTGTGTATGTGTCTGTAATACATACATTCATACAATATGTGGTGGTGGTGGTATTAGTGGTGTGTGTGTGTGTGTGTGTGTGTGTGTGTGTGTGTGTGAACTCTAAGCTATTGTTGAACAACAAGATGTTGGAAAGGGGTGTAGAAGAAACATGAAAGGTGTATAAGGAGTGTTAAAGAATGAGGAGTTATTAGGAGCACACTTTTCTTTTTTACCTTTATTAACTTGTGTATTTCTTATTTACATTTCGATTATTATTCCCCTTCCCAGTTTCCAGGCCAACAGCCCCCTAACCCCTCCCTATCCCCTTCTACATGGGCTTCCCCTCCCCATCCTCCCCCCATTACCACCCTCCCCCCAACAATCACGTTCACTGGGGGTTCAGTCTTGGCAGGACCCAGGGCTTCCCCTTCCACTGGTGCTCTTACTAGGATATTCATTGCTACCTATGAGGTTGGAGCCCAGGGTCAGTCCATGTATAGTCTTTGGGTAGTGGCTTAGTCCCTGGAAGCTCTGGTTGGTTGCCATTGTTGTTCATATGAGGTCTTGAGCCCCTTCAAGCTCTTCCAGTCCTTTCTCTGATTCCTTCAACGGGGGTCCCGATCTCAGTTCAGTGGATTGCTGCTGGCATTCGCCTATGAATTTGCTGTATTCTGCGAGGAGCACACTTTTTAATGGGGCATCTCTCTATTCCCCTTTGCTGTTGTTCCAACAGCGGCAGTTGATTGGATGATGACATTCTGCCAGATCAACTTGTTCCCACAAAATGCTACTTATCCTGTATTTCATTGCATGAAAAGAACGTGAAGGATAACTCTCCTGTTTTCCTTTTTTTGGCACTAACCTTCCTGCTCTTGGTAAGAATGGAGATATATTAAGAAATGTGGAAATCACTTAGATTAGTTGGAGATTCAAATGACACAATTCAGCCCAAGGAGTGATGAAGAAAAAAAGTATGATAAAAGCTAAAAGCAAACAAAATTATATAAGCTGTGTTTGCATTTGTGTGTGCATGTGCGTGCATGTGTGTGTGTGTGTGTGCACGCGCGTGCATGTGTTTTTGTCTCTGTGTGTGTTCCTGTGTATACATACATACTCATGCTCATATGTGTGTACCTGTGTGTGCATGTGTACACATGCTTATGTGTGTGGGGGAGGGGTGCTTTAACAATCACCAGATACTTGCATGGAGGTGATAGAATGCTATCAAAAGAAATAGGAGCTGGGCTAGGAATCCCCTATGTTATCACTTCCAATGAGAAAGAGATTTTATAAATCCCAAGCGTGAAATGAAAAACGTAATTCCTATTAATGTTTATTTCAATGGACCTATATCAATTGAATATATATATATATATATATAATGTCTCTCTCTCTCTTTATTGCTTGTTGATTGACCTGGAAGGCTGCTTTCTTCTGTCATCAGGTACTATAGATATTTTCTGAAAATATTAAAAGAGTTAAAATATGCACAGAGGAGTATAAATACTGTAGTGAAGTGGAATAGTGTGAACAAGGAGAGAACAAGGGAGCTGAGGTCCAGAGGCAGAAAATTGGTCTACATAAGCCTCAACAAGAGGCCCAATCTTAGTATTCTTTAAGTATACGTATTTCTAAGAATGGCACAAAAATTATAACATATGTCAGCACAAAACACTATGTATATGTGTGTATGACACAAATGCAAACAATCAAACATTCTAACTCAAAATGGTTTTATGTGACAAATTTAAATTTTAATGTCTTTAAATATCCATCTTTCTTTTCCCATATTTTCATACATATATCTCTTTCTAAATTCTGTGCTGACTTTAATAAAAGAAATTTGATAAATCAATACTTCTAGGTAATTTCAGAAATACAGATCCCATGTGTGTGGACTGGAAGTGAGAATATTTTATCATTTCAGTTTGAGACTTTCAGGACCAATCTATACCAAAATACTCCCCAATGTATGTGCAATCCTCCCTAAAAAGATACTTAACTTACCAGGGGTTAGGACCTAAGAGTCTTTCTCTCAAACACTTACCAATTGTGTCTCCATGCTGAGATTTGGTCTGTCTTAGGTTTGTACACTGTTGTCCATGTTATTATCGTACCCACTGTGAGTAAATACTTGCAACTGCCTTGCTTTGTCCAGGGGACAGCGTTTTCTCCCTGTTATCTACCAATTCCAGCCACTAATTTTTCTTCAGAATCTCTTTTGCAATGATCCCTTAGCCTGATCATCAAGGTGAAGTTCATATATTCCGTTTAAGGTGTGAATTCTGAAGTCTCTGGTTTTCTGCACTTTTGCCAATAGTGGACATCTGTTAATCCTTTTTACTATGAATTCTCAGATGAGACTTGAGAGATACATTGGTGTGATAGCTGTATGTAGAAAGACACGCCAATTCTAATTTCAATAACCTAAAATTCTGTAACCATAAGTACCCAGTCATGTGCTTTTAAAGAAAATTCAAAATCTGTTACTACTCTAAATGCCAGTTGAATAGACGACTAGGCAACGTGTATTCACCAGGAGACACAATATAAGTCATTGATGTTAAATTAATGAATGAATGAGCTAGTGGAATTATGAATGGATATTCCCAAAGAGTTTCTATAAATAAACCTGAAAATCTTCCTTTAACACATTAAAAAAATACAACGCATAAAGGTTTGGAAAATAATGTTATTTTTTCTCCTAATGGTGAATTTTATGATAGTAAAATTTATATTAATAATCCTCAACATGCAATATTCTAGGAACTATTCCACTTTAAGTCTTTAAAAGTCTTTGTGCTGCTGGAAGAACTGGGAACTTTTGCGATTGATTTTCTTGTAGCAGTTCAGTATGAATGGTCTTTTTCTAAGTAGTGTTTCCATCACATGGATTGAATTTTAAACTATTTTCAATGACCAATCAGACATTATAAAATAGTTATGCTACTGACTTGGTATGTGTTCAATGTCAAGCCACGTTTTTCCATTGACAGCTTGAGAAGGCTGTAAAACCATTAAAACTTAAACTTGTGGTTCAAAGGGAGTTTCAGCACTTAGGCTGCTTTTAATTTTCTCTCCTTAGTGAACACCTGCCTTTCCTTGAGTATTAAACCAATGTGCAACTGGTTGGATTTTGTTGGTACTCCAGGTAAAAATGGGAATATATTAACTATTTGAACAGAGAAAAACAGAAAGAATACCATTTTACAGTGGTATTCTGCATACTTATAAACATTAACTTGTAAAACAGTATCCATTAAAATAATATGCATCTAATTTTCTAAAGTAGAAAATTATTTTATTATTTTAAAAATGACTGGTAGTACTGATCTAGTGTTAGAGGTTATAGAGGAGTCTTTTGATATTAGTGGCTAATTTTTTAGCACTAGACTGAATACTAATTCTGCTAAAAGCCAAAAGCCAGTACTGCATATTTTGCTTTGGTACACAGCTACTCATGTACACATACAAGACTTTAATCAACAACTGTTATATTAAAATATAGGTTTGTATTCACCCATTTCTTTTCATCAATTACCTTTTGAGCACCGAGTTCTTGTCAGATGCTCTTAGTCACTTGGCCAACCAAAGCAGAAAATCTTATCTTCGAGAACACAAAGATTACTAGAGGAGAAAAACAAATGCATTTATAGAATCAAATAGATACACAGAGTGAACATGTGTAGAAACTGTTACAGGTAGAAGGGGATAGTGGGTTTGAAGAGATGGCTCAATGGTTAAGTGCACTGACTGTTCTTCCAGAGGTCCTGAGTTCAATTCCCAGCAACCACATGGTGGCTCACAACTATCTGTAATGGGATCTGATGCATTCGTCTGGAGTGTCTGAAGGCACAGCTAGAATGTACTCATATAAGTAAACATAAATAAATCTCTATCTAAATAAATAAATAAATATTATCTATATATCTATGAACCTATGTATATATGGGTCTATCTATCTATTTGTCTGTGTATGTGATGTATATATTATATATATAACTTATAAATTGGTTGATTTCTATGTGACTTTTTCAAACATCTTTAGTGCTATTTATCCCTCCCCCACATCCTCTTTCTCCTTCCCATCAAAAAAAAATTCCCTCTGGGTTATTTCCCTTTATATCATCATAAAATTTTATTTTTTAACTTCCTCCTTGACTATCCTTTTAAAACAGATGTTTTTATCTCAACTTCTGACATGAACCTTTCGCTGATTCCATACATGAGTGAAATTATTGATTTATTGCTCTGTGGCTGCCTTGGCTTTGTGCACTAAAATAAAGGTTTCTCAAGGTTGTTTCACATTGTTGTGAATGATAGAATTTCACTAGTTTTATTACAGAATAATATTCTATTGTACATTTTGTGTGTGTGTGTGTGTGTGTGTGTGTGTGTGTGTGTAAGGGTGTCTAGTTTGCCATCTGTTGCTGTGATAAACATCATGACCAAAAGTCACTTGAAGAATGTACTCAAGGGTTTATTTGTCTAACAGTTCATGCTCAGTAATTTCTTACGCTAAGGTATGCATTGTTAACTGTGGCTCCCTCTTTCTACATGATTCTAGGTTTGTGTCAAATTTACAGTTAAAACTAATTTTGAATACACATACATTGACACACATATGTTTGTGCCATTCAGTGTTGACATGAGAAGGTTTTTGAGTGGGTAGCATGTAGCAGGTGTGTAGGAACAATTGTATTTATCTCACAGTACATCAGAGGGATCACAATGTGTTACATACTTTAAAACACCAAAGGGAGGAGATTGGAGATGTTCTTTTCACAAAAAGATAATTTGCGAAAATGATAATTACCTGAGTTTGATCATTACTTTATATCTACCTGTATTGAAACATTACCTCATACCCATTAAATATGTATAATCAGGTCAATAAAATCAAAATAAGATGAATGTCCTTCATACAAGCAGGCTATCCACCATCAGGTGTGCATGCACTAAAAATTGTCAGTATCACTCAGGTTGTGAAGATGATTATGGAGAAAAACAAAAGGGCCAATGTATGTTCAGAAGATAGCTTTGGTATGTCTTGAGAAGTCATTGTATCTTATAACTAAAAGAAAGAGAAGATTCTAGAATAAATGGTTTCTTAGAAAATTCACCAATGTCTGAGAAAGAATGTGAAACACTGGTTATTTTTCAGGAATCTAAATAAAATTAGTGAACTTAAATCTCTCAGGTATAAACATATACGTATTTTCAAATTATTCTGGACACAAGAAAGTATCACATATTATATAATGTCAAGTTGTTATATTTTATACCACCAAAATTTCCCTTGTGAGTTTTACTTAGGTACCAATTATCCTTCCATGGATATTTTAATTACTGTCATTTAATGTGTGTAGATTTTGGATTCATTTATCAATGAATGAATGAATGGAGATATTGTTTTTCCCTCTCATATATTAGCTTCCAGAGCTTCATATTCTATACTTTTAACGATTCACACCACATACAATTACATATTGGCTTATTTTAGCAGCATATACGTATTAGAATTAGTGTTTTTCATTAATTTTATTTAAATATCTATTAGCATTTCTGAATGATATGTTTGAAATTCAGCACAAGACTGTACATCTAACATATTATCATAAGTTGGAAATTCAACTGGAAATTTCCAACTAAATTTAATTTATCTGTGGGTACATGCCTATAGGCTAATTTAAAATGGGTATATTTAATGATCTTATTTCCATATCTTTAGGGACTATTAATAAGGCAGTATTAAAATTTATGATAGTTGCAATTGGAGCATGCTTGTTTAATTCATCAAATTTAATCATAACCTGAGTCAATTTAAATATTACAGTAACTTGTTAAATGTATGCAAATGAAGCTCTTTTTAAACCTCAGTTCAAGGGCCCTACGTGATACTGGACAGTGACTAACACACTGAACATTAACCCTCTCCCAGGCGCTCACTACTTTATTCGCCAGATCTACTGCACCTCATTCAGTTCTCACATATGTCCTGCCTCACAGATTATGTCTACCCTTACACATGAAGATAAGGACCACTAAAACAGGAAATAACTCCTCAAATTCATGGTTCCATTTCAATTGCGCTTACTAGGATTCCATATCTAAGCATTCTCACTCACTCTTGGGTCATTCTCTCCTGCACTTCCTAAGTTAATGCACACTATGGTGACTCTGTGGAGACATGACATGGAGACTAAAACAACCTGAGAAAACCCATTTGATTTTACATTTTTTATTATAAACATTATAAGTTGTTCTTAATGGAAAATAGAAAAATTGTGTTGAAAAGATGGCTCAGAGGAAAAGGTTAGGCTCACAACCAAAAAACCATGGGAGTGAGGGTGTCTCTGGCTCTTTTGCCAGGCCTTGAGACCCTTTTCCCCCTATTGGGTGGCACTGTTCAGTTTTGTTGCATTGATGCACTGATATGAGAGTTTGTGCCTCTTCTCTTTGTAACTTGTTATGTTATTATGTGGTATTCTGTTGATATCCTGGGGAGGCTGCTCTTTTCTGACCAGAAACAGAGGAGGAATAGACCTGTGGGAGAAGGGAGGTAGAGGTAAGGGAGGAGTGGAGTAAGAGGAAGAGGTGGTGAGAATTGAACTCTATGGGAGAAGAATAAATTAAAATGAAATAATTTAGTAATCACTAACATAAATCAATAGGTAATGTTTTAAAAAGTGTAAAATCAATAATATTTCATATCAGGAAGTTGCAAATTGCAATTCAAAGTATGAGATTATTATAAAATTATTGCATCTAAGAGCTATGAGAATTTTGATGAACCATTGATTAGAGTTTTGTTGGGAATTTGGTAGTAACATATTTCTTCATATGAAGGTATTTATTTTAGTATCACTAGATCTTTACGCAGATATTAAACGAAGTACACTTAACGTTTCTTGGAGACATAGATGCTTTATCCAGTCTTGCAGAATTTAGAAAATACAAAAATTAAAGTTCAGAGAGTGAAATTAGAGACAGAATCTGTGTCATAACATGAAGGTAGACATATTCCCATCTAATATAAAAACACCCAGAGCCACCATGAAAACCTACAGAGATCTATGGAGTTAAGTTGGGGTACAGCTCTTTCTGAGACTGAATGTTTATTATCTTTCCATGAAAAGACTTCCAGATATAATTATCCGTATGAAGTCTGAAGTCTAAAATCAACTTTGTTTCCATGTTCTACAAAGAAATGTTCCACTGGGTCAAATAAACATGTCTGAGGTTTCATGTAATCTATATAAAACCATTTGTATCACCTGACAACAAAACATGGCTAAATCTAAAGTTACTTTCTTTTCAATCCTACTGGGGAAGGCAGTGTTTCGCTTACCTGTGATAGATAAACTGAATGATATAAATAGCCCATTTGCTTACTTTATGTAATACAGCAGTTTTTAAAGCATGCTTACGAATTGCTTCAGAACTAATACATGAATGAGAAATGTCATTCTGTCCATTCTCTCTTTTTAATGGAATACTAGTAGTGAGTATGGAACTTCCTAAAACATAGACTGTGGCTTTATTTGTTTTTTTTTTTTTTTTTTTTTCGGAGCTGGGGACCGAACCCAGGCCTTGCGCTTCCTAGGCAAGCGCTCTATCACTGAGCTAAATCCCCAACCCATGTGGCTTTATTTGTAAATGTGGTGATCGCAGGTGAGGTCCCACTGCTGTGGATTGTAAATCCGGGATGAATGGTCTTCTAACAGAGATGAAAGATATCATGAACAATGTCAAGTGCTGACAGGGCAGCAAGACAGGAAAGCAAAGAGCAGGATAGATGGGCAGCAGCCCCCAGAAGATAAAAGCAGTGCACACACACACACACACACACACACACACACACACTTACACACACATCTGCTCCAAACTTTTAAACTCTAGACTTTGGAATGAATAAATAGAGCCTTGTTCTCTCAAATGCCTTGCTTTGTAATGATTTATAATTGAGATTCAATTCTGTCCATGTGTTCCCTCTTCATATGGAACAAGCACATCAGTATCCAGAGTCTACACTGCAATTCTGCTGACTTTTCCATGCAGCGTCTCAACAATAGCAGAGAACCTCTGTCCCTTTTAGACATCTGACACACAGGTTCTTAAACAAGTCTTCCACTCAACATCCACTCAGTTCTTACCTCATTAGGTTATAAATATGAGAACATTCCTAAATTTTTCTTAAAGCCATACATAGGCTTGGCTGCATAATTTATTCCTTTCCTTCTTTATTTTTACAGAATCTTTAAAAGTTTAAGTAGCTTCAGCATTTCAGACATGTAACAATTCTGAGGCTGTTTTCTGGGGTGGGAGGAGGAGAAATTATGCTAAATATCTTGGTTTACACATTACTATACAGTTTCCAGGAGCATCTATATATTTGTATTAATTGAATCTTTTTCTTGTTAGTTACATATCATTATGAATTGTCATTAATTCATCAAACTAGAAATAACATGTTAAAGGGGGAATCTTCTATAAAGTCTGTGAGCTATAGGACACTTTCTAGGACACTCGCTTAAAATCTGCTAGCTAAACATTTTATGAAAAATCGAATGAGACTGTATTTTTAGTCAGTTATTATTTCTACGTTCTTATTGGCCATATGCTTAGAGCTGATGTTTTATCACGCTGTTATGTATTATTTAACTTACTAAACTTTTTATCCTTAATTTTATCTATTTACTATATTTTTCATTCTAAATACATGGGGAGAATATGGTACTTTAGACTCAAGCACCCATGAAATATTGAGGACAAAATAGAAATAGAGCATGATGAAATAAAATAAAGTCCCCCAGCTTCTTAACACCAAAGCGATGAGTATTGAAAGCTCCACGTAGCACTGGGCACAGAGAGTGATAGACTCTGTATGCCTTAATGTGCTTACGCTTCTGTTTCCTCATACAGTACATACAGAATTGAAACTTTTTATTTATATCTTGAACAGTATTGAGGCTACACACTCCAAAGTGATAGCACTTCAGAATGAGTTCTATCCATTCATTCAATTTAAATTTCTTCACTATCATATAGTTCTTAGAAAGAACAGCAGAACTAATTCACTTTATTTGATCATCCCTAAGACAGATGCTCTTTATCCTGCTTTAGTGATCCGTATTGTACCTCTTCTTCTGTGTCCACGTCTCTTGCTACTTTTTTATTATATAATTCCCCTGGCTTTGCTCAACTATAATCTTCCCAAATACTGCTATATTAATGGAAAACATTTGTTGCCATTTCTAGGATCTCTGTGTTCTGAGCCCTGAAACTGCGGTGTTTATCTGGCTGTCCTTTCTCTAGTATCATTTCTCTAGTATCTAGAGTAACAATGACAGCTTCATTGTGTTTTCTCTCCTCTTCTTTACATTTTTACATTTTTCTCCCTCCTAAATGGGGGTGGGACTACCTGAACGATGAAGGTTTCACATCCTTGCTCTTTGTACTGCTTGCAAAGCTCACCCATAACCACAGTCCCAGGTATTACATGACAACTAAGCTTTTACCCTCACTTTTAGAGGAAGTTTTGGATGAAAAGATGTATTTCAGCACACAGCCATCATTTCCAATGCAATGTGTTTTAATGGTCATCATCTTCCTCTCTGGAAAAACATGTTTTAATGTACCCAGGTCTGTGAAATACAATAAACTTTCTTAGATGGTGAGTACAGTGGGAGCATACGCAATTACTACTTAATTTTAAAACATAATAATTTAACAATTCATGTACTATATAAACAATAATTTAAAACTTAACTAGTAGATTGCATAAACATGGCTCTAAACAACCATCTCTTTCTAAAAATGTACAAAAGGCCTCTGAAGTTATTTTAGTTACAGTTCCCTTAGTAATCTTCTGCCTGCCTGCTTCCTTCCTTCCTATCCTCCTCCTTGTCCCCTCTCCCTACATTCCTCCATCTCTTCCTCCCTACCCCCTCCTATTGTCATGCAAGTCCTTCCTGTATGCTCCTCTTGCCTGCCTAATAAGTCATCTCTCTTCTCAGAAGATGAATCTGAAGACCATTTTAAACTATTATTTTACTGAGCATTTCTTTCAGCTTCTCTATTCAAAATTTAACAGGGTTTATTTTATACGTATTGCTTGATGATTAACAATTTTTAACAGAAATAATTTCTAATAGTTAAAGATAACATACAAAGCTAAAAAATTTTGGTAATTTTTACATAAAAAGTGTATCTTAAATAGATTTATGATATATGATGGGAAACATGAAACCAGATGTAACTATAAGCAATAATAATCATTTGTCACTTGGTTTAGACAGGGCTTAGCATGAACACAGGTTGGCAAATATGGAAATCTGCATACTTTAATCATGTGGAAGCAAACATAGATCACTCTGAGTTTATAAACACACAGACATACAGTTATTTAAAATACATATTGCAGTGTGTGTGTGTGTGTGTGTGTGTGTGTGTGTGTGTGTGTGTGTGCCCACATGGCCACAGGCACATCTATGCAATGTAGAGGCCAAAAGTTGATGTCAGATATCTATCTTTTATCAATCTTCAACTTAATTTTGAATCTTGAGCTCACACTAAATTTGCCAGCAAACAAGCCTTGGGATCCTCCAGTGTCCAACCCACAGGCTGGAACTCCAGGTTTGTGCTACCACGCCCAGGGGTTTACTCCATCTCTGGTGCCTAACACTCATACTTGCCAAGCAACTCCTTCATCTGTGACCCACTGATATACAGACACACACGCACACACACATGCACACGCACACTCACAAGCACACGCATACACACACACATACTGCATGTTCACTTTAAAAATCAGATTATAAAAGATTCCTTGAAATTTTTCACTTTTCTTAAATATACTAGTGAATATAAATGATTTACACATACATTGTCATTTTGACAAAGTGGTCATTGGTATTCAAAAATAAAAAAAGCTTAAGTTTTATTTTAGTTAATACATTCAAAATAAAATATATTTTGACTAAAAACATAATTTTGTCTTAGGCACATATATATATGGCTTATTTATAATATATCATAATATGTTATATATTAGGATATAATATGCAAGAATATAACACACATGTGGTGCATTTTATAATGTTAATGAAGGACACTTGCTCAACTATGATCATAGTATCTTTATTCATAATAACCAGAAACTAGAAACAACCTAGATGTCCCTCAACTGAAGAATGAATACTGAAAATATGGTACATTTACATAATGGGATATTACTCAGTTATTAAAAGGAAGGGCATCATGAAATTTGCAGGCAAACGGATACAATTAGGAAATATCATCCTGAGTGAGGTAATCCAGACCCAAATGAGTATGTACTCATTAGTAAGTGGATATTAGCCACGTAGTACACGATAATCACGCTGTAATCCACAGATCCAAAGAACCCAATAACAAGGAAGGCCCAAGGGAATCTGGTTGAATCTTTCTAGAAGGGGAAATAAAATAGTTATCTTAGGTGGATAGGGGAAGGGAATTGGTTGGGAAGGGGAGCAAGCAAAGGCGAAATAGTACAGGGAGATCAGGGGAAAGTGAAAAGAAATAGTGTGCTGTTGGGGAGGGAGCGGTGGCTGGGACATCTCTAGGACATTTCAGTGACTTGGGTTGGTAGGTATGTGCCAGGGTGGCTATAGGGCTAATTCTAGCTGAAACTCCTAGTACTGGGGGATATGGATTCTTATAGTTAGGTAGGACTTCCAGTGGAAGGATAAGGACAGTAAGCCACCCACAAAATGTGTCCTGCCTACAAGATGTGCAGGAACAAATATAGAGCAGAGATGGAGGGAATGGCCAACCAATGACTAGCAAATGTGAGACCCATCCCATGGGCAAGAACCAATCCCTGATACGATTAATGATACACTCTAATATGCTTGCAGACAGGATCCTAGCATAGCTGTCCTCTGAGAGGCTCCATGCCACAGCTGACCAAAACACACCCAGAAAACCATATCTAAACATTAGATAGAGTTCGAGGAGTCTTGTGGAAGAGTTGGGGGAAGAATTCAGGGACCTGAAGAGGATAAGGACTCCACAGGAAGACCAACAGAATCAACTATCCTGAATCCTTGGGGTGGGTGTGGGGGTGAATGTGGAATGGGGTGGGGGGCTAAAAGGGATACCCAAGGATGCCCCTCTTTTTGGAAGAGAGGGGAGGGGCAAATGGGAGAAGGAGCTGCCAAACACCTGGATGAGGAGGGGGAAGGCTGATATTGGCATATAAAGTGAATAAATGTATTTTTTTTAAAGTATTACAAGTATTTGTGGTAAACACCACTTTCTATGAATCTGTATAATTTCAAATGCTAATATGTTGATACAAGTAATCCTTTTTACTCAATCTTCCACTTCAAATTTTAATCTCTTCCAGAAAAACCTCAACAGGCACATTTAAACAGTGTTTTACCAGTCCTCAGTAGATCTCACAGCCAAGTTAAGTCCAAAAACAAAATTCAATGTTACACGCACATCCTCTACCACAGGTTTTGCCATATAGATCTTCTTAAACCACTTTAGTCCTGAAATAAAAACAACTAACAAAGTTATAAATCTGTTTAAATGACACAACTATATAGAATTATTTGAAAATATACATTGAGCATGGTGATAGACACCTATAACCTCTGCATTCAACAGGAAGATGGGGAAAAAAAGAAATTCATGGCCAGTTTGGACACCAGTGAATTCTTGGCCAGCCTGAGTTACTTGAGTTACTGTTTCAACAAACATATAAACACAAATATTAAAATATATGAATTATCTTTATTAAGAGAAAACAATTTCCTTGAGTGATATTATTCTAATATTTAGCAAATTAATATTTATTACAAAGTTAATAATAATTAAAATAAAAGAAGAAAAAGAGTAGAGACATTCATATTTGTAGTATAACATACAACAAAAAAAGGAGAAAATGTTCCTCAGCCAAAATTACAATGCTTACTTTTATATTTGGTATGTATAGTTCACATTTATCATTCATTCTGTATAATTCATTTCCCTCCTATAAGCTTCACATGGTCATGGCTTTTATCTTATGTCTCCTAGCTCTCCATCCATGAAGGCTCTGATGACCTTGGTCAAAAGTCATGGAAATATCAAAAGCTTTTCTAAGGAATCTCCTGTATTTTGGACATAATTTTCTTTATTTTTGCATTGTAGAGTGGTTGTCTCAGTTCCCTTCTAATAATTCAAATTAATCACACCAGTGACTACACATAACTTACTTCTTGGTTGACTCAAAAGCATGAGAAGTCCAATACAACTGAGTGGTCTTAGGTACCTGTTCAGGAGAATATTTGACAGTTTTTTGTTTGTTTGTTTGTTTTGTTTTGTTTTTTTGTTTTTGTTTTTGTTTTTGTTTTTTTTTTTTTTGTTTTTTTTTTGTTTTTTGGAAGCACTTCTCCGCCTGAAATTAATTCTTTTAAGGGTGGTATAGCACAAACACACAGGGAAAGGAAGCAAAAATGTTACTAATGGGTTGCTAGAGGTCAATTCCAACAATGTCATTCTTATTTCTGTCCTTTTATTCCAGGACCAGTGTTTTGGTGTAAGAGAAATAGTGATGCATGTTGGCTGCTGATTGAAAGGACTCTTTGAGAAGATGGTCTGCCCTGAAAGACTTTGACACACAGATGATATTTTAACTGAATTTTTAAAATATCATTTCAGAATTTAACGAAACCAGTAGCTTCAGGGAGTCAGAAATTGTAGTAACATTAGTGAATACCATTGTTGTACTCTTTCATTGGCCTCTGAACTGTCCTTTGTAATTAATAATCTTTCTTTGAAAATAAAGTAAATTCATGTAGATAAACTCTAGAAGCCTTTATGCCCAGATAGCGTGAATTCGTTTTATATTAGTGTGATGAAACAGGTGAGAAAAACTGACTTTATAGACAAAAATGTTTTGTGTGGGTCACATTTTGGAAGTTCAGGGTCAGGAAACTGACATTAGCTGAGCTTTGGTAAGGGGCTTCTTGGTTTTCTCCTACCATGGAAGCAACATGGGAGAGAAAGGGATAATATCTTTAAACAGCAAGTACTTGGTGTCTCACAATCCTCTCCAAACATATGTCTATATCACATAAGAACCTTCCATTCAGTCCAAGCTTACATTAGTTCCAAATGTGTCTATAGCATTCACAACTATATTGCATACACGTATATAAGATTTGCTTTCATTCATACATCTCTCTACACTTCTATTATACCACTGCTTAAGTTATTATTGTGTCAGGGGAAAGTTAAAGTCAAACATATCAATAACAGAAACAGGAGGAGGAGGACAGTATAGGAGAGAGAGGCAAAGGAGAGAAAGAGGGGAGGGATAGGTAAAGACATACACAAACACACACAGAGAGAGAGAGAGAGAGAGAGAGAGAGAGAGACAGAGAGAGACAGAGACAGAGACAGAGACAGAGACAGAGACAGAGAGACACAGAGAGACAGACAGAGACAGAAACAGAGACAGAAACAGAGACAGAGACACAGAGACAGATGGACAGACAGACAGATGGACAGACAGACAGACAAAGACAGAGCGACAGAGAGGAATAAAGAAAAAAGTTTCTTTGCTACCTGAGTGCTAAATCATATTTTATGACATTTTCAGTTTTTTAAAAGAATGGTTCTTTTGTTATGCATCAGCAAGTTGAATGCTCTTGTTTTTGCATTGTTATTTTAATTTAATGTATTTTACACAGATCAGTAATTTGATTTAAAAAGGTAGCACTGAGTTTTGTCTAAGATTGTATAAAGTAATCTCAATTTTGAAACTCTTTAAATTTGTACTTTAACTAGACAGCAGCTCATACCTCTTAGACAATGGAGGGTGTCATGTGAGACTGAATTTCTCCCCTTGTCATAACTTAGTACAACTTCTACTGCTTCAACCCCACCCCCTCCACTAAAGATTAAGCCCTACCTTTGCAAAATGGTGGGGGGAGGGTGCTTGCCCAATCTCTATTTTCACAGATGGGAGAAGAGGTGGTTTCAAATTTACCATAATTCAAAACATGAAGGACTAAATTTGTCCAAGACAACACCTTGGTTAATACCCCAGACACCATGAAGCAGCACGTGCAACCTCTTGGGCTCGGCTGTAATTCACTCCATATGCTTCACCTGACTGCGCAGGCGGACAATCGAATCTTTCACGTTTGAGTTGGTGCAGGTTGATTCTAAGCTAGAGATAGCTTAAGAATACGGTTCAGAGTAACTGATGCGATTTGGATTGATAAACAACTGTTTTCAAGGCAAGTATTTAGCAAAGGTATCCAGGACACTTAAACGAGCTCCTCGTTCACAAACCCTACAGTGATGTTAATGCCTTTAAGGTGAGACTTCTTTAAGGTAAGAAACGTCTATCTCCTTAAACTAAGACTGCTTTACTACTTCACAGGTATCGTTAGAGTTGATAATAGCATTCCCCTGATATAATAATAATAATAATAATAATAATAATAATAATAATAATATCATCTATAAATTCATTACAAAAATCTCTAAAGCTTTTGTGGAAGACTTTAGGACATGGTACAAATATCCTGTAGTGCCACATGCCAGGGATGGCAGTGACAAACTGAAATTGGTTTAATTTGAGTAAATTCTATATATAAAGTATAGTGTGTGTGTGTGTGTGTGTGTGTGTGTGTATTAACACATGTATTTAGTGTTTAGTACATCTTTCTAATATGCTTAGCACTAATTCATGAATTTTTGTTTTTTATTTCTTTGTGGTTCTGGGGACTAAACATACTATGCATCTATCACTTCTTTAGACCCTACTACAGTTACGTATGCTTTTATTTATAATGTTGTAATATGATATAACATGCAATACAATTTACTTAATCTGTGTTTATATTATGGTATGTTTTAATAAAAGTCTACAGATACAGATATGATCATTTTCTAACTATATTAATACACCTTCAATTATTAAATTAAACCTAACATTTATAAATTGTGGATTTTCTGTTTAAACAATTTATTTTTAATTAATAAAATATAAACTACAATATTTTTTCTAAGTCTTTGTTGTCAAGATCCCAATCTCTATTTGAATGTCCGTTGCTGTTTTAGTTGAATAAACAGTCGTCCTTCACTTTGGGTTTTATTGAGGCTGTATTCTTTATATATAGAATTTACTCAAATTAAACCAATTTCAGTTTGTCACTGCTATCCCTAGCATGTGGCACAATTAGCTTTACATTTTACTGGTTAAATAGGCTTTTGTATAGACAAAGAGTCTTTGCCCTGTCTCTTCTTCGATAATATAGTGACATATGATCTCTTGTCCTTATAGTATTTGGAACCCCTTCTTCTAGGATTTATTTCTACGTTTAAGAACCTTTCTTTTTAGATTTAATTAAGTAGCATATTCTTGAGCATACCTTAATAAGACCTTTATTTCATCTCTTCTTTCTTTTCTTAATAATACACAAGGGTAGTGGGTTAAATATTTATTCACTGAAAGTAATTATAGTGTAATAGTTTTTAAAGAATCAACTTACATATAAAAAAGGAAAATCTGAGGAAATTTGCTATGTCAAGATAAGAGAAAATAATATTGCTCAAAAGTTGTCCCGAACTTGCACCTATCAAAGTAATTAACAGAGCAACAACAACAACAACAACAACAACAACACCAAAGACATACACTACTTGAAGAAGGATCTCACTGAGTTGCTTGCACATCAGAGAGATGATATCATGTCAGAGAGATGAGTAGTTTTTGTTTTGGAGTCTGAGATCCATTTGTTTCTTTGTAGGAGCTATGCCAAACATTGAGGGAGAAGTGAATCCATATAGCAAGAAGTATCACATTCCTCATCTGCATCCATTATGACAGGTCTGCTTCTCATTCATACTTTATAGAATTAAGTCATAAAGAAGATTTTGTGAAGAAAATAATTTCCGATAATTAATATTTGAACACCACAGCTTTGAAAGGCATCCCATATTATATTTTATAAATGTGCTATTTGATTACATTTTATACAAATCACTATGAAGCCATTCTAGACTTAGGAAGCAATTCGATTAAAGCAATGTATTCACTATGCGAATCCAGCAGTTTATTTCAAAAGCTGTTAATTCTTAAACTCTGTGACGTTATTTGTTTCACTGTGTTTTATTTCATTGATTTTTCAGCTAACTGCTTGTACTTAGAGTTTTCACATGGTACTAGTTCCAAGACAGAATTTGTTCTCCAGATAGTATTCTAATAAACTTCTTTTGTTTAAGATAGTGCTCATTAGTTTCAAACAAAAGTTTAGATCCATCAAAACTCAAAATCAAAAATACACAATAGTTTTATTACTTTTTTTTAACCAACCGTCTTAGCTAGGATTTTCTTTGCTATGAAGAGATACCATGACCAAAGCAAGTCTTATAAGAGACAGCATTTAACTGGGATTAAGTTACAGTTTCAGAAGTTCAGTCCATTATCATCATGTCAGGAAGCATGGGAGCATTCGGGCATGCATGTTCCTATTGAAGAAGCTGAGAGTTCTGTATCTTGATCCAAACGCAGCCAAGAGAGAGATTAATTCTGCACGGGGCATAGCTTGAGCATTAGGAGTCATCTAAGCCCACCAACACAGAGACACACTTCCTTTAACAAGGCCACATCTAATAGTAGTGCTTGTATTGGCCAAGCATATCCAACTTACCATAGGAAAACAATGGCTTATAGTTTCTTTCTTATAATTTCATATTTTGGGGGGCATATGCTATGTTCCAATATGGATATTAATGAATTTAGACTTTGTCAGTCACCCAAAATTCTTGTTTTACATTTCTATCTTTGATATTGTCTTATTTTGAAAGAATTAGAAAACTCAAGTGAGAAGTATGCAGCATGGGACTTGGATAAGGCTGTTTGCAAAAGATTGCAAAGCAAACATGAATACCTGAGTTGGATTCCTAAGACATAATTATAAAAGTCCAGTGTAATAGCATGTGTTTGTAATCCTAGTGATGGGAAGCTAGAGGCAAGTAGATCCTTGGGTTTGGTGGTCAACCAGGCTGCTAGATTGAATTCCAGGTTGGAGAGAGAGACCCTGATCATAAAATAAGGTGGAGAGCAAGTGAAGAAGACCCTAGGTATTTTCTTCTGGCTCACACACACACACGCACACCCGAACTCCCACACACACATGCACATATCCATACACATTTGCCAATACAAGTGCACACACAGTCACAGATGAATAGATGTACATATATCTGGAATATTAGATTCCGGATATTTTATTAAAATGTTAAAATAATATTTCACATTAATACATATTTTTTTCTCGTTCAGTATTTATAACTCTGTGATAGGACTTTCTTAAGTCCTAGTGTTAAGGAGGATAAAGTATAATGAATAAATATAAGTAAATATTAAAAAATCACAATGTAATATGCATAAATATTTTTATGAGGCCTATTTTAGACAGAATATAGCTTCTTTTTCATACAAAAATTTGTACCTGTGGATTAATGATAATGATGACCACAAATACTGTCATTCTAATAATATGTTCTGCTATGGTACATCATATAAACCATTACAAAATACATGAAGATAAGAATCAAGTTACACACGATCACTCTGATTTTCATAAATAGCAATTGATGGTACAACTAATCTGTAGATGCTTGTAGATCAAATCCCTAATGAACCCAAATGTCCTCATATATATGGATGCAAATGTCTTGATTCCAGTGGAACTTAGAAATGAGCGTTTAAATTAGAGCAGAAAACCAGGTTTAAATTACCGCCCAAACCCAAAGAAACTCAATAACTTGAAACTAGAGTAAGTTAAAATGTCACTGCATCTGTAGTGGTAGCCAAATGTAATTAATGCGATCAGTAGCTACAAGGGTACTAAGACATAGCCCAAACAGGAAGCCTATCAATGTAAGCGTCTGTTGAATGTATTTATTGACAAATGTGCACTGGCATCTGCACTAGAAAATACAATTATAAGATGCAAGAAGGCTTAAGAAATGTATTTTAACCATGTAAGCTTTGTAAATTAGAAGTCAAATTGAGTGGTCAAGGCCTTAAGGAGACTTTGTAGTTAAATAGGTACCATATACTCCAGAATATTTCCCAGCTATTGGTAGGTATGCACAAATTTTTGGTAGTAGTCTGGCAAACATAAATGATACTTATTCCCTTTAGATTACAATGTATATGTCCAGGTATGTGACCTTTCACCTCTCTATTTTCCTCCCTCCTGTGGCATCTTGGAGACTCTTGCTGAGATGACTAACCCACAATCCACACTATCAACAGCTGTGTAAAAAGTCAACCATCTTGCATGAGATTTTGAAAGAATAAAAATGGAAGCATTTGTTAAGGCAATAAGATGTGGAAGCTAACTGACTCTGACAGCATTGTCTACAGCATTCTAAAAATACACCTGGTTTGCTTTCCTCCACCAGACCACTGCCAAACGAACTCTTTCAAGCATATCAACAGTTAATTAACAGTGATGCTTCTGTTGCACTGAGGGATAACTGGATGTCTTCAACTAGGATGCATTGCTGTTCCAGGAATTTCCTGTGCCTGTTTGAGATCTTGCACGGCAGGTTTCCAGGTGTGGTGCCATACTGTGAAGCTCCAAATCATGGGGTCAAAGAGGATCAACTTACAGAGCAATTTCAGGTCTTACATCATTTTGACAGATCTATATGTAATTTGGTACCTATTTACAAAGAAAGGAATAAGTGAGGTAAAAATTAAGTGAACACTCTCATTCTCTAGCTCAGCACTGAGGAAAATATGTGGTCAGCTACACAGACCAAATGAAACACAGCAGTAACTATACAAAGAAATGAATTTACTTTTAATGATGTATTTTCAGTAGTTTAAGTTAATGGTATCTACCATGACTACAATTTTCAATGACATTAGTGTAAATTGTTATACGTTGCATGTGAAATTGTTGAAGTTTGGGATGCATTTAGTCTTTTATTAATTTACTTACTTTCCAGTCACAGCTTGTTCTCCTTTCTCTTCTCCCTTTCCCTTTCCCTTACCTTCCTCACCCACTTCCACTTTCTCTCCTTTCTTCTCTTTACTCACTTTCTCCTCAGAAAAAGAGAGGTCTCTTATGTATATCAACCTTCCGCGATATAACAAGTTTCAGTAAGACTAGGTACATTATCTTCTCTTGAGGGTATACAAGATAGCTCAGTTAGGGGAAAGGATTCCAAAGACAAACAGCAGAATCAGAGATAGTCCCTACTCGTACCATTAAGAGTCCTACTAAAAGAGCAAACTCCACAACTGTCATGTGTGTGCAGAGGGCCTAGGTCTGTCTATGCATGCTCCCGAGCTGGCAGTTCAGTCTCTGTGAGCCTCTAAGGGCCCAGGTTAATTGATTCTATAGGTTTTCTTGTGCTGTCCTTGACCCCTGTGGTCCTATCAAACCTTCCTCCTACTCTTCCATGAGACTCCCTGAGTCTAATCTAATTAGGTGTAGGCTCTTTGATGACAATTCTGCTAGGCTCCTGTCTGCAAGTATAGCAGAATATCACTAATGGTGTGAGGGGCAGGCTCTCTCTCATGGCAAAGGGTTCAAGCTGGGTTAGTCATTGGTTGGTCATTCCCTCAATTTCTGCTAAATCTTTAAACCTGCACATTTTGTAGTCAAGACCGTTTGAGGTCGAAGATTTTATGGCTGGGTTGCTGTCCTAATCCCACCTTGGGAAGTCTTACCTGATTACAGAAGATGATCTTTTCAGGTTCCATATAGGTCACCCTCATAGATTCACCGCAGAGAGTTCTCATTGTCCTAGATTTTTTAGCCCATCCCAAAGATGCCATGGTTAATCCAGTTGTCTTTCCCAGTACTCTATCCCTATCCTTTGCCCTCTTGATCTCTCCAATTCTTATTCTCACCCCTTCCCCTACCCAATCCCCTCTCTCCATACATCCCTAATGTCTATTTGATTTCCACTTCCAAGGGAAATTCAAGTGTTCCTCCCTTTGACCTATCTTTATACTTAGAATGTTTGGGTCTGTGGATTGTAGCATGGCTATCCTGTACTTTATGGGTAATATCCACTTATAAGTGAGTATATACCATATTTCTCTTTCTAGGTCTAGGTTACCTCACTCAGAGTGATTTTTTTCTATTCCATCCATTTGCCTGAAATTTTCACTATGTCCTGGTTTTTCATAGCTGAGTATTATTCCACTGTGTAGATATATCTCAATTTCTTTATCCATTCTTCAATTGAGGTACAATTAGGTTGTTTCCAGTTTCTGGCTTTTACTAATAATGCTGCTATTAACATAGCTAAGCAAGTGTCCTTGGGGCATGGGGAAACATAGTTTGAGTATATGCCTAGGAGTGGTAATAGTTGGGGCTTAAGGTAGAATTAATCCCAACTTTCTGAGGAACCATCAAATTAATTTCCAAAGTGGTTGTAGAATTTTGCACCAGCAATGGATGAACATTCCTCTTGATCCACATCCTTACCAGCATGAGCTGTCACTTGAGTTTCTGATCTTATCCTTTCTGACTGGTGTAAAATAGAATCTCGGGGTTGTTCTGATTTGCTTTTCCCCTGTGACGAGGCATGTTGAGCATTTCATTAACTTCTCCTCAGTCATTAGAGATGCCTGGTTGAGACTTATCTGTTAGATCAGTACCTCCTTTTTCATGGGGTTATTTGGTTTGTTGGTGTCTAGTTTCGCTACTTGAAGATGATACGATAGTATACATAAGCAGCCCCCAAAATTCTACCAGGAAACCCCTACAGCTGAGAAATATGTTCAGCAAAGTGGCTGGATACAAATTAACTATAATAGCCCTCCTGTATACGAACTATAAACAGGCTGAGGATAACATTAGGTAAACAACACCCTTCATAGTGTAGCCCCAAATAATATAAAATATCTTGGTATAACTTTAATCAAACAGTGGAAGACCTATATGACCAGAACTTCAAGTCTCTGAAGAAAGAAATTGAAGAAGATATGAGTAGATGGAGAGATCTCCCATGCGCCTGTTTCTGTAGGATTAACATAGTCAAAATGGCCATCATTACAAAAGCAATCTATAGATTTAATTTAATTACCATCAAAATTCCAACACAATTTTTAAAGGAACTTTGAAGAGCACTACTCAGCATCAAATGGAAAAACAAAACACAGCAGGCATAAAAGCCCCAGGGTAGCTAAAACAATTCTGTACAATGAAGAACTTCCGGGTGGAGTTTATGGATGTTCTGGATAGAATTACCATCATCCCTGTTTTCAAACTGTATTACAGAGCAATAGTAATAAAATCTACATACTATGGGCATAAAAATAGACAGGTTGATCAATGGAATTGAAGACCTCAAAGTAAACTCACACATCTATGGACACTTGATTTTTGAGAAATAAACCAGAACAATATAATGGAGGAAAAAAGTATCTTCAGCAAATGTTGCTGGTCTAAGTCATGTTTATATGAAGAAGAATGCAAATAGATTCATATCTATCATTGCTGCACAAAACTCAAGTACAAGTGGAACAAGGACTTCAGCATAAAACAAGATACTCTAAAACAGAGGGAAAAGAACTTGGGTAACAGACTTCAAGACATGGGCACAGAAAACAACTTCCTGAATAGCCATAGCTCATGCAGTAAGATCAACAATTAATAAATGGGACCTCATGAAACCGGAAAGCTTATGTAAGGCAAAGTGCAGAGTCAAAAGGGCATTTTATCTTACAGCAAGCCTTCATTCACAGTGATAAATTCTAAAGGCTCAGCCCCCACATGAATCTGTATTTGACAACAGTGTGGCTCAAGGTGAAAGCTAAATTTATTCAGTATTTGCTGAACTTACGTCGCACATCACAATGTGCACATTTACAAAGTAATCTGCTTCCTTTATGATAATATTCATGTTGAAATGAATATTGCTACAAAATTAGAAGGTGTTAGAGCTAAGGTCCAAACGAGTCTCAGTTTTATTCCTCAAGATGAAAGAAAACTCTAAGCAAGAAAGCTTCATGTGACTCCTATGTATTTCAAAAAAAGGAGAATGGTGCCGTGAAATAAATTAATAATATTAAATATTTATTTATTTATTATATATGTACACTGTCACCGTCTTCAGACACAGCGGAAGAGGGCATCCGATCCCATTACGGATGGTTGTGAGCCACCATGTGGTTGCTGGGATTTGAGCTGAGGACCTATGGAAGAGCAGTCAGTGCTCTTAACCACTGAGTCATCTTTGGCAATGGAAAAAAAGATGGCACTAGTGAATATGAAAGAGGTTCAATTAAGAATACTCTTTCCTTGTGTTTCCTAAGGGAAAAGGAGAAGTCAGGACTTGTTAAATTATCAAAAATGCTATGTAGGGAGAGATTGAAATGGGTCTCTATCACCTGAGATCAGTATTTGGCGAGCTTTTGTCACTGAGATTGTTAGCACATTGTATTATTTTAATCATCACTTATTATATCTGTCACATATACTAGATGAAAATGATTTGCCAACTGCTATTGTAGTCAAAGAAGATATACAGATTGCACTAATGGGCTATATTGGCAAGCATCTAATGATATTACAGAATGTGGAAAATGATAGCTAACAACGAACTCAGGACCTAAAATTCATGGCTAGGAGCCACAGTTAGAGTCATTCCCATATACTCCTTGGAATCTCTCCTGTCCCAGGCCTCTGGCTTGTGCCAGAGATGTCCCCCTTAACTGATTTCCCTTTTCTTTTCCTGTCCTCTTACCCTTCCCACTCCCTGTACCTGGTTTCCACCCTACTCCACTTCATATTCCCTATTGAACCCAGTTCCTCCCTTCATCCATTCCCACCACATATGACTCTTTTATTTCTTCTTCTGAGTGAGACTCAAGCATTCTCCTTTGGACCCTCAATACCTAGCTTCTTTTGGTCATTGGATTAGAGCATGGGTTTCCTGGACTCATAGAGCATGGGCTCATAGAGACTGAATCACAACTAAAGTGTATTTATGGCTTTATGTCCTAATGTCTAATGTCCACTTTTAAGTCCTTTTGAGTCAGAGTTACCTCACTCAGGATGATATTTCCTAGGTGCATCCATTTACCTTCAAATCTCTTAATGTCCTTGTTTTTGATAGCTGAATATTATTCCATCGTTTAAATGTACCACATGTTCTTCATCCATTGATCAATTGAGGGATATTTGTTTTTTTTTCAGTTTCTGATTATTAAGAATAAAGTTTCCATGAAGATAATTGAGCAAATATCCTTGTGGTATAGTGGGGCATCTTTTAGGTATATTCTCAGGAGTGGTATAACTGAGGTTTGAGGTAGAACTATTCCCAAATTTCTAAGAAACTACCAAATTGATTTCCAACATGGTTGCACAAGAGGCTGATGTGGCCATCTCCTGTAGCCACATGGGATTCCCAGTGGAGTGAAGGGAATACCAACTCACCCATAAAACCCTCTAGCTAAAGTTTGTCTTGCTCTCAGGATGTTCAGGTATAAAGGACAGAGACGGAGGAGATGGGTATCCAATGGCTGGCCCAAATTGCTGCGAAGTGATGTACAAAGGCAGGTTGGTAACCTTGGCTTTTCCTCCCCCGAAGAGGAGAGGGTAGAATGAAGAAAGAAGTGTATTAGGGTGGGTTTGGGAGAAGAGGAGAGAGGGGACTGTAATCCAGAAGTAAAGTGCATAATAAAGAAATTAAGGGAAGGGGCTGGGGATTTAGCTCAGTGGTAGAGCACTTGCCTAGGAAGCGCAAGGCCCTGGGTTCGGTCCCCAGCTCCGGAAAAAAAAAAAGAAATTAAGGGAAAATATATAACAGCAAAGGGAAAAAATACTTGAGTGGCTGTGATCCTACTTTCCAAAAGGACTCATCTTTTGACTCAGATCAAATTACATCAGGAATTGCTGCAGAGAGAACACAAGAGCTGACTCAGAACAAAACTTGTCGGGTTGAAGCATCCCAGGGACAGAGGAGAGCAGGCCTTATAGTTTGGCGGTCAATACAGATGCTATAGTATTAAATTATACTTCTGGTTGTTTAATTTGACATTGATTTGTTTTTTAAATTACAGACGAAAGCAGTAGCTTTACTGCAGTCACTTCAGTTGGCCATCTTTAATAATTTATCTGTAAAAAAGTGGTGCAGATCACTCCATATGTTGTAAATCAGGAAACAACTGTTAAATTACCTGCATTCAAGATTGGCCAATATTAGTGGGAGGGCTAAATGTTACTATATTTTATCCTCACGTAGTACTAGGATATACTGATCTATTCAGTATATTGAAAACTAATAATGACAAAGCTTAATAATTGTCATGAAGTCCTGTAATTTAGGCATTATTGGCTGACTTGAAGATTATCAGACAAGAACTGAAGAGTGAGCACCGCTGGGTCTGCTGTGGTCTAAGGACTCAGGAATGTTTATTTAATATACAAGCACAACTATGTAGCACACACCAATCTTGGTTTTGATTACAGTCTCTAATACTTCTATTTAAAAATAGATGTTAACCATTGTTCCAGAGAAATCCCTTTTCCTGGGAACCTTATGGAGCCCCCCGTGTCTGCTGAGCTCAACTTGGAACCTGGAAGTGATCTAAGCTGCAGATGACTTACTCAGACCGTGATGACTATTGAAATAAATTCTACTTATTCCTTTTTCGCGTACTGTTATCCTAACATGGAAAAAAAATCATCCTCAAAAAATAAATGTTTAACAAAAAATAATTGGTGATAATGAGTTAGAATCCGTGGACTTAGAAGATGGAGAGTAATCAGTCAAAACTTCCGACATCCCGCAGCTTGTGCATGACTAAGCACCACTCCTGTTTTTTTCTAGCTTTCTCATTACATTCATGTAATCATTTGGTCATTCTCATAAGAGGAGTATTTTATCCTTATTATGTCCATCAAGTATGTGTGTGTGTGTGTGTGTGTGTGTGTGTGTGTGTGTGTGTGTAGACACATACACAGAGAGAGATGATGATGATGATGATGATGATGATGATGATGAGATATAAAACTTTCTAATTAATTTTTAATTCCACTTTAAAGAAGGCATATACTTAGGGATTTTATAACTATCATATACAGTCATGACTTCATATTTTTGTAAATAAAAAACTATTCTTCATATATTAAGTTCATTTCATTTCTTAGTTTGTGAGATGCTCCACACACTTCTCCTTTGCGGTTGGTCTCTGCTGAACTTACACACACAGGTGAGCAGCTGTCATTTTATCATTGGCAATCTTGTTTGGGATAATTTTGATTTGGAAATTGACTTTAATGAAATACTTGTATCATTTACAAAAGTAATTTTAAAGTTTTAAGACCATGCAAGGAACTAACTTAGCGTTTTTAGAAATTGTTATCAAAGAAGTTGTGTACCTGGCCTTCACTTCCCATTTCATTTGGAACATGAATGTACAACCTTTTGTTTTATGCCTATAAATTAAAAATAATGCCATCTATGAAAGCCAGTTTATGTGAGGTATTGAGCCTCTTAATATAAACTGAGAGTGAGCATTAAATATCTGAGTGGAACTATATTAATACGGCTAAAGCACAGGTTGCAGGGATTTGATTCATAAACCAAGCTTTAAGTGGGAGAGTAACTTAAGAATATTCTGCAAATTGATGAAGTATGAAAACAAAAACACAGAAGAATAACCTATACTGATGCCAAAATTGCATTAGTCATGCCAGACTCTCAAAGATGGAAATCTCAGACAGAAGACTGTTTTACCTGGGATTCCAGTCTTACGTTTCAATAGAATTTTTGTTTTCTCATTCCCAATTCACTACATTTAGAGGTACACAACATCGCCTTTATTACATAGGAAGAATAAAATGTTCAGTTCTCTTAAATTGTTCGGAGAAATAAAATAGCTATTGATTTAATGACAAATGCACACGGCATAGTGCACAGCACTTTATTCTAGAACTGTCTTACACTAATGGATCTACACATCTACATTTAGAAATGAAAATAAAGCCCTTTTTAACCATGACATTTAAAAAGTGTGTCTATTTTTAGCACAATAGCATGGATTATGAATATAGAGAGGAAAATATATACAAATATAATTATTTTTATTTTCATTATTGTAAGTTAACTGTCAGGCAAGCCTAGCTTTAAAAACATATACAAAAGACATTGCAGTTAGAAGCTTTATGAAATGTAGGATCCTGTTCAGATCTTCCTAAATTTAATGTTAAATTTCATAACATATTTAAGGATGGAAAGAGACTGGAATCATGGCAGAGGCTGATCAAATATAATTTGAAATTCTAATAAAATCTTTTAAGCTTAACTTCATTAATCATGCTGTCTTTCAGAATACTACTTTTTCAAATGTTCTAGTTTTCAAATATAAATATATGTATATATGTATATATGGAAATAAATTTCAAATATGTCTCAAATACATATATATTTTAAATACATCATAATTATGTGCATACATTTTTTCTGTGTATATGTGTATATGTATGTCTTATAGCCTGAGGCAGAGCTAAAGATTTTTTAAATCGTAATTGAGTAATAACTTACAATAATTGTTATTATTATAAAATGTCAGTTAGAATAACATAAAAACATTAAAATTTTTAAATATTCACATAAAGTCCAGATTTAGTACATCTGTCCCTTATATTTTGTAATTCATAATACCTAGAGAAAGGTAATTCCTTATTTAATTGAAATAGATTATGTAATAAATCATATAAGCTTAGAATATAATAATATATTTTTTAAAACCCTAAATTCAAAGCAATGAGCTTGAGGACATAATTGTTTTCCTTGAGGGGATACAGCAACAATGTTTTTTCTATAACAAATGTGTCTGAGGCAATCCTCATGTACAATTCATCATGTAAGCCTCAGACATTATATGTATTATGAGAAGAAAAAAATTCTAGGATTTAACGTTAATTCTCATCATCCCTCAAACAACTATTAAGTCACCATGAATCTTCAAATAAAATTAAATAAGTTCAATTTCGCTTCAAATAAAAGATTCCACTTGTAAAAAATGTGCCTTTGACTTTAATGCCACTTGGTCAGACCAAACAATGGGCATACTTAGCACTGCGTATGATAGATATCTTCTAATGACAGACAAGATAAGGCTATGCATCTCCACAAGAGCTAAACATCCCCTATACTCTATGATGCACGCCTTGACCTTACACCTGTATGCTTCATATCTATGCTGACATGGCAGTTTTTCTGGAATATTGAAATATATGTTTGTGAAGAATTAACATTATAGCTCAAATGACATAAATACTTTAATGGAATTTTTATAATCCATCTTGATACTGAAAAGTCATATTAATCATTGGATTATGTAAAGTACAAATACTAAAACAGCTACTGATGAAAGTGCTGTATTTTCTTTCTGTTGTTATGACACTAAAACCTAAGAAGCATAATCTAGCATATAAAAATAAAAATTCTGTATCATTGCAAATGCCTTAAGAAAGTGAAGATTTTGAAAGTTATGGAATAGTAGTATTGAAACACTACGAAACTTTGATGGCCATATTTAATTTTGAAAGCAGCGAGCCTTGGCTCCTTTTGCTTTTTAGCACCCCTTTCCTTTTCCATGACATTTTGATTGTATTACACTTTATATTAGAAATCTGAACTTCACCGTTCTTAGGATTATTTAATGCTCTGTGCCTTCAAGTTAAAAGACCTTTCCTGAGAGCGTCCTGTAAATCCCTGCCTTTGGAAGCTGTTTCTTCATTTTCTAACTTGTTTTTCCTCTCCTTTCCCAGATGACTGGCCTCAAATTTCCAGAGGAAAACTGACTGAGGCAGGTTGTAGAGGAATTTCTGGACATGCTGTTAACATCTGTATGATGTAGTGAATGAGGGGGGAAAAAAAAAATCCAGCACAGTCACTTGGGCAGGCTCACCAAATGCCAGCTTCTGTGGATATCAAACGTTATTTTTGCTAGTTATTCTTACCTGCAACCTCCTAGTTAAACGTAACTCTTTATTCCTAATAGTTTAGCTTTGTTTACAGAATACACACTGAGAAGACCTCTACGAATTTTATTAACCACTGTTTACAAATGAAGTGTGCTTTTGTCAGTCCTATCTGACACTTCAAACATTACTTTCAGCTGAGGGGGCTTGCATGATGCAAATATTTTATTATGTTTATTAGAGAAATTGCTCAAATTCTGGTTTGAAGAAAGCCTTAATGCTTTCACAGAACCCAGGGCCCATTGATATGCTAAGGGAGTCTAAGGAAGAAATTTATCATTGTATTTTATACTTCTACATTTACTATCACAGCGCATATTGAAGTCACAAAAAGCAGAAAAATCAAAATACATGCAATCTTATATGAGGAAGACGTTTCCCACTCTCTTTTGTAATTCATAAAAAAGCCAAGGTGGTGGGCAGAGGCAGAAGAAATAGTCTCAAGCTTTAAGTCCAGGAAACCAACCTGCCTGTACCTGAAGTTTTGGCTGCCACTGACCGCACCCCAAGAATGCTCAGCTCCCCTTGTCAGGATTAGATTCCCAAATTACAGGCAAAGAACCTTACCGTAGTCAAAGACTTGCTGCAGGTTCCAGCTCACTCTCAGACTGAAAAGTTGAGCAGCTGGTGAACAAAAGTTTTAGGTTCTTTTTTTTATTCCCTAACGAAGTCTGCAAAACTAATTTCCCTCAAAATAGGGCTCAATTTCCGTTAAAGAAAGCAGTGCTTACAAATCTTGGAACTCCTGATCAACCCCCACTCCACCCCATCTCTAAGTAGTGAAAAACAATTCGACTTTTCACACGGATGTTAAAGTTTGTTTGGAAATCCCTTTTCTGGAGAACCTCTTAAAATAAAGGACAACAGACTGAAGATTCCAGAAGGGCCGGCAGAGGGAAAGGTTCTGCCTTGGGGACACGCCTCCCAAATTAATCAATACCTTTCCTAATTTAAGCCAGATGTCTAGTTCAGGTTGCTGTACTCATTAATCCCATTAGCAATTTCAAAGACTTGACCATCATCTTCTGGTCACCCAGACAATCAACATATGGCAGTTAACCGTAGTGGCACGCCCAAGCCCTGAACACAGTAGGCTACTGCAGACATCCTCCTGGTAGACACTTCACAGACAGGACCCCGCTTTCCTGCAGCTCATTCTCCAAAGCTTGCTGTGGGTTAAAGAGAGGACCTCCAGTAGACTCTGTGGCAGGTCAAGCAAGCTAAAGGCTGTGTCAACCGCAACCCGGCTCTCACAAATTCACCAGTGGGCAGGTTTTGTAGTTCACTTCCAGGAGCCCAGGCTGTAAACCTGGGGGAAATGAACCATCATAGCAGGGTCGACTCTGAGGGAATGTTGAGTTTGCTATCTGCTTAAAACAGAGAGGTGGCAAGGAACGAACGGAATGTATGCAAAGAGGAGCGCTGTAAGCTAAAAAAAGAAATTTCATTTCTCAACGGATGGGGGACGGGGTGGTGTGTGTGTGAATTGGCTCCTGTAGGGTTAGACTAGAAAGGGCGAAGCTGGGAGCAACTTATACTTGCTCAATTGATGTTTCTTAGGGTTGTTCCTGACCCAAAAAACTTTCCCAGTGAGCGAGTGGTGAGGAAATTGAACAAACTGGGTTGTTAAAGAGACATAGGACTGGGAGGATACGGTCAGAAACTGAAGAAAGGGGGACACCACTTGGAGTGGCACATATATATGTGCCACCAAGGCACCAGAACTTGCATCCATCTCTGCTTAAGGCACACCCCACTGGCTACCTCTCCATTCCGCACTTAGAGTAGCTCTGTGCTATCCTTGGTGCTCAGCCCTACAACCTCCTCTCTGGTGCCGGTTTTCTAACAATCTATCCTAAAACACCTAAAAGGGAAAAATATAATGTGCCCCTGGATGCGGGAAGTGCGAGTGGCCTTGGAGTTTGAAAAGCTAGACTGCGTCGCTCTTTTCCTTCTCTTGAACTCTAATAAGTTCTCTGTGATCTGAAAAGTCAGAGAGCGCCTGTAGGTGACCGCAACCCCCACCAAGGCTGGGAAATCTAGGTTCCAAGAACAGTGAGCGAGCACAGACACCGGGTGCTGGCTTAGCATAGTCGAGTGCTTCTGTGTCTGGCCACGGGAACCCATGGGATAGATCGCGGTGGTGTCCCTGAGCAACTGAGGCTCTGGGAGCGCCACTAACTGTCGTGGAAGCTCCCAGGACCCGACGGGCGTGGGGCAGCCGCTCCTGTCCTGCCAGCAATTGGGAACTGGAAATGAGAGAGTACGGTGGCGCTGACTGAGCGGGAGTTTTGGAGGGAGTTTGCATGTGGTCAGCGCTGGGCTCCAAAGCCAGCCCCCAGCTCACATTACACTCTATTTATAACCTCTCAGAGCCATTTCCCCCCCCTGAAAGCAGTTCTCTGGGACCACCTTCTTTTGGCTTCCACCTCTCCCACACTTGACATCTGAGCAGCTGCAAGGGAAGCTCCTCCAGGTCCTAGTGTTTATACGTGCAGGAGACTGGCCGCTCCGGCTCAGGACTGGGATTAGCGGGCTCTGCTCAAACGCGCGCGGCTTTTACATTAGGAGTGAGGGGGGGAGAGTCCTAGGATTTCTAGTGAAAAGTGACAGCGCTTGGTGGACTTTGGGACCTTCGTGAAGTCTTCTGCTTGGAAGCTGAGACTTGCATGCCATGGAACACCCCCTCTTTGGCTGCCTGCGCAGCCCCCACGCCACAGCGCAAGGCTTGCACCCCTTCTCGCAGTCTTCTCTGGCCCTCCATGGAAGATCTGACCACATGTCCTACCCCGAACTCTCCACATCTTCCTCGTCTTGCATAATCGCGGGATACCCCAATGAGGAGGGCATGTTTGCCAGCCAGCATCACAGGGGGCACCACCACCACCACCACCACCACCATCACCACCACCAGCAGCAGCAGCACCAGGCTCTGCAAAGCAACTGGCACCTCCCGCAGATGTCCTCCCCGCCAAGCGCGGCCCGGCACAGCCTGTGCCTGCAGCCTGATTCGGGAGGGCCCCCGGAGCTGGGGAGCAGCCCTCCGGTCCTGTGCTCCAACTCTTCTAGCCTGGGCTCCAGCACCCCGACCGGAGCCGCGTGCGCACCAGGGGATTATGGCCGTCAAGCGCTGTCACCCGCAGAAGTGGAGAAGAGAAGTGGCAGCAAAAGAAAAAGCGACAGCTCAGGTGAGTGTCGGCAAAACAATCCTGGGGAGAGTGCGCTCTGGGCTAGGAAATTGCAGGGGAGGTACGGGATGGTTCTTGTCGAAAGACAAACTAAGTAGCTAGCCTTTCCTCTCTCTGGTGGCCGAATTCATCTATGCAGGGTCGGCCCTGTAATTCAGGAGCACGTGTTTCACTGAAGTTAATATATCTACATCCAGCCGTTCAAAGCCCTCCAAGATCGCAAATCAGTTTTCCAGAAGCGTTGAAGAAAGAGCAAGTGACACTATGCGAAATCGGTTAAGGAGCGTGGCGGTCCATCCACTGGTTGGGCGGGGTGTGCTCTTTGGGATGCTGCATCCTCTGGGCGTGCGTGCCTGTCTCTGTGTGTGCGTGCATGCGGTTCTCTTTGACTTTTTCTTTCCAATTCCCAACTCTGAACAGCTAGACTTTTCCTATCATTAGCTTGGTTTCCACATTATTGCACAATATCTTGAACTTTAACTGGATTTGACAAAATACGCAAAAATAGAAAAGAAAAAAGAAAAAAAAAGAAAGAAAAAGAAAAAAGAAAAAGAAAAGAAACCCAAAACTTTTTATTTACATTTTATTTTCAGAGTTCCTTAAATAGCATTTACTTAAAATGATATTTAAAAAGCATTCTATTCATTTGGCGAAAAAGACATTATCCAGTAATCTAGAAGTGTTTAAGGAATACATCTGAAAATTGCGAATAAATAGATAAGGGCTTGGCGAAAGGGTATTCTTATAGTGATTACACTCATGTGGTGCTAACATAGGATAAAACAAAACAAGCAAAAAAAAAAATCAATCAGCCAACTGAACGAAACAAAACTTTTGAATTTCAAGAGTGGAAAATAAAAGCCTTCACCAATTGAGTACTGCTTGGAGGTGCAGCGAAGAGAGCTGACGGACAGCAGCTCTGACAGCGCTGGAAGAAGATACAGAGAAAGTGTGGGTAACCTGAGCAGCCCAACAAAAGGGGAGCCTCCCAGAAGAATTCAGGGGCCTGAAAGTTCAATAGCCAGTACATCCCGGCAGCCCAGTAAAACTGAAAATTTCCAGGAAGCACAACAAAGCCCTTAACTATATTCCTCATTGTAAAGATGTTTACTTTCTTCCTTTCTTCTTTCCTTCCTACCTATCTTTCCTCTTTCCTTCTTCCCTTCTTTCTTTCTGTTCTTTCTTTCTTTCATTGAATCTTCCCTGTAGTTACAAGGCAACCTGGATACAGATTTTGGAAGATATCACTTAACTAGCACAGTGTTTGCATTTATTTAATTTTCTGTGTTAGTGACTTGAAAGTTAGAACATACAATCTGAGGCATTAGTTTGAAGAATTGAAAAAAAATCGCATTTGCAGTGTAGGACAGTAAGGGCTGTGTATTTTGTAAGGGGTTGAAAGATGATAGAAACTTTTCTTGACCTCAATGTCGGCTGACTGCTTTCTTCCCAGCCGCGTTGAACCTGCGATTTTCTAGGTCCAGGGTGAACTTTTAATGCTCCATCATGATTAGTTATGTCTAAGAATGTTACCAGCACTGTCATTTTGTTTAGCGGTTATTGCTGAATGTGCGTGAAATCCTAAGATACTGAGAAGGTTCCTAAGAAGGCATTAGAATGCGCTGGGTTTCCTCAGATTGGGCTTCATGAGCACAAACGCTCCATTTGCTTCTGCAGGTTGGTAGTTACCTCAGGAAGGACCAGAAGCCCCATTCTCTGTTTTCTTTCCGCAAGGGGGAAACTGACCTACTTCTGAGCTGAACCAATGCCCTAAAGATTATTTGCGCACACGAAGGAATTTTTGTTCAGGCACAAGTTATTTTTGGTTGGGGAAACAGGGAAAGTGAGACGCCAAGCTCTTCCCAATTTGTTTTACTATTTAATATAACGGTCTTAATTCAACGTTATTTAATATAATGGTCTTAATACTGACTAGCAGTGGTTTCCATCACCTTTACCAGGGGCAAGTAAGCACACAGCAAAGGCAAGCTTGTTTTAGCATGGTGAAACTCATTTAAACACCAAAACAGGTAAAGAGAATAAACATTTGTGCCAACCACCCAGTGTATTAATACATTACAAAGATGGGAAATATAGTCACTAGGAAGGATAATGTCACTGGGGTTGACTGAGAATGAATGTTCCCATTGATAGACTACCGAAGTCAATTTTCTTGGTACACTATTGAAGATCAAATCTATGTCCTGAGACTCTGAGTTAAAATCGATTAGATCACAGGTATGCTTAACTCCAAGCCATTCTTGGTCCTATTCCAATTTATACAGCAAACATTCAATTCAAGGTCAAATCATTTCATAGTATTGTGAAAACATTTTGACCTACGAGACATCAAAGTAACAGAAAAACAGCTACCATCCTGTTCTGTTATCAATATATAAGCCTTGGCACAGAGGCTATTGCATCACTTCATAATTAATTAATGTTCAATAAATTATATTGGACAATCTGAGACTATATTATATAAAAATTAAATCATGCATAGTAGCAACTATTTATTTATAACTAAGCATTTTATAATCACTATGTATTTATCGTTGGCACTATAGACAGGGCCTTAATCTATGGCAGTATTGGAAACAAGTATCTATATACCTGAATCTAATACCAGTGTATGTGTGATAACTGCATTAATTTCTAATAAGCAACAGGAAGTAATGTTGAACAACCAAGTCATGTATAAACATTACACTTTTATCCACAGTAATACCGCAACAATTTCAATATAAAATACTGTCCAGTATTTCTGCTCTGAAAACCCACATGAAAGCAGACCTGTACAACTCCAGAAAGCTTACCAGGAGAGAAGCAGAGGTTTATAGACTTTAGACTTCCATTATAGTTAATTAACAATTAAAAATAGCCAGTTTCAAGAGAAAATTATGACATTTTCATAGTATGTGCTAAACATTTTTATAACCTTGAGCCGGCTACCCTTTCCAGCAATGTTAGTAAAGCCAACATCTGCCACTCCTTCAAAGGGACTCTTAAAGTTACAACTGTGCTTAAAACAATCAGAGCGAGCCAGGTGATTGTGAAAAATGTCCATAAATACGGTGAACTTCTTGGCTTCAATTACACAAAGCAATATATTAGCGGGCATGAATTGCTCGGTTTTGTTAAAATAGATGTGCACACTTAATCTAATCAGCTTTTATGTAGTTAATATACACCATTATTGTATACACATCCTCTAGACAGTTTAGATTAATGAAAATAAGCACGCATCTTTATTTTAAGGGATAAATTTATAATTATTCTCATTCCAAAAATGCAATGCATAACTTGGGGTTGTGGATGTTTTTTGGTTTGAGTCATATTATGTTTTGGTAATGTTACAAATATTTACAGCTATTATGACACAAAATATTTAGTTTTGAATTATGTCAGTCTCTGTGTATGCTTATACGTAATGACAAGGTGTTTTTTTTTTAATCTAGATTATACTATAAGCTAACTTTAGACGTTCCCTCTGACTCTATTATATTTCTAGGTGTTCCAATCATTATGTTTCTGAAAATAAAACTAACAACTTTGCAATACATCTGCGTTACTGCATTATAACTTTTTGTATTTTCTTTAAGAGAAAATGCAATATTTAGGTTCTCAGGTTATTCAGGAGAACTGTGAACACTTTAGATATCTTTAAACTGTAGTATACAAAACGGCATTGTGGAACTTTCTAGAGTGTTAGCCTAATTTTGATGAGACCATTTTTAAAGGGTGCTTTGACTTTCAAAAACAAATGTAGGTATTACTGACCTACATGTGTGGCCTCAGTTAAAAACTCTCAACATCAAGATCAAGAATTCCTTTTTAATTAAGGTCTTTAAACTTGAAAGTGAGCAAATAGAATTTGCTTGAATTTCCCTGCAGATATATTTTTGTGGTTACTGTTGTCGGTGTTAAAGGGAAGAACAGTCAATGAGAGAAATGGTGGCAGATTCCTCTATATTGAAACCTGACAGTACCTATGTAAACATATATATTTTATAGTAATTATTAGTAAAAACAATTATGTGGGTATTCTGTAAGCAAACTCCAAAACAGAAAACTAAAACTGAATGCCATATTTAGGTTTTCCTCTGTGTTTGGAAAAACCGCCCCTTTGTCATAGTGCTAGAGAGTGTAATTTATTTTCAGGATAAGGCCTAATCACTGCAATAAATAAATTTTGAATTAAAATTACATATGAAGGGACTATTTTTTTCTGTCATATTTGTTCATTCAAAAGATGTAATCTATGAATGAATAACTGAAGATAAAAATTCCATTACATATAAAACTACCTATAAATTTAACTATAATCTGAATCTAATCAGATTGAGATGCTATTCCTTCTATAAATTTAAATACGGAATTTTAGAATTTATAATCTGAGCACTGCTTTTAAAGTTTTAATATCTATGACTGATTAAAGAAGAGGTAGAATATTGATGTGTTGGAAAATAAATTATGTGTAGGAATGTCCTAACATTTTCTGGTCAAATATTTGTAATTTACATCTCCCTCAAATTGTTTATAGTTTGAAATTTCAATTTTCTTCACATTCCCTAATTTTTGCAACACCCTTTATAATAATAAACATTTTTGAGAATTATCCTGTAAGATGAGAATATTAGCGGTAGCCTCATTCCTCATTGATTATAGTCGTAACTTCAAAAGCATCAGTTCCTAGTTGGCCAATTAAATTGCATTTCCTTGGGCACATGGTATTGTGGCCTGATTCAAATGATTTGAATGTGTTTAAGAAAAAGAAAGACACAGACCACAATGTATGCCCTCAAGTTTGAAGGCAAAATACGTAACATTTCTTGCTTAAGCTTTTTTTAGTATATTTCAGACATTGACACATTTTGTGGTTAGCACTGATCATGTTGAAAGTACATTAAGACAGTAGAGCACCGAGGTTTACCCTGCGTTGCCACGCTGTTTTCAAGGATGCTGGTTTGAGTAACTACGTTGAACTGAAGTTCTCGAGTAATGGTGTCACAGCACGTAGTCCTGAGCAAAACGCGTCATTGCTAAGTCACAGTCAACAGTGAGGCTCAGAAGCCATAGTTATGGACTATTTTACTCTATACGGCAAAATGGTTCCCCAAATTCCAGGCTTTAGTGTGTACTCCGGGTATTACCAGTTTGAAGACAGCATAATTCTAAATCTTGTGTCTTCTTGGAAAGTTCCTTCTGTTTTACTGTTATTCTAAACGCATAAGTCATTTGTTTGTCCTTTAAGAAATCGTCCTGCACAGTATGGAAATCTTTAAAAGCGTTTCCTGCTTCCCTTTCAGTGTAGCTGTAGGTCATGCTATGTGTAGAGGGAACGCAGGTGCCACAATGCACACTGGGACTCAGAGGACAACTTTGATAAGTCTGTTCTGTCCTTCTGCCTTCATGTGAGATTAAGCTAGGGTCAGAGGTTCACGCTCCAAGTATCTTTACTCACTGAACCATCCCCATGGCTAAAGCATGTAAGTCCTATAAAACCAGTCCATAATGGATCTACCTACTCAAAACTCAGGAGCTGTTTTTATAGTTCAGATTATTTTAATGTAAATCCTTTGGACAAATGTAAAATTAAATTAACAGAAAATTATGTGGTGAGCATATACATTTGGATTTTACAATATGGGTAAATTATTAATATTCTTCTACATTTGAAAGTTTAAATTTATAATAAGTGTATTCCATTATTGAATTTCCACGCATTATATACTTATATTTTCCACTTAAATGCATTTCTATATTTGTGCATTACTGTCTATAAATTGTGTGCTCTACAATGACATTATTTTTGCGGGAGTTCTAAAAATATTTTATAGATGTATTATTGTCTTATGCCTGTATGTGAACAAAAATGACCAGGCAAAATTTATAATGTTATTATACATTTTGACAGAGGATTTGTGAAGGATCTCTAAGAAAATAATTTCTTGGCTTTCTCTATTTTAGACATAGTATGCGATTAACAAATTATTTTTAACATGTATATTATTGTTGGGTCACTTAAAATGAAACATTTGCCTAAATTTTTAATTATTCTAACATATTTGTAAATGATGGTGACAATATTTAAATCTTTGGTGTTTTTACTTTAGTTGAGAAATATAGCACATTTACAAGACTCATAGTTCTAAAAAAACTATTTATTGGTTAAAGCTTTAATTAAAAAGTTGGTTTTACATTTTTTATGAAATCAATTTGTTCTAAATATCTTTGACTGCCATAACACTTATTTTTATAGCTTTAAATGCTATAAAATTTGGCAATTAAAACTTACTTAGTCTGAACTGATTAAAATTATGAATGTGAGATGTTTAATTTTTTAGATTGATAGTGTTTAATTATCACAGATTTTTAGTTTGATCATATTTCTGCAGAAATCTCAGTTGTTAAGAAAGCAAGGAGAGGTTCTTGAGGTAGATAAAATGTAGCAGCACCACTTAAAGCAGCTATTAGACGGATGCATTTATAGTGAGTCTTGTAGATAATATGCATATTAATATCAAGACAAAATTCCAAACGAAGTTTCTTGATAATAGTAAATCCGAATTAGAGTTCCTTCATTAAAGGCTGTCATATCTTAAATGTTTTCTACTATAAAATAAAAAAATTAAGCCTGCTGATTGCACAGCTGTTCGGAGACTCCCACAGGCTGAATCAGGTAACCAATGATATTCACAAAAGCCAAAACTGCCAGGTCCCCTGCCGTGTTTGTTGTCCTTTATTTTTCTGTTTCTCTAGATCACTATTCTCTATACATACTCCGAGGAGGAAAGAGATCAGAGCAATCTTACATGACCAAGGGCTAGGAAATAATTCAGATGAAGTCACCTTACCAGTTTGGAGGAGAGAACAAACAGGACTGCCCAACTTAGGTTGGCAGGTGCCAGTTGAGTTTTACAAGCCTAGATTTTTACCCTTTGAAAACATAGCCTTAAAGCTCTGCCAGAAATGACACCCAAAATAGATTTACTGCTACACTGTTGTAGTTACTTGCAAATGCAGGGATAAAATATAAGCAGTGTCTGTAGACTGGCTTCTTGGGCAGTCAGAACTGCACAAGGACATGATGGTGTGGTAATTCTTAGCTACCTGTAAACTACCAGCATGCTCAACGGATGTATTCATGAGTTTAACCAAGTGCAATGGGTGGGCTCCCTTTCAAATGAATGCAAAAAAAAGAAATTCCAAAAACCATTGATTTTACAAGGTAAGAAATAATCCTCAGGAATACTTGATTGTCCCATCCAATCCTCTAGGCGCTAAATGAATAAAATTTGCTGTGATTTTGATTAAAACATCAGTAAATTGGCAAGTGAGTTTCATCTTGTAAGAGCTCTTGGAATCTGCTCTCTGACAGAGTATATTGAAATCAAGTGGTATCTCTCCCTATTTAATATTTTTCAAAAGTTAAACAAGTTCTCAGCATGTTTACTGCCTTCAACAATTAAAATCTCCCCAACCATAAGCTGTGTTTACACGAGAGGTTTTTTTCCTCCTCATTGAAAACATAAACGAGTCTGGATGTATTAAACGGACAGAATGTAGATATAAACTTTTGAGACAGAATGAAATGCCAGGAAAGCCAGAGTTCAGCATCCACGTCTGGAGCCTACTGCCGCCCACATTTCCTGAATTACCACTCTGTGAAGACCTGCATCCAAAGTTATATCTATATGCATATACATATCTATATACATATATATTTATGCATATATGCATATATATACATATTCATAAATATAACTTTTTCTTCTAAGACAGTTTGGTTTTAGGAAGTAGAGCTTTATAAAAATTATTCTTGAAAACATACATGTTTGGTGAAATGCAAAGAAGTGATAACACTATCTACTGTGTTTGTAGATTGAGCCAGCAGTTAATAAATCATAAAGGGCTTGTCTTAGTCCCCACTCAGTATATCAGACAAGGAACTAAGTAGCAACTAAGAGTGAATCTGTTGAGAATTTGGTGATGAGTGGTAGGTGATAGAGAAAGTAGAGAAGCAAGAATCACCAAGGTCCGTCCTTAATCAGGTGACAAACTGCAGGTGACAAATCCTAGGAGCCATCAATGCAGGCCCAACACAGCCTCAGGGCAGAGGTGTTTTCTAAAGACAGGGATTTCAAGGTAACAGCCCGTCACCAATCTTCACATCCTCTGGTCTCAGTCTTGCTGCCCATGGTCTAGAAGTAATGATATGTTCAAGCACACAGAATCTGTGGATGAAAAGCCTCAAATCTGACCTAAAGGAAGTTAGGCCACAAAGAACATAGGGAGAAGACTCAAGAAAGACTAAAGGCTCAAGGAAGCTAAAGCAAAAGTCTGGTGCTACCTTAGTAGGTGTCACTGTTGGCTCGAAGTGTACCTGGTTTCCCTGGAAACTCCCAGCCAAATGAGCATGCACAAGGCTCCAATATCTAGCTCTGTAAATATGTCTTATTATTTTATCATCCATGAAAAGGGCAGTGACCTTGTGGGTATGCATCCTGCGAAAACCAGCCTGCTTTATGACATCTATTTTCCCTTATTATTGATAGTAGGATAAGAAGAGTTGCTGGCCTAAATGAACGCTACAAACTGAAAACAGTCGGCACAGTCTTTAGAATAATTTCAGTGGCATCTTTCTGAAATACAAGACAGGTTTGGCCAGACTACATAAGACATTCTCAACCTGCAGCCTCTACTGCTCAGGGATCTCCTTACCTCCTATTCTTGAATATCTCCTGCTTTTAATAACATTATATGCTGTATAAAAAAGAATAAAGTTGTACATAAACAGATATAGTCACATACCCATGCACATGCATACACACATTCACACATACAAGCACATGTGTTCACCTCGGACTATTCTTCTGCCAAGAGATAGGATTCCAATTAACCAAATTCAAACATGGAATGAAACTTCCGCTTTCAGTTAACTGGGAGGGAACATTTTCATGCTATCTCGTGTGGTTTATTGCAGGGCTGTAGCTCTTTGTTATTTTGGCTACTCTAGTTAAGTGCTAACCAATGAGAAACCTGAAAAATAAACACCCCCGGAAGTATACTTCAAATAGAATTCCTAGGAGTTTGGTTTGGTGATGGTTTCTTTGTATAAAGAAAAATGATACATTTGTCTCCTTGTGTATAGCTACATTCCTGACACACTGCTCAGGTGAAGGCAAGACAGGATAGCAAAACTCCCTGGAGTTTCAAGTTCTGAACATGAGCTACAGTCAGTTTATTTTCACTCGTGGAACCCACCTTTCAGTGTGGAAAATTGAGAAATGCTATTAAGAACATTATGTTCATATAGATGGCGGTCTTCGGCACTTGGTTTTGAATAATTAAGAGCATTAAATCCGCATATCTTAAAATACATTATTAGAAATCAAAATGAAGTTTTAATCTCTTTCCAAGTTGTTTAATTCACGACAGTACCAACCCTGTAATGCGATGTTATCAAATAAGTAACTGTTCCTGGCTTTCCACAGAACACGTGGGGAGAAGGAGAATTGTTACATGCTTGATGGCTGATGACTTAGCAATAACAAGAAAGAACTAATTACATTGTCCAGTTCATTAACCCTGATTCCAAGGTGGACTGATTTCTCAGTTTACTTGGTTCATTACAAACTCTAATTGTTCGGTAGATCACCAGACTCTGGACTGATTCTCAGAGAGAGTCAAGTGTTTACTCAGCTATGCAAGAGCTTGTCTTAGGTCATGAGACGTGCCCAGTGCAGTTAAGTAGGGTTTGTCTTTTCGGCCTAGTAATGGATAGCTGATTTCTAGAGTCCAATTTTAGCCTCAAGCCCTTTACCAGGAAAATCTCAAAGTGTAGTTTCAAACCTTAGGATCTTAGTCCTCTAGTAAAAAGTATTTATGATTATCAGGTAACAAAATGTAATTGGCAAAATGCTTTACTTAGGTGTAAATAGATTTTTCTATAGATTTTATGATTGTCTTGGCTACTTTTCATTCTCCTTTTATGAGTATGGACACTGGTAGACTGCCTTGGCTTGATTTTAGATTTATGTTTCTGCTCACAGGAAGGACAGAATTGCATGGGATTTTGACATATCACGCACTATACCTGAGCTATTTTATATCCTATAGTGTACAGATGGGCATTGTAAATAATCAATATTTACATAGACAAAATCACAATAGTGTGATCGCTGTAGCCATATTTTTATAACCATATAGGATTTGAAAAACTATTTCCTGATTTTAAATTTTTATTTTTAAAATTTTTAAAACCATGTTCTTCTATACTGTAAATGCTTTTTTGTATACTCTATGAAGTATTTTGGCTCACTTTCTCTCCTCTCTCTCTCTCATCCTGTAACCCATCTCTCTCTTTCTCTCCCTTTCTCTCCTTGCTAATTCTATTGACTTTGAAAATTAAACACACTCTCGAAAATGAGTACAGACTAGCTGTTGTATTTATTCTGACCAGAAATGCTTTCTTGTCTTGTTCACCCCCATCTCCCAGACAATCTGTAAACACTAGATTGATCTTTTCCTCTGAATACAGTTAGCATCACAACCTCTGTATGCACCAATGCTGATCTCTCGTGTATTTTAGTCCATAATTCTCATCGTTCTCTTAAAACACAGATGTATTAGGAAATTAAAGACAATTTTCCTATGCATTTCAATTTCCTGTTTAAAATTTTTTGTTTAAAAACAACTTGATTTAAAACAAAAACAGAAAAAAAACTAGAAAATGTCCATTTCTATTTGCACACACACATGAATGTGTGTACTTCTCTCTCTCTCTCTCTCTCTCTCTCTCTCTCTCTCTCTCTCTCTCTCTGAGTGTGTGTGCATGTGTGCTGCTAGGAATCAAAAGCAAGGCTTTCACATAAAATCAAGTGATCTACCATCTAGATACATGTCCAAAGAATTAAGCCTAATTTATAATTTAAAAGTGACTGCACAAAAAATGATCCTAGTGGACAGTTATGTCTTTCCCATCAACACTGGACTTAGTGTGCTGTCAGTGTTTCAAAACACATAGATGGATCAAAGGCACCATCAGTGTTTGTATCTGTTTCCTCCTACTTTTATTACTTCTGGTATCAATTTAGTTATTTTTTGAGTAAATATTCTGTGAGCATCCATTCAACTTCTGTAGCATACAGGCATATTTTAACTCTATTTCCCTATGCTTGGAATTCTATATTAATTGGAAATTATTCTACACTTGTAGTATAGGCATTCAATTATACACCTTGACACTTTGAACAGATGATGTCTTTCAAAGATATATTACAAAGCTTTGTATACGCTAACTTTTGTGTGGAATCAAATTTTATTTAAAATCTGATGTACCCATTTATTCTGGAGAGGATTTTTGCATGAAAATATTTTGCATAAAATATATTACTAGTATTTGGAACATTATTCTAAGTAATATCACTTATATTGGAGGTTATAATTACAGCACTACTTTATTTAAACCCATAGTTATCGATACTGGTGTTACAGTGGAGTTATAAGAGACTTCTTAGCATGATCAAGATAAGTAGAGGTGGCATTTGTTAGATGGATTATTAGAATTCACAGCAGTAAAAGAGCAGAGAGAGTAGAATAAAGTGCCTTCACGATCCTTATTTTCATTATTTATCAGCACACGGCATGTGGAATTTCATTTATGTCATCTCCGTCTCTGTCACATTTTATAAATTGCTTCCAGATAACTCCCAGCTTATTGTTTTATCTGAACATTATTACTTTTTTAGGTGTCAGATTGGACTCTATGTCTGCTCACTAGCAAGGAATTCATCATCTTTATCTTGTAAACTTAAACTACACAGCATAGCTGCGGAGGGCTTGGAACCTAGAGGAGAACACACTAAACCAATACAATCTCTAACAACGCTCTCCATATTAAACGTATACCAATGGACACGTATAGCTTTCCCCAACCCTCAGCACCCAAAACACAAAGAATAACCTACTGTGGGGTTCCCTCTCTGAGTAATACATTTCTAACATACCCTTAAACCAAAGGCACAGAGAACATAGGTGAAGGAGGGAAAAGAAGTATCTTAAAAGCAACAGCATCAGAGCGTTTGTTTCACGATAGTCTCTTCTAAAATAACAGGAGGGACAAAAACTGGGAATGATACGGAGGAGACATTGGATCAGGGAGATCTTGGAGGTAGGCGTGAGGGTAAATATGATCAAAATACATGTTTGAAAACCATCACAGAATTAAGAATATATTTTATTTTTTAAAATTATCTTTAATCTACTTTTACAGTCCAGTCATTATCCCCTCATGGTCTGCCCTCAAATAGTGTCTCATCCTATTCCTTCTCCCCCAATATCCAAGAGGATGTCCTCATCCAATCTACCCCACCTCATGCCACCCCACCCTATCCCATCCTGCCAGGCTTCCCCACTCCCTGTGACCTCAAGTCTCTCTTCTTTCACTGAGGCCAGACTAACCAGGCAGCCAGCCCTCCGAGATGTATGTGTGTGTGTATATATATATATGTATATATATATATATATGTGTGTGTGTGTGTGTGTGTGTGTGTGTGTATGTGTGTGTGTGTGTCAGGGGACTCGAACCAGCTAGTGTATGCTGTCTGGTTGGTGGCTCAGTGTCTGAGAGATCTTGGGGGTCTGGATTAGTTGAAATTGTTGGTCTTCCTATGGGGTCACCCTCCTTCACAACTTCTTCCAGCCTTTCCCTAACTGAAAGGACAGGAGAACTCAAATAAAACAAAAAGATAAAACACTTCTGAAAGTAACACACACACACACACACACACAGACACACACACATTGGTTAGGTGGTTAAGTATCTATCTTGGTCAGGGGCAAAAAAAAGTCCCTAGGTGGTTTCAATGTATGGCTAATAGTGTTGAGAACTTCCTATCCAGATAGTTTTGTGTCTTGAATGAAACATCCTGCATATCATCCTTTCAACACATGCAGGGCAATGGTGGACATGGTTTTTCAATATAATATGACTTGTTATAGAGAAGTAATTGCATATCTGCAATTATCACCAATAACATGCTATGTAGGAGAATAACTACTAGATATCTGTGACCATTTACATGAAAATTAAAAAAATAAAACTTACATTGATAGATAAAGATTCAAGTGTTCAGTTGCTACCTGTGGCTGCTTACTAATGAGTGGGCGGCATAGGTACAGAATGTTTCCATAACCTAGAAACACAAAAATATAATCTAACATTTAGCTAGCCAACAGGCAATGAGGATGTGAATCTCTCAACGATGAAAGAAATTGGGAGAACTCAAATACAACGAGAAGACAAAACATATTTGAAAGTAAGATATAAAAATCCACTACATTCCTAAAAGGCTTTTTGTAGAAATGTTTATAATTGCGTCATCTTAAAACTGTTATTAGTTGAGTACATACTACACACACACACACACACACACACACACACACACACACGCAATGAAAATTGAATAAAACATGCAACAATGGGGATAACTATAAAAATCAGGATTTTGGAAGTAGAGGAGCAAACAATAAAGCATATTAAAAATGTAAGGTCAACTAGGGGGATTCTTTCAGGCCTCTAGAGGGATGGGGAGGAGAACATTTTTCTGGGAAAGGGTGGGGAGCATGCCAGGAACTAGCTAGATTTTTCCAGGAGAAAGTATGAAAAGTTAATAAAATCAGACAGTGGCCGTTAATGACATAGCATCATTAACCTACAGAGTCTCTGAAAAGATCCTGTCTTTTGTAACCTTTGGTCTGACTTCCGAAATTGGAAGTCAGGTAGTTAAAGGGAAGCAGAAGAAGGGAAAGGAGAGTTTTCTTTCTTAACACAGACATTAAGAATCGCTTGTTCATCTTGGCATACAGAAGCAGCAAACGCAGGGGAGGGTGAAGTATGGGAGTTTCACATCTATAGTACGAGGCATCTGGGCTGCTGGGCTGTGGCCACACATTACTTCACAAACTGCCGCGACCGCAGAGCTCTGTTCCCGCGGGTAGCAGGCTGTTCATCAGTGAATGGATTTATTAATGTAGAATAATTGAGGATTAATATTTACAGCATTTATGAGTTAAAAGAATTCATCCAAGTACAAAAAAGTAGAAAAGCGTTCATGACTGCAATTAGGCAGGATACTCTAAGGAACACAGAAAGTAAAATACATATGTGAACACACACACACACACACACACACACACACACACACACAACTCAACTCAACACAGAGAGAGAAAGAAAGAAGGAGAGAGAGAGAGAGAGAGAGAGAGGAGAGGCCAAACACAAACAACTGTCAAGGCAGATATCATTTTTATAAAGGTTCTTTTGGAAGAGAGTGAGTCCAGACCAAAAATAATTTGTAATAAAGTTTTATTGGCAGGGTAGGGGACAGAGGAAACATTTTACTGGTTTACAGTGATTAAATTTATGAGTTCATTTTTTTTTCGCTGAAACTTTACTCATGTTATTGGTAGATCCCAGCAAGGATATGTGTAGAAGTGATAATCTAATTTGGATTGAGACATTGGTATTATTCCCAATTTTACTGCTTTCTCCATAGACGCAATTAAGTAAAGGTAAAACCCTTAGAAGCATACCCATGAAACACCTTTATCAAAGACACTAGAGTGCACTGTCGAGTGAAGTAACCTAATGCCTGCCTTCAGACTAATATGTAATAATAGGTAATAATTGATCATTTCTGCACTGAGTCACTTGCCTTGGAAATTCCAGATGAGAAAGTCAAAGCAGACCATTAGGAAATTTAAATACGTTATTCAAAGAGGGTGGGATGAAGTGGACTCATAACTCAACTGTATCCAGAAGAAATGCTGAGCGGGAGGTGATTCTCCCAACAGAGAAGCCACCAGTAGAATGCTATTAAGGGTTCCCTCATCAAATAGTTGTGCTATTCTCTGAACACACATAAGCACCTCCTCACATTTTCGCTCTGTTTCTCCAGATATCTTGAACATTCTTGTATATTTTATAGTAGAAACACTTTATTTTGGATCACCTTTTTTTTTTCTTTTCATCTTTATTAACTTGAGTATTTCTTATTTACATTTTGATTGTTATTCCCTTTCCCGGTTTCTGGGCCAACATCCCCCTAACCCCTCCCCCTTCCCTTCTCTATGGGTGTTCCCCTCCCCATCCTCCCCCCATTACTGCCCTCCCCCCAACATTTGGATCACCTTTTAATCATAAGAAGTGGCACTAGTACTTGTTGGTGAAAGCTGGATTGTTTTTCAATTCAGTGAAGGGAAGGTTATTTGAGGAACGGCAATTAAGATTATATCATAGCTTGTCTCAGTCCAGCCACTCTAGCCCACACCTAGGCAATAGCTGTTTTCATAAGTTTGGGATTCCTTAAGGGGACTGAGTCCAGTACACACACACACACACACACACACACACACACACACATGATAATGTGAAGAGGCTTTAGGATGACTGATAACTATGTCAACTGCTCTCATCCTGTCTTGCATTTTACTAATATATGGATGAAAATTCACAAGGCTTGGCTTATAGAAGGACAAATTCTTGCCACGTAATATTAAATTCAGGGTATGATTTAGGACCCTATAATCATGCACATAATCTGTTTCAAGCATATTTTTATTAATGTTATTAATTTTTTTCCATTTAGACTTTAGACTTTCCTTTGTATTATGCACAAAGATGTTCATGGAAGTCATTATGAAAACATAGCTACTTTTTAATTCAAAATATCATTCTAAAATAGGGATGGTGCTCAGTGGTAGAAAACTTGCCTTCTATGTGTAAGGCCCCCGGTTTGTTCTTCAGGACCTTAAAATTAGAGAATTGGAAGGGATTTCAAAACCCAACAAAGCTATCCATGTTGTATTAAGAATGAGTAAATTGAGGATCAGAGTGCCAACTTTAATATCAGGATATATAGGTGCTTCTGATAAGGATCCTTCCTATTCTTTCCTCTTGTACAATTCATTCTGAAAGTACAGCCTTGTATATATAAAGATACCATATAGCTGAACCTTTACTTCCACAGATGATTAACTGGAATCTTTCAAATGTAAGGACTGTGCTAGTGTCTAAGCATATTATCCTAGTCCCTTCTTGCTATTACTCAATTGCTAATCTACTGATGTGAAAAAATGGTATGCCCTTTCTTTAAATTAACCATGGGAGGAATGTGTTTCACAAATGAGACCTTAATATCCCTTCTGTGTAGAATTGTTCTTTTTAGTAGAAAGTGATCAGATATTCAGGAACAGTAAATTGAACCTTTCTGGAGTTCATGCCTAGTACTTAAAATGTTATGAACATGCATTCCATTGATAGATGAAAATATCTAATTCTGATGTTTTTGAAAATATTTCATGAGCTGGAATATAGGAGGTTGTTTCCAGTGGGTTTTTGAAATATCAGCTATCACACTCAAATCCTTATGGTTCATCATGGTTTGTTCTATTATCTTTATATCACTTCCAAAATATATTTCAAACTATAATTGTTATCAGCTTTTTTGTCCTAATATAGGATAACCCATTTTCTTTTCTTCAGGTATGTGAAAAAATCATGCACATTTAGAAATGTGACTATATTGAGTCGCATGGGTTTTGATTTAAAGTACACATTATCTTGAACATTTAGAGTGCGGTTAGAAGGAAGCTTGAGCTGTAAGGAAAGTGCTTTTGTGTGATGTCCACTTAACCAATAAATCTGTCATCACCAAATGGTCTCCGTTTCCCTCCGAAATAAACAAATCACTTTTGAGTCCTTTGAAACAGGAGAGTTCCAGGAAAACAAAAGTCACTTTTGCTTCATCCCTCAAAGTAACATTTTTCATAAGTGGATATGAGACTCAAAAAGACGAGGAGTAGCGGGGTCTCCACACCTAATACAAAGTCCAGCAGACTGCATAAGGGCAGTTATTCAAAAAAGAAAAAAAAAAAAAAAAACCGCAAACCTTGACTCACCAAAAGTGTATGCATAAGCCAAGAAGGAAACACTTAGGGAAAAGCTCTAAGAAGGAAGCTTGACATTTGGGAAGCTGGAACTCAGAGTAGGACAGGATGGTATTTGCAGGCCCTAGTTGAATTAGCCATGGGATAATTTTGCCTTTGCATCACTCCATATTATAGTTTTGTGTTTTTAGGAGGTGGCCTCGTCCTTTACAGTCTTCTTTGATCCAGATGATCTTCATATGAGAACTTTAATAAGAAAACCAGTCATCACTGAATAGTCAGGAGCAAGCACTGATAAAGATGGGATTTCCTCTTATTTGCTTATATATATGCTCTCAGAACATACCAAACACGTATTTTATTATTATTTATCTTAATTGAAATAAAAGAATGCCTTTAGAAGTAAATGCCTATGGATTCAATCTAGCAGTTTACAAGGCCAGATGTACACCAAGACAAAATAAACAAATGTCTCTGAGCAAGAAAGATTGGAACGTGAGTGAAATACAAAGGAAATGCACATTAAAAAGGAAAATGGAAAGTGTATTTCTACATTGTGTTTTTTTAAATATTTATCATTGTTACCGTGTGCTGCTGCTATCTTTGTGTGAACACACACGTTTCATAGCGTATGTGTGGTAGGCAGAAGATAACCTTGAGCAAAAAATTCTCCTCTGTGTGGGTTTCAGGGATTGAATTCTGGTCTCCAGACTTTTTAATGGCAAGCGTTATTTTTTGTCTAATGATCCACCTCATTACCCCTCCCAGTTAGTTTGAGAAGGATTGTCTTCGCGGACGTGGCCGTAGAAAGCAGCCTGTGTTCTAACAGATGTCCTTACGTTCATACACATACAAGTAACAGTAAAGAGACTCAGGGGTTTAACAACAAATAAACAAAGAACAAACAAAAATCCCAACTCCTGAAATTGGTGACATTGGGAATGCATAGGCAGGGGACAGGAGGGGCTCGAGGGAGGGACGGGCAGGTACATATATTATATGCATGTGTGAAACTCTCAAGGAAACATACACTTTTCAATAACAGAGAACACATTTTTAATTTATCTTTCCTAATTATTAACATAATTGTTAACACAATTATTAACTATTAGTTAAGTAACACGATCAATTCTTTGTTCTATTACAACATCAAAAAATAAAATTGCTTAATAAATAAAAGTTTCATTAGCACTAAAATGCTTCTCATCTTAATGTTTAATAAACTTATTCTAAGTGGATATATTGAAACAACCAAGGACTTAGCCCGTTTCTTTCTGAAGCTCAGGGACTGAAAGGGAGCTTGTTCCTAACACTTAATTTCTGTGACCTCCTCCTACGTCATGGTCGTCCTTCGATTTGGATGGCTAATGCTGTGCAATTTTTTTCAGACTTCAACTAATTTGCATATTAATTGTTTTCTTTCAAAGATATAGACTGGAAATATAACTTGTTTAATAAGGTGCTTACCATGGGAACATGAGTTCTATTCTCTAAACTCTCTCTCTCTCTTTCTCTCTCTCTGTCTGTCCTTTTCTCTCTCTCTGTCACCCACACATACACACACACATACAGGCACACAAAACAAAAAAAATTAACAAATAAAAAATTCTGACCATGTTATTCTGGGACCACCTCTGTGCAGGCTGAAGTAAACAAATTTTAGGAGTCATGGCCAAACCAACCTAGACTTCTTGGTTAGTTCAGAGCAGTGGGAAATCCTGCCATAAACCAACCAATCAACAGACAAATAAAAAATAGATAAAGAATAACACCTGAGAAATGACACTTAAGACACCTGAGATTCTTTGCTTTAGACGCATACAATAATGTGCACATTCATGCACACACACACACACACACACACACACAAACATACTATAGATAATAAATAGATAAATGATTGATCCATAGTTAGAGGATAGACAGACAGATGGATAGATTAGTGTTAGAGCACTCTCTTAGCATGAACAAGACTCTTAGTTACAGTAAGATAAATAATTTAATTTAATGCCATTAAAAATTACTTGTCTTACATGAGCAGATGTCGCTGTAAGAGGAGTATATGAAACATAAGCTGTTTATATGCTTCAGTTGTCTCTTCATATTCCTCGCTTATCTTGTGAGATGGTCTGGGGCCTTTGAATTCTGGGGCATATGTTATTACGGTATTGATGATGCCTTATAGTGAGCAGACAGAACATGGAATATGCATTATTTGCTGAGTTATTACTTTTTATTACAGAAGTCTTAACTGGTTTAAAGGATTTGTGCTTTTAAATTTTTACATGCAAAGCATTCAGTTGTAAATCTTTTGCAGTGGTTTCATTCTGTATAAATCTTTGGAAGAAATACAAATAAATCACCCAGAGTACTGTCAGTCACTGCACAGCGTGGGTATTAAAGAGGATATGGAAAAACTTTGAAAGAATGGAGGCCTGCTCCATTGTTGTAAGCGAAAAATATCAAAATCTGAGTTATAACACTGGAAACTGAAATTCTGATGATTCCTATAGGGGACTAATGCATTTCTCAACCTTGAAAAATTACATTGCTTGGAAATTACGGAATGTACCTAAATTTCCCAGTCTGTCTTCTTTCCTGTATTTTAAACTTAGTATCACTCAAGGTTCTGGTCTGCTAGAATCTATAATCTCATTTGAGAACAAATCCCCTGTTAGTCACATCCCTGTTGTTAAGGCAGTTTAGTCCATGAACTCTTGATTATGTGAAATCTTAAAATTTGCTTTTATTATTTTTAGTTGTAAAGTATGTCTCTGAGTGTTTGTGTCTGTGTGTATGTATTTTTATATATGTGTGCATGTGTGTTTGTCTACCAATGTGCCTATGTCCCATGTTTTCCTGTGTTTTTGTATGTGCATGTATATGCATGTGTGTGTGTGTGTGTGTGTGTGTGTGTGTGTGTGTGTGTATGCATGTGTGGTGACAGGTGTTGATACCTCTATAGCATAAGTTACAATCAGTTATGAACTACCAAAAAAAATTTAGGGGAAGTTGAGAATAAAGCATGGGTCATTAGAAAAGCAGTATTTACTTTTTAAAAAAATTTTTATTGGAATAGCGTGCATTTTAAAACTCCTTTTTATTTAATCCTTTTTTTTACACTCCAAATTTTATTCCCCTCTCTGTCCACCCTCTGTCTGTTCATCCCATATCTCCTCCTCACTCCCCTGTCTCCAGGAGGATGTCCCCACCCCTCCAACCCCACCCCACCAGTCCTCTAAACTTCATGGGGCCTCCAGTCTCTTGAGGGTTAGGTGCACCTTCTCTGAGTGATCTTAGCCCCAGCAGTCCTTTGCTGTGTATGTGTTGGGGCCCCATATCAGCTGGTGTATGCTGCCTGGTTGGAAATCCAGTGTCTGAGAGATCTTGTGTGTCCAGATTGATTGAGACTGCTGGTCCTCCTACAGGATTGCCCTCCTCTTCAGCTTCTTGAAGCTTTTCCCTAATTCAGCCACAGAAGACAGCAGCTTCTGTTCATTGGTTGGGTGCACATATCTGCATCTGACTCTTTCAGCTGCTTGTTGGGTCTTTCAGAGGACAGTCATGATAGATCCCTTTTTGTGAGTGCTCCATAGCCTCAGTAATGGTGTCAGGCCTTGGGGCCTCCCCTTGAGCTGGATCCCACTTTGGACCTGTTGCTGGACGTTGTTTTTTCTCCCAAGCTCCTCTTCATTTCTGTCCCTGCAGTTCTTTCAGACAGGAACAATTGTGGGTCAGAGTTTTGACTGTGGGATGGCAACCCCATCTCTCACTTGATGCTCTGTCTTTCTGCTGTAGGTGGTCTTTACAAGTTCCCTCTCCCAACTGTAGGGCATTTCATCTAAGGTATCTCCCTCTGAGTTCTGAGAGTCTCTCCCCTCCCAGGTCTCTGGTACAATCTGGAGGGTTCCCCCAACCTTCTACTTCCTGCGGTGGTTAAGAGCACTGTCTGCTCTTCCAAAAGTTGAGTTCAATTTCCAGCAACTACATGGTCGTTTCCAACCATCAGCAGTAAGATCTGATGTCCTCTTCTTGTGTGTCTGAGATCAGCTACAGTGCTTATTGTTAATGCTGAGCTACTTTTCGAACTTCCAAAAATTGTTTTATTTCTTCACATACTTAATTATTTTTAGTTTAGAAAAATAGCATTAGCGAAAATCAATAAAACTCATATACATCCTTACTGAGTGTATATTATATTATTATAGACTGCTTTTATAAAGAGTTCAAAAGACTCTGTTTATAATTCTTTACACAATGATTGATCTTCCTATTTAATCCAGTTGATTTTCCTATTTAAATGTTAACCAGAAGACAAATAGAAGTAGTAGTTTTGATTTTCCAATGTAAAAAATTTTAATCAACACCAGAAAAGTATAACCAGCCTTCCATAGTGGGTAGCGTGAAGGGAAGTAGAGATCGTACTTTTCATTTTAATTTCAGGACTGATAGTTGTCAGGCGAATATAGTTAACTTTACATAGTTTAAAAAATTAAGAAACCTACTTATTATTATTGTTGCTGTTGTTGTTATTAATTTGCCCTTCTTTTTAATTTAACTCTTTCTATTGTAAAAGCCACTTACTATTTGCTAGATGATTATAAATATATGATGATGGTAATATTGATAGTCTTAATTTTTTATTGACTATCTTCTTTATTTATATTTCAAATGTTAGCCCATTTCCTGAGTTCCCCTCCAGAAACCACCTATTCCATTTCCCCTTCCTCTGCTTCCCAGGGACTAAACCACCAACCAAAGAGTACACAAGGAGCCACCCATGGCTCCAGCTGCTGCATTAATATTTCTTTACACCAGCCAGATGATCGATTGCTTGGAGAAACTGCCAATTAGCCTAAGTGTGTAGAATGTCAGCATCGATGTCAAACTTATTATAGACTTGCACCTTGTGATATTAGATTCTCCCAGCAAATGACATATTTGTGGCTACAGAACTTACCTGATCATTACTATACAGTAGGGGTATTCTTGGTAACCAAATGGAATTGTGTGTGTGCTTATCTGGCCAGAAAAAGAAAACAAATTTAAGGTTGCTAAGTTTTAGGTATCTTATTATAATATTTCAGAACGGTTGGTTCATCAACTATTGCTTCAAATAGTCAATGATTTATAAACTACTTATTGAGTGACTACCATGGACTAAGTGAAAAAATATATGAAGAGTAGCAGGGAGTTGGACTTATGAAGTTCCAATTCCCTCCCCATTGGCAAGTGACAATTGATGGTTCCTGGAGCAGGTAAAATATATTGTGATAGTAAACATAACTGTATCCATGCTTATCCAAGCATCCTCAATTAAAGAGTAGGTTATAAACCTAAGAAGGTACATGCTGGGAATATCAAGGCTCCTGTGAAGAAGGAGATACATAGCAAATACAGATAGTAACACACACACACACACATACACACACACACATACATACATTGTGTGTATGTGTGTGGGTGTATAAAATGTCTAAGATAAATATATGAGAGAGGGTGTAGTTTCTGAAAGCTAAAGTTTCAGAATATAAATAGATTTGACCAATGTAATTTGTAATGGTGCTCAATGAAGAAGAATGTGAAGGACTTAGGATAAAATTTTCTAAACTGTTATTATCTTAACTCTACGAAAAAGTGGAATCCTGAGAGTACTATGTAAAGTAATTCAGGTGCAGATTATGAAGAATTTAATGAGTGAAAAAGAGACAACTACAGGAAAAGAATTTATATATTTACTTCTCTAAGTGTGCCTATTTTATATTGTATTCACCACTGGTTAATCCTCCTGTTACTTCAGTTTAGAAATACACCAATTACCTGTGTTATTCTGATCATGGCACTAATTATTATTCATAAAAATCAAGTACTTAGGACTTTTCAGGCCAGGGTGTACACATTTATGATGAGACATTAGGGTAATGGATGAGGATATTATTTTGCTCTTACCCTAATGAGTCACTTGATAGCACTACAGAGAATTACTTTGTAGATGGGACAACAGGTACGAGAGAGAGAGAGAGAGAGAGAGAGAGAGAGAGAGAGAGAGAGAGAGAGAGAGAGAGAGAGATTGTTATGAGGCAATCCTGTACAACCAAGATCTGGTTCAATCAATGCTGAAGTGAAATAGACTGAGAGACATAGATAAAGCACTGCTGGAAAGAAGACCTATTCCTTATCCTATAGTTCGGACCTGATTTAAACCACTGGGCTACCCAAACACACAATGTTTTGATGTTTAATTTCCAGTCCCACTCTTAACTTTTTTTGAGTATTAACTGTAGGAAAATATGGCTTTTCAAAGAATTTTATGAACTCTACATATTTTTAGATTTCATTTTTCTCACATTTATTTCCTTGTCTGGAATCCATTGCTGCATTATAAGTTCTACACACTACTTAGGAACTAGCACCAGAACCATTTCATATTCTGAGCCCTCTCAATCTGATAGAAAAGCTCTTCACCCACCTTTTCAGTGATCATAGACATATTGTCCATTTTTGAAAGCCATTTTACATGAAAGATTTATATTCCCTTTGTTCTGATGTGATCACTGTGATGCAGCCTTTTTTTCCTTACACTTAGGACAATGATTGGCCAAAAAGTTTTATGCAATTATTTGTTAAAGCATGAAATACATAACTGAATAATTGTCAAAAGAGAATGAAGTCTTTTTTGTTATTGAAACTTTTGAAAGTAACTTGAAATAATTTATTTTCTAGTGATTCAATTGTAAGTATTGAAATTAAATACCCTTTGGAACTTTGCATATATATATATATATATATATTATGATGTGCATTTGAAAAAATTGCAAGTTTATTTCATTTTATCTTAGTACCAATCAATATACTAAAAATAATTACATAATCTCTCTCACAAAGACAATTCCAGTATCATGGTTTCTATATCCTTTAAAGGAACCGTAAAGGCAATGATGTTACAAACTAGACGCATAATGATATTAAAACATTAATAAGCCTCTTCAGGTTTGACTCATGCTGATAGACTGAAACCATCTGTGACTTACTATTAACAGTGACATCCAAAACAACTTTAATATACCTACTCAAAGAGATATAATAGGTATAATAAAAGAGCAAACTGAATTTTGAATATTCAAAATAATATTATAATAAGGTAATGTAATTAAGAGTAGAGAGAATGGTTCAATACTTAGAAACCTACACAATCTATTGCACAATCTATTCCATGTCAGGATTGTATGAGTAAAAGCAGAGCAGTTATTTGACAAGTTTGTAGGCACATTCGTCCAACAGGTCCCAGAAAACTGAATGAAAGGGACTCATTTGACCTGTGAGTATTTCTAAAAGGCCTATTTAGTGTGAGAAGACTGATTGTTCCCCTACAAAGAGTAGATAAGTCATTTTTACTTGTGAGGACATATTTCAGATTGGAAGTGCTTCTTTATCAGGCCAAGAACAAAATAAGGTTGTTTAAATTACTTGAGTTTACAAATAACAGATTACAATATATAGACCATCTTTTTATATTCCACACTTAAATATGTTATAAATTATGTTCCAAGAATACTCAGAATATAAGAACAATTAAAAATAGTTTTATACTTTTTGGCATAACTTTAAAGAAATATTCTACTGAATTGTTTGAGTCAATTTTATACCCCAACGCATTGCTGAAGTTGTTTATCAGGTTAAGTAGTTCTCTGGTGGAACTTTTGGGGTCACTTAAGTATACTATCATATTATTTGCAAGTGATATTTTGATTTCTTCCCTTCCAATTTGTATCCCTTTTAAAATATCCTGGTGTGACTTTAACCAAACAAGTGTGAGATCTATACGACAAGAACTTCAAGTCTCTGAAGAAAGAAATTGAGGAAAAATCTTAGAAGATGGAAAGATCTCCCATGCTCATGGATTGTCAGGATTAATATAGTAAAGATGGCCATTTTGCCAAAAGCAATCTACAGATTCAATGCAATCCCCATCAAAATTCCTACTCAATTCTTTATAGAGATAGAAAAAGAAATTTGCAAATTCATTTGGAATAACAAAAAACCTAGGATAGCAAAACTATACTCAACAATAAAAGAACTTCTGAAGGAATCACCATCTCTTACTTCAAGCAGTATTACAGAGCAATAGTCATAAAAACTGTATGGTATTGGTACAGAGACAGGCAGATAGATCAGTAGAACCAGATTGAAGACCCAGAAATGAACCTATGGTCACTTGATCTTTGAGAAAGGAGCTAAAACCACCCAATAGAAGAAAGATAGCATTTTCAACAAATGGTGTTGGTTCAACTGGAGGTCAGCATGTAGAAAAATGAAAATCGATCCATTCTTATCACCCTGTACAAAGCTCAAGTCCAAGTGGATCAAGGACCACCGCATCAAACCAGATACACTCAAACTAATAGAAGAAAAAATGGGGAAGAGTCTCGAACAAATGGGCACTGGGGAACATTCCTGAACAATGGCTTATGCTCTAAGAGCAAGAATCAACAAATGAGACCTCATAAAACTGCAAAGCTTCTGTGAGGCAAAAGACACTGTCATTAGGACAAAACTGCAACCAACGGATTTGGAAAAGATCTTTTCCAATCCTACATCTGATAGAGGGCTAATATCCAAAATGTACAAAGAACTCAGGAAGTTAGATTCCAGAGAGCCACATAACCCTATTAAAAAATGGGGTACAGAGCTAAACAAAACATTCTCAGCTAAGGGTTATTGAATGGCGAAAAAAGCACCTAAAGAAATGTTCAACATCCTTAGTCATCAGGGAAATGCAAATCAAAACAACCCTGAGATTCCACCTCACACCAGTCAGAATGGATAAGATAAAAAACTCAGGTGACAGCAGATGCTGGCAAGGATGTGGAGAAAGAGGAACACTCCTCCACTGTTGGTGGGATTGCAAACTGGTACAACCACTCTGGAAATCAGTCTGGACGTTCCTCAGAAAATTGGACATTGAACTATCTGAGGACCCAACTACACCTCTCCTGGTCATATACTCAAAAGATGCTCCAACATATAACAAAGACACATGCTCCACTATGTTATAGCAACCTTATTTGTAATAGGTAGACGCTGGAAAGAACCCAGATGCCCTTCAACAGAGGAATGGATTAAAAAAAATGTGGTACATCTGCACAATGGAATACTACTCAGTTATCAAAAACAATGACTTCATGAAATTCATAGGCAAATGGATGGAACTAGAAAATGTCATCCTGAGTGAGGTAACCCAATCACAGAAAAACACACATGGTATGCACTCATTGATAAGTGGATATTAGCCCAAGATGCAATCCACAGAGTACAGGAAGCTTAAGAAGAAGGATGATCAAAATGCAGATGTTCCCACTGTTTCTTAAAAGGGGAAAAATATCCATAGGAGGGGATATGGAAGTAAAGTTTAGAACAGCGACTCAAGGAATAGCCATTCAGAGCCTGACCCACATGTGGCTCATATATATACAGCCACCAAAACTAGATAAGATTGATGAAGCTAAAAAATGCATGCTTAAAGAGACTGGATATAGGTCTCTCCTGAGAGACAAATCCAGAGCATGTCCAATACAGAGGTCAATGCTAGCAGCAAACCACTGAACTGAGAACAGGAACCCCTTAGGGGGAATTAGAGGAAGGATTGAAAGGAGCTTGCAACCCCATAAGAAAAACAATGCCAACCGACTAGAGCTTCCAGGGACTAAACCACTACCGAAAGACTATACGTGGAGTGACCCAGGCCTCCAACTGCATAGGTAGCAGAGAATAGCCTTGTTGGGGCACCAGTGGAAGGGCAAGACTTTGGTCCTGCCACGGTTGGACCCCCAGTGCAGGGGAATATGGGGGGGCAATAAGGGGGATGTATGCTGGCAATACACATATCGGGGGAGGGGTGAGGACGGGGGCTTGTGGACAGGAAACCGGAAAGGGGAATAACATTTGAAATGTATGTAAAGAAATATATCTAATAAAATTTAAAAAATAAAGTAAAAAAGAATATATTTTTATGAAAAAATATATTTGCCTCGTGTAAAAAAAAAAAAGAAGTAGTCCAAGAGTGTCCTATAGGGTAGTCATAACAAGTTCCTTTCACAGTTTCTTTTAAAGAGTAAAATTTTTTTTCCTCAAAAAGGAAACATTATATCTCAGAGGCTGGAAATTCCTGCAACCAATGAGAACACAAAAGCATATGGGTGAGTCTTGCAGAATTAAGGATGTGGACCTCTAAAAGTAATGTCATTCATAATTACTTTGAAATATATTTTTAGATATTTCAGTAAATTTAAACAAGCTTCATCATTTTTAGCCAGATATAAGGTATGTGGGAGTGGCAATGTACAGGACCAGAAGAGAAAAGAAACCACCAATCTTTACATAGCTGAAAATTTAGCATAGTACAATGATCACTAGCCAGACGAAATAAATTCACTGCTACCATAGTGGCAGGAATGTTACAGTAGTAGCCAACAATTTTATGATTATTTTTAAGGCCTGATACACATATTGCAAGCCATGCCTACAACTTTTATGAAGGCTACACACCGTGTCTTGACATGGCATTGTCCCCTCGAGGGAACCTGCTACTGTTACTCTTCTCCAGGGACATAGTGTTAAGTAGATACCAAAAAACTTACCTTTACAGGCATAGACTAGTACAGACCTCATATTTCATCAGAGAAGCTTCTTTTGTCGCAGATGTTGATTAACAAGGAGATCCGCAACTGATCAAGGCACAGAGAATGAAAGACTGCAGAAGGCTCAGACCTAATGGCATCTACATAGCACGTTCCCTCCTCCCACTGCTCGTGGATCGTTATGGACGGGGGTACAGGGATCTTGTAGGAGTCAGGGAGGTGGGTGACTACAACAGAACAGTGTTTTCTGGATAAATAATGGCAGCTATCTATGACCTCACACCAGTGTGATATGACATGTCAAGGAACAAATGGCAGCTCAAGACGGAGGAAATCCCAAAACAGCATGGACGAGGAGGCTGTTATGAACTCCCCCAAGCTGAGAAGTGCCGATAACTGACAGTTGTTGGGAGAGGAGAGTTAGTCTTTCCTAGGGTGTTGCCCGAGGAGGGTGTAACTCTTTATTGGATGTCCACACCCCAGAGTGCAGAGCCGACAGTAATTGCACTGACTGGATGGTTTTAAAGTGATGCACGCAGAGATTTGGATGACTCTTAAAATATTTGGAGACGGGGTTAACGTGGTAAAAATATAATCTATGAAATTCTCAATGATTTAATAAAAGTGCATGTTAAATGGACCAGGACTCATTTATGAGCTTAGTCACAGGTGTGGTCTTTTATATTGTTTAGAATTTTCTTTATTTTCTTCCTTCCTTCCTTCTTTCTTTCCTTCTTTTACTTTCTTCTTTCTTCCTTTCTTTCTTTCTTTCTTTCTTTCTTTCTTTCTTTCTTTCTTTCTTTTTGACAACTTATCACTATTTTTCCCACCCAGTTTATATCTTTCTGTCTCCACATCTCAATGCTGGTTTTAAGGTATACCCTTAAACCCATGCACTCTTTCATTTATAAATGTATCTTCAGATACATTTTCTGGACTAGCAGATGAAAACACTCTAATTTCTTCTCTATGAGCTCATTTCCTGCATTGTTTTAGTACCGATCCAATTAGTTGCTTCTATCAGAACTGTTTGTACTCTAACAGTTCGAGTTAGGTAACCTTCACCAGTCTGGATAGCCTTTAATGCTACATAGTCATGCAGAGGAACGTCCCTATAGTGTCCTTGGTGAATCCCTGCTGTGTATTTATTTATATTTTGATCAGTGGTGGTTTATACCTAGAGAAAAGACTGAGATGATGTTGTAAATTTTATTTGAATTTAGTAGAAATACCCTTTTTGTCACCAAATAAATCTTTTACACAGTTATTGCTTTAAAAAAGTTTTATTGTTTATTCCTTGCATGAACTACTGTAGCTACCACTGTAGACTTCTTCCTTCTATAACCTCCTTTAGACAGGAGAAATTCTCAGAAATATTTAGAGTGTTAGTGAAGAAAAGGCTCTCATATTTTTCTTATACACTGCATTATTACAATCTGCTTGGTCAGATTTCCATTTGTGCAATGAAATACATTTAAAAGGGTAACTTAAAAATCAGAAGGAAGACTCCTTTCAGCTCAGAATTTCAGAGGTATGGCATCGCCTGGTGCTTTGCATGCGTGTGAGGTCAGACTTTGCATGGTGGAAGTACGACTGAGGAGTCATGGTTTACCTCACAGTAGTTACGAAATATGAAAGAGGAAGAGGGCTGAAGAGAAGTTTTCTTGTTTTCAATTGATTTACACCATACTGTCCAATCCTCCCTAATCAATGAGTTTCAATTTCTTAAGTTCTCAAAACAGTCTTCTTAATATTTTGATTCTCCTCAATGTAATACAAAATACATTTTGTTATGTGAAAGGAATTTTCAGGGCTGGAGAGATGGCTCAGTGGTTAAGAAAACTGACTGCTCTTCCAGAGGTCCACGTGGTGCTTCAAAATCATCTGTAATAGGATCCAATGCCCGCTCTGCTGTGTCTGTAGACATTGACAGTGTATTCATGTACATAAAATAAATAATTTTTTTAAAAAAAGAAAAAGGAAGAAAGGCCAAGGACTCCATATCTCCTACAAGAGTACAGTCCTTTTGTGACTGGGTTATCTCACTCAGGATGATATTTTGTAGTTCTATCACATGGTATGTACTCAGTGATAAGTGGATATTAGACCAAAAGCTCAGAATACCTAAGATTCAATTCACAGACCACATGAAACTCAAGAAGAAGGAATACCAAAATGTAGATGCTTCAGTCCTCCTTAGAAGGGGGAACAAAATATTCACAGGAGGAAATACAGGGAAAAAGTTTAGCAGAGACTGAGGAAAGGCCATCCAAAGACTGCCCCACCTGAGGATGCATCCCACATACAGACACCAAACCCAGACACCAGTGCTGATGCCGAGAAGTACTTGCTGACAGGAGCCTGATATGGATGTCTCCTGAGGGTTCTTCCCAGAGCCTCACTGATACAGATGAGATGCTTGCAGCTAACCATCAGGAATTAGCATGGGGACCCCAAGGAGAACTGAAGAAGTTGAAGCAAACCCATAATAAGAACAACCATGTCAACCAACCAGAACCCCCCAACGATCCCAGTAGGGAATAAACCACAAAACCAAAGAGGGACAAACATGGAGGGACCCATGGCTCTGGCTGCATATGTAGCCAAGGAGGGCATTATCTGGGATCAATAAAAGGAGCAGCTCTTGGTCCTGTGAAGGCTTGTTTTCCGAGTGTAGGGGAACGCCAGTGTGGTAAGGGGGGAGCGAGTGGGTGGGAGTGGGAGCATCTCCATAAAAGGGGGAGTAGGGATGAGAGGGGGGAAGGGATAACAACTGAAATGTAAATACATAAAATATCCAATAAAAAAGAGTACAGTCCTGACACGTAATTCAGCCATAGTAATATTAAAGGTGTTAGATGAATCTCAATACTAGATGTCCTCTTTGGGGAATACATGCCATGAAGCACTCAGGAAAGATTGTGTTAATGATAATTCCTTTACAGAGATGGAATTGAATCCAAAAATTTGTGGGATTTACTGATAAGGTCACTATCAATTGCATACATGATAACTCACAGAAGAATATTTAAAATGTAGAGTAAAAACCAAGTGTCAATAAAACAAGGTAAAAGTGATTCAGATTGAGAAAGTATTGCAATAATCTTAGCAAAGAGAATGGTGAATCGGGATCCATTTTTTTTTCACTATTTCAAAGAAAAATTTCATGTTAACATTGCCACTAATCGGTTCTGTATCACCAATCACGTGGTAAGGTATTAAAAAGCCTCCAAGTTGTCCTTTCCAGTGGGGAACAAGAAGAGCAAAAATGGAGTCATCTTGCCTAGCTGTAGAACTTCAGCAACCATTGATGTGAAGTTTTGAACCCATATATCAACCAACTTTGAGTGATGCATTCTCAATATTTAACATGTGCAGATCTAGCTCGGTGTTTAGACTCAGCCACGTGATGAGGAGAGGAGAGCTCTGCCTTCCTTGTCATGAACGTCAGACGCTGCTAGAGCCCTTCTGTGTCCTCTTGTGAGTTTAATGGCAGAACAGAACTCTAATCTACTCTCAATGGCCCTCGTTCCCTAGCTCAGTCTTTAAACTTTTACCTGTGCTCATTTCTATGATGTGATGAAATAGCATTTGAAAATAGCCTAAGCTCACTGGAGCTATCACATGACTTTGATGGTTCATCATGCTTTGACCTTCTTTATCATTCTTGCTTGTACTTCATACTCAGGTCTGCTGTCCTGTACTTAAGAGTCAGTCCATAATATTAGCTTTGCTTTTACCTTACTGCTGCCTAGAAAACTCTTCTGTCTTGTAGGGAGTTCTCCTCACCACCCTTTAAAAAAAATCACAAAGATATATATGTATATATATATAATTTTTTCATGAAATTTTCTCTATTTCCTTTCAGTTTTGTTCTATTTATTATTCTATTTATTCCTGAGATCATAATATAATTACATAATTCCCCCATGTATCTCCTCCTTACCAATTCTCAAATCCATAGATTCTTTTCCTTAGTGTAGTGTGTGTGTGTGTGTGTGTGTATACACACACACACATATACATATGTATAAATATATACATATTTATAACTACACATATATTATCATTATATAATACTGCTTAGTCTATATAGTGTATTTGTATGTGTGTTTTCAAGGCTCATTATTTGGTATTTTTTAGCCCATTGGCCTTCTCTTCCTTGGAGAATGTTATTTGTCCTTCTCTCAGGATTCTTTAGTTGTCTGTGATTCCTTGTCTAAGATGAAGACTAACTGATTTGCCGCACATCCCCTTTAGCAAATGTAGAGATGTCTATCCCTGCTCAGTTCTTGTTTCGGCAGCCATGCAAGCAGTTCCTGCAGCTTCTCTGCTATTTTAGGGGACACACTCTTACAGTACTTCCCGAAACTCTGCTCCTTACAACGTTTTTCTGCCTTTTCTTCCAAAATCATACCTGAGACTTAGCTTCAGCAGCTGTGTATAACAGTTGTGACTCAGTTCACCCATTGTCATTTCTATAAGCTTTGGCTTTCTGTATTGGTTTATATTACAATGAGAAGTTTCCTTCAGAAGAGGCAAACACTATATGTATCTGGAAAGACTCTGGAAAGGGCCATGCAGCTTTTGTTTTTGTTTTGCTTGTTTTGTTTTGTTTTGAGGCAGGGTCTCTCAAGTAAACCACACTTGTTTGAATTTACTATGTAGCTCTGCGGATTCCTTTACCTCTAGTTCCCGAGGTGCTAGGATTACAAATACACATGTCCATGCTTTATTTATTTGGTGCTGCGGTTCGAACCCAGAGCCTAGCTCATGCTAGGAAAGCACTCTACCAATTTAGTTACATAAGCTCCGGTCCTCATGACATCTTACTGAATCCTTGAATTGTGTGATATTTATTTATTTATTTATTTATTTATTTATTTATTTATTTATTTATTTTTTCGGAGCTGAGGACCGAACCCAGGGCCTTGTGCTTGCTAGGCAAGCGCTCTACCACTGAGCTAAATCCCCAACTTTTTTTATTTTTTATTTTATTACTGATTTGGTTATCCATGTCTGTTTCTTCAGCTACTAATTACATTTTTGATTTTTTAAAGCTATTATTGTGTTTGTTTTCATCTATTGCCTTTGCTTGGGAACTTTCCTTTAAAAACTTCACTAGTGAGGGCTCTTTTGCTGTTTCCTGAGGATTACCACAATACCTTGCTTGATAAATACTCAAACAACATTTGTTGCGTGCAGTTCATATGGCTATGAATCTCGAAAATTATGATCTGTATAAGATTTGGAAATTGTGGAAATTTTCAAAATAAGCACAGCCAATGGAGAACTCCATATTTTGAAGGGAAAAAAAATCAAGGAAACGGAGGAGGAGGAAGTTGAGTAGTTTTTAGAGTGTAGGAGGGCCTCTGGAACCCAAATAGAGGATATCTTAGCTAGCGAACAACTTAATTTCATGTAAATCAGCTCTGATTAATCATTTATAGAGTGAAACATTTCCACTCCTGTTTTATAGCTGTACTGGCAAGTGGGTGCCAGAGGAAGAAGGAATTCCCTGGGTAACTAGACTCCAGCTCCAAGCCTCTTTACTTCCTCTGGGTGATTAATTATGTTGCAAGGTTCTTAACAAAGAGGCCTTGATTCAGATCCCAAAGCACTGGAGTATTACTGCTGTAGCACTTCCTTACATCCTAGTTCAGTGACATTTTCCTCAAGGCCGGTTCCTATTTCTGGCAGTAACTCTTCAGCTCTGGATCTTTAATTCCAGCCAAAATAAACTATTGTCTCAGGTCTGTATTTTTCCCGAAGCACCGTGGCATTTTTATGGAATGTGGAGACAGTTTTATGTAAGACTTTAATGACAACAATGAAGGACCTGGATCTTATTCTCTGGCCTACTGGCCTTTGCTCTACCCCAGGAGTGATGAGACAGCTTCAGACAGAAACATCTCAACCCTTCCAGACGCAGGACCTTGTTTGTACGTGGTGTGAGATTTTTGTTTCACTATGTTTTGTTTTGTTTTTCTCATCAGCGACAGCAAAGAACTATTTTCTATGGCAACTGGTTGTATTTCAGAAAGGAGAAAGGCTTCTCCTTTTCCCCCCTCATGTCTATTCCGCACGTTTCAAAATCATCTTAAAAACATTTTAATAAAGCTTTGCTTTTAGGGAGTTGTACATCATGTTTTGCCATCTCAGGGAAATAAATATTATTTTATCTCTTGAATACTTATACTTTCTGATCTTCAACAAGTATTTATTTAATATAAGAGAGATGCATGCCATCAGGATAAGTTTCTAGGCTGACTAGTTTAATAACTTAATTCTTAGCATTTTAAGGTCCAGATTTTCTCACTCAATGAGCTAGTAAACAAAACTCTTTTGTCACTATTATATTTCTATTATTTGATATTTATTAAAACTGACAAATTTTAAAGTATAATGGGTTTCTAAAGTCACTCTTTTATAGAAAAATGTTCTAAGGCATGTGTGATATTTTAAAAAAAAATGCTATTTTTCAGTGTGCCACTTTTTAAGTGAACTATTGGTTCATTAACTATCTTTTAAAGTGAGCAATTTATTATAACACATTTGGAAAGATGAGAGAAGTAATTTGTTCAGGATTTGTTGTTGGCTTTCACAAATGACAACAATGTTTCAGTTATATGACATTGCTACAGGCGTGTAGTGACCAGAAGCAGTACTTTCCTATTTCATAAAATTGAGATTAACCACTTTGCATGTTAGAGCCTACAGTCATCTCTTCAGAATGTCTATGCTAATTCACAAAATTCCATAAGAAAGGACAGCATAATTGAACCATCAAAATAGGCACATGTATAATATAAGCAAAATATTCATGCTGACTATATGAATAATTCTTCAGCTGTATGTGTGTGAGCATCTTTTACCCAATATGCAAAGCAGAAAGACTTTCCTCAGCTACTGTGATGTTGAGTTCATGGGCAAAAGGATGATGGCTAAGTGAGCAGGACAGTATTTTTCCAACATCCATTTTCATGTTTGAGGAACATAAATTTGTGAGAACTGTATTTGACTACCTTACAGTTGAAAACTCAAAGTGCTACAGTAGAACATATATGATCAGTCAGATTAATGTAAAAATAAAACTCAGTTCATTCTTTCTGAACTATCAAAACATCAAATTTTATTAAAACTTATTGAAAAATTATTGAAACATCAAAGATTACTCGAGTAATCAACTGTTATTTCTCAAGATCAAGAGGGTTGTTTAAGCTTAAATTGTGTTTTAAAGTAATACCAGAAAATAATATAATAGGATACAATATAATGTAATCAATTCATAGAATTGATTTTCAACACGTACAGTGTTTGAGGTGAGCATATGTAATGTGGGGATAATGTGTATATAACTTACATATTGTTGTATATGCTGAGTTGATATTTCAAAACCATCAACATAGAACATTGATGATAGCAACATGTGAGTAAGGAGAAAGTACTTAAAGGGGCAGGAAGGAGAAATGTTCCACTAATTCAATCACAATTTTTTATGTTCTGGATATTATTTTGGATATTGGTATTTTGAATTTTAAATCCATAATTCAGAAAATATTCTCAAGTTTGTGATATGATATCATTATGAATTCTAGAATTTTTCTGTCTTACTGTGAAAAAGCATCCTACATACTTACTTATCCTATTTTAATAAATATTGTCTTATAGTTAACATATGTTAGAGATTATATAATTAAAATATGTTATGATATTATCAGAAAACTGGAATTTTAACATCATAGACTTTACTAATTTTTTATATACTTTATCAAACAACTTGAAGCCATTTTTATGTTATAAAAGAGACTCTTAGTCTGTGAACAAACTCTATGTATCAGAGTGGAAAAATAGGTGTGTGTGTGTGTGTGTGTGTGTGTCTGTGTGTGTGTAAGAGAAATATTGGAGAACCTGCATACATTGAGGTTTAGAATGAAATACAATCATTTTCTATAAAATAGTGACACTTAAATTTTTCAAAGATAAATTTTATATTCATTTTCAAGGAATCTCATAAATAATTCAAATACATTACATGGCTTTGCATTTAAAAACACTGTAAGAGTGGCAAATGCTTGCAGACTGTTGAACTGAGAATGGGGTCCCCATTGGAGGAATTAGAGAAAGGATTGAAGGAGTTGAAGGGGTTTGCAACCACATAAGAACAACAATACCAACCACCAGAGCTCCCAGGGACTAAACCGCCATCCAAAGGGTACACATGACAGACCCATCGCTCTAGCTGCATGTGTAGCAGAGGATGGCCTTGTTGGAAATCAATGTGATGAGAAGCCCTTGGTTCCGCCAAAGCTGGACCCCCCCAGTGTCGGGGAATGTCAGGGCAGGGAAGCAGGAAGGGGTGGGTGGTTGGGTGGGGAAACACCCTCATAGAAGAAGGGGGTTATGGGATAGGGGTTTATGGAGGAGAAACCAGGAAAGGGGATAACATTTGAAATGTAAAAAACAAAACAAAACACTGTAAGACAAGCAGTGTGGTTAAAGAGCCAGGAATGCAGACTATTAACCCCTTGCCGACAGGAATTTTAATTGTGAAATATACTTCCATTTTGATTTGCATTTCTGTCAGCACAAAAGTGGGGAATTAGAGTTAGTTGATGTTGTTTATTGTATTGATATGGACAGTAGGCATAAAACATTTTAGGTTTGAATACATCATGGCAAACACAGACTTACCAACATATCCCATTGATCTTAGAGTTATGGAGCTACAGGGCAGCAAGAAAACAAGGGCGCTTCCCTTCAGCAGTACAAAAACATATACACAAACACATGCTTAAGGTGAGCACTATAAAGTGTTACATATTCTCCAGAAGATGATATTTGTCTTGAGTTGTATAGATTTGTAAGATACTTGTGAGAGGTCAGGAATTGTTTGAATGTTTGACACAGGTATCCAAGCACATAGTTGCGGAAATATGTCTTGAGAAACCCTTTCTTTGACCATAGCCCTTAACAAATTAAGAGATTAAATTATCTTAAGATACACTGTATCTTTTTTGGAGATACTTATGACAAAAAACGGCAGAGTGTTTATTTGTGAGCAATTGTTAAACACTACAACAACTTAAGGCAATTACGTTCTATATGCCGTTCCCACTTAAAGCAATTTCTAGCTCTATTCGTCACATTGGCATCAACACCATCACTCTGTGTCCTCCAAATTTTTAAAAATTGATTCTCTAGTCAACAGAGCAAAAACTGGACTAGTAAGTGAAATATCATTATATATAATTTTTTAGTAGTTTATATATCACTGTAAATAACTTTTTAGTCACTAGACTCTTTCCTAAGGCAGTTGCTTACGCATTCTTCTTTCCTATGTTCTTATACTTTCTTTCATTCCTAGCTGGTTACTCATCATTTTACGAGCACGTCTGTGCTCTAGGGTTTGACTTGTGAAATACTTGCAATGCTGGGTTAGCATGGTATAGTTAGAAGAGCTCTGTGAATAAATGGCTTGACTCTTACTTCTCAGGGTCACTTGTACTGACTTACTGGTTTGGAATTCCTTACGCTGAACAAACGCCAAATTTCACTAGTCAGAGGATGAACATTTTACCTGCACATAACCAAACATGATACATATCAAACTATGTTTAAGTGATTCCAATATTACATTGAAATCATTGAAATCTTGGTTATTAAAACTTGGTAATATAATTGATAACCAGAAAACACATTGTGTTCCATGTATCTGGACAGAAAATTCTCTTTGTTTTATGTATCTGGATAGAAAAATAAAATGAACTTCACTACACAAATATAATACCAATTTTTTAATGTAAAATAAAACAACAAATTTCAAGGTTTAAGTTATATGCACACACATATACTCATATATATTCCACAAAAAATAGTCGTAACATTTTAATAATATTTACTTTGAAACAAAACTTGCAACTTAGATTCAGAATCAGGCAATTTGAGCTTTGACTATTGGCTCTGCCCTTAAGTAATAAACTGTAACAATTATGCAATATCTAAGAAAATGTGACTGGAAAAAGACACTAGTTGTTTCAAAGCAAATTTAATAGTTGTATTTGACTGGCAAAGAATTGTTTAAGTAGTAGAAAGAGCTAGAAAATAAAATCATCACATTTTCAACATTAACTCCACACTTACTGACCAATGGAACATCTCACTAAACAGTAGATAAGAGAAAACAGGTGATTCAAACACAATTTAACAATCCAATAAGAGTGACTGTAAAATTTTGGTTCATTAAATCTCACCGACATTTAAGTTTAATATTATTGGTAATGTGTATAACATTGAATGAATAGCATGTATGATATATATGTACTTTATAATCTCAATTTTTCTCTTTATAACACTCACATGTGTGCTCTGTTGATGGAGAGACTTAATTTCAAATGATTTAGGAGGCCTAGAAGTCCTCACAGTTTGAAGATGTTCAGAGGACACATTCACACATGAAGTAAACATTAAGACAAGTTTCACACATGTACATGTAATACTTATAATTATAATCCATTATGAAATCGCATATTCTATGATTGTAACAGTTCAGGTGTTACTGACAATGAAGGCTTTTATAGATTACACCTCCTTTGATTCACAGTGTGATGTAATACTGATTGCTATTACTGTGTATATTTCAAACTATATAAAGTAATTACCTAATATATAAATCAACATTTTTATAATAAAATATGCATACCTGTTTCTCAGACAGATTATAGCATCAATATTTTATCTAAATAGTACTTTATGCAACTTAAAAGTGACATCATTATTCTTATATAATTTTACCTGTGAAATGGAAAAATAAAATTAATCTATAAGATTTCAATATCTCTATTCTAGGATAACACGTGTATACATGAACATATATATAGACACTCATACATATACACACACATATATAATATGTATTATAAATATACATGCCTGCCAAATTAAAGAAAGCTTTATTTTTCTCCATCAATCCTTTGTAAGACTATTGAAAGTGTTTTGCTTTGCTATACTCACATACTTGCTTCTGGGGTAAGCTATGGTAAAAAGTAGTGTTCAATAATGTTTCTATTAGATTTTTACATTTAAGTTTTTTTAAGCAAATGCCATTGCAGTTTTTCCAGCTGTTGGTATATACTGTGGAAGGAGATAGTGGTGTTGACACTAAGAATAGCATTTGCATAAATTGTGTGTGGGTTAAACAAGCTTGCAATCCCAGCACTAAGGATACTGAGGCAGAAGAATAGAGACTTCAAGGCAATTATAAGCTATAAAACAATGTCAAGACCAACATGCATTACATAGTGAGACATTGTATCAAAAAAGTACACACACACACACACACACACACACACACACACACACACAGAGAGAGAGAGAGAGAGAGAGAGAGAGAGAGAGAGAGAGAGAGAGACAGAACATTATAAAATACCTATCTAATTGTATTTCTTGGCTCTATGTTTTTAAATTTTTTAAATTTACTTTTCAAATTCTGCAATATTTTAAGCATAACTGAATAAATTCTAAACAAATCCAGGTTTATATATAAGTGTTTGAGTCAAACCTGGTCACTTAAAAATGTACAAAATTTTGGCTTTGAATTATACCCATAGCTTCTGGTTTTATTTTTGTTAACCTTTATTCAATAATGTATTTTGATATTTTCTCTCCTATAACTCTTCTCATAACTTGTCCACAACCCTCCCCACCCTTTTTGACTCTGTCTTTCTTTTTCTCTCCCTCTCTATTTTATCTGTCTCTCTGTCTCTCTGTCTCTCTGTCTCTGTCTCTCTCTCCATCTCTCTCTCTCTCTCTCTCTAACACACACACACACACACACACACAAAGAACCCAAACCAACAAGCATCAAAAATGAAAATAAAACAAAAATAAAAAAACAAGTAATCTTATCATAAAGAAACATCAAAACATACAAGCAAAAAACCAATAGGACTAAAAAATTGATTTGACGAAAAATAAAAATAAAATAAAATAATAAGCCCTGACAAAGAAAAGCAAAATGAAACAAAATGACAAATAGTGATATATATATATAGATAGATAGATAGATAGATAGATAGATAGATAGATAGATAGATAGAGATAAAGAGTCTGGCTTGAACGTATGCTTCCATCTTGCAGGGATAGTTCAGCTATTAAAGAAAGTCTAGGCTCACATAAAACTAACTTTTAGAAAGCAAATATACTTAGTCAATGCTAACAGACTTCTGTTCGTCCTATTTGTTAATGTAAATAGTTGCGAGAGTCCTTTCACATACAGTGTCGGTAGTTGAATATGGTGCAGCCGAGGCTCCCAAAGGCTGGTTCCCTTTGTGCAGCAGAGCTGTGCTGGAGAAACTGATCATGGAGGATTCCATGCTAGCAGCAGCAGTCAAAGTTAACGTTGGCTGCAAAAGCTAAACCCTCAGGCTGTTTATAATTAAAAGTAATATTAACTGTGTTACTTTTATGTATAATTAATTATTTTATATAATTTGACTTTGGTACTAGGACTCTAAAGCAAAATAAATATATAATTCTATAGATAGAAATTTTTCAATATGATTATTTTAGTGTCTAAGATAGCTAAATGATTTATTTTTCAGTTCATACTTGTGAATAAAATTGTGCACAAATAGTGTTTTAAGAAAAAGTGCATGTGTAGAGTGGACTTAAAAATGTTGTGTTAAACCAGAGTTTTCAGGGACTAAGCCACTACCCAAAGACTATACATGGACTGACCCTGGGCTCCAACCTCATAGGTAGCAATGAATAGCCTAGTAAGAGCACCAGTTGAAGGGAAGCCCTGGGTCCTGCTAAGACTGAACCCCCAGTGAACGTGATTGTTGGGGGGGGCGGTAATGGGGGAGGATGGGGAGGGGAACACCCATAAGGAAGGGGGGGGGATTAGGGGATGTTGGCCCGGAAACCAGGAAAGGGAATAACATTTGAAATGTAAATAAAAAATTCCCAATTTAATAAAGATGGAAGGAAAAAAATGTTGTGTTAATAACCATTTCTGCTTTAGTTTTTAAGTGTTTTACACAAACATTTTGTATGCCTTAATGTTTTGCCAAATCTATGCACTTTTAGCTGGAATATTTAAAAAAAAGAAATATGCACTCACACACGCATATGCACACACACCATCTCTGGTTTATTGTATCTAACAGATTTGGAGAAGGATTATCAAGTTTCTTGTAAAATATTCAGAGGAAACAAAAATTCGTGTCCTGATCCCACTGGGTCTTGTAAAGTGTCACCTCACTGGTTTCCCTGGAGAATCCTAGCTCGCCCCTCAGATTCACTTGCAGACAGGCAGGAAAAACACAGGGATCCTGTTGTGACTTATCTATTTTGCAAACTAAAGTAAATACTATTTATCTTTGCATGATTACTGGACTATCATGATGTTTTGGTTGGCTTTTAGTTTAAAATTATTTTCTTACCTTAAAACTACTTTTCTACTTTCTCATTCTATCAAATGCGTAGTTTTCAATGACTGAAGCTTCAATTCAGCATTAGTTCTTCGCTAATCATAGCTATCCTCTATCCATGGCTACTAAATGCTTCCAACATGCAGGCACTGTTCTAAAAGACTCACAAACTAACTTAAGTTCTACATTTGAGCTTAAGAAGCTAATAATGTATCCATTATTAAAAAATAAAAGGGGGAGCAAAAATATTCATAGGAGGAGATATGGAGACAAAGTTTGGAGCAGAGACTGAAGGAATGGCCATTTAGAGGCTGCCCCAACTGCAGATTCAGTCCATACGCATACAGCCACCAAACTGAGACAACATTGCTGATGCCAAGAAGTGCATGCTGACAAGAGGTGCATGCTGACAGGAGCCTGATACAGCTGTCTTCTGAGAGGCTCTGCCAGAGCCTGAGAAATACAGAGGTGTATGCTCACAGCCAACCGTTGAACTGAGAACGGGATCTCCATTGGAGGAACTGAAGGGGTTTTCAACCCCACAAGAACAGCAATACCAACCAACCAGAGCTCCCAGGGACTAAACCATCATCCAAAAATTACACATGGACAGATCCATGACTCCAGCTTCATATGTAGCAGAGGATGGCCTTGATGGGCACCAGTAGGAGGAGAAGCCCTTGGTCCTACTAAGGTCAGAACCCCTCACCCCCACCCCAGTGTATGGGAATGTCAGGGCTGGAAGGTGGGAAGGGGTGGGTGGTTGGGTGAGGAACACACTCATAGAAGAAGGGGGAGGGGTTGGATAGGGGGTTTATGGACGGGAAACCAGAAAGGGGGCTAACATTTGAAATGTAAATAAAAAAATAAATAGCCCATACGCAGCAGAGACTAGGCTTAAACTTTAAAGTCTATGACTTTAGCATCTTGGCTGAACAAGTATCTATGTGAACATTTTGCTATATTTAGTGTCATATTTTAATGGTGGCTTATCCAATCTGTTTTAATCTGAAATGGTAAACCATATTTAGGAAAGAATTTGTGTTCGTGTTAAAACAAGATGATACCAGAGACGTAAAAATACTGCGTGACGGTAGAGCTGTCTCATGAGCCCTTCAGCTCATTGGGGCCCATTTTCCCTTTTGAATTCAAAAGAGGTATTTTTTCATACACTATATTAGAAAATGTGGTTTTCCCTCCCAGAACCTCTCCATTTCCTCACCACTTTAACTTTATACCCCTTTCTCCTCTCTAAGAATACAGTTATCTAAGCTAATAATAATAGTAAAATTAATTAAGATAAAAATAAGACAAAACAACTAGTATAAAACAAAACAAACATAAAAAAATAAAGCCAGAGAAAATCACAAGACACACATGTTTTTATACAGAGAAATGCCTCAAAACCACAAAACCACAAATGATACCATATACGAAGAGAAAATTTTCTCATTTGTAAACCCAGAAAGCATAAAAATTAATTCATCAACCCTGTATCAAATTAATGTTTATTTGTTAAATCAGTATTTGTTAACCGAAAATACATATTTCTCTAATAGTTGATTTATGGTTATCATGTTATGATTTATCATGTGCCCTTATATAGGGTGAAAATTTAATGATTCCTAGTGAAATCCACTGACACTGTCTTACTACTAAAGGAAGAACCCAGGTAACTGGCATAGAATTTCCACTCTGATATTCAGTGATTTTTTTTTCTTCTTAGTGTCCATTTGCAATACCTAGAAATCTTTTAGAAGTCACCATTAGCAGTTTCTAGGTGTAGCCAATTAAAAGAATCTTCAACAATAAACAATATTTTGCATAGGTATGTCTTATACACTATTTATAACATAGTACATTCATATTTTTTGTTTACATAAAGTTCATAATGTATTGAAAATCCCATGATTTGCCGGGCCGGACTATGTGGGGAGAGGTTCTTTGAGGGCAGTGAGCAATTGTTAGATCTTAAATATTCTACAGTGCCCGAGGAAGCCTGTCACTGAGACCTTTATTTTGAAAGTGTTTGTTTCAGTTGAATTTGATCTGACATTAATGATCTATCTCAGAATATCAATGGCACTAAGGTTTAAAAAAATGCTTGTTTTGTGAAAAATACTCCTTCATTTGGTATAACATCTAACCGTTTACCTACAAATTTCTTGTCTCTTATTTTTGACATATGTATTTCATTGTGACATCATCAGAGGCATATGATGTCTTTTGATCATAATTACTCCTCATTCTTTTAGGTTTGTACTTTATACTGTTAACATGTTTGGCACTCTTATATCTGAGGATACCTAAAGACATCATTGCAGATACAAAGCATACACCACTATCCATTACTATTCCAACTGATTCCATGAGTTGTATACAAGAGCTTTGATAGACAATACACAGAAGCATTGAGCAATGCCTTCTTGCTTTGAAGCTGGAGTTCAGGTAAACTAATCACAGCAATTCTCCACAAGTAAAGCATCAGGAGAAAGTCCAGCAGTTTTGGAATCCAGTCTAGAGTACCAGAAACAAAGGCACATCAGGAAAATCCATATAAATCCAAAGCAGACACAAAGAATTTTTTCAATGTTGTTAGTATTGTAAGAATATAGTAAATATGCGATGAAGACTAGACAAAACGAGGACTCGCAATCATTAAATGAGAAAGCTGCACAGAGACATCTAACGATTAAGTTATGAAAGCAACTCTGGTCTGTGTCCCTCGCACACACGGGATTTACCAAGTTACTAAAAGAATTAGTACAAACTTTTCCAGAATGGCACTGCAAATTCATGTTTGTTGTCTTATGTCAAAAAAAAAGCTAAGTTTCTTATGGTCTATTCAGAGCTACAAAGAAGAAGTGTGAGGATATTCTAGCCAGCGCTAAGTAATTTACAGTCCTTAACTTGTGAAAATAGCTTCTACTGTCCCAGTCTCTCTGAAGATGCAGCAGTACCACATGACTCCACCCACTGGCTGACACAAAGCAGGATAGGAGGTGAATAGGGTTCATGGGCAGAGTACTGAATGCTCTTTGAATCTGTCAATATTTCTTCTCTCAGTAAAATGAACCAAGGGGAGCATTAGCTGGATTTACTTCAATGTCTGATTATGGTAGACAATGGTTGGCATCAAATTTACATTCAAGAGGATGAAACAAAGCATCCCTAAATGTAGTAGAATATTTAATATTTGAAAAAAGAAAGGCAGGGCTTGAGAATGTTCACAAGTGATGTCACTTTAAATTAATATGATGAGGGAAAATGGAATAGACTCTTCTATATCCGAAACAACTTCATGAGGGATTGTGTGGCCCACTGAGAGTCTTTTCCTTTAGTACAAGTCAATCATGCATGTTGTACACATGTATAGATGGATATTTGTAGTTGTATCTCTTCTGGTATGAATTTAATTGTGGGTATCTATTACCATGTTTTCCTACCTTTCTTTTTTTTTCTCTCCTTCTCATCTCTTCTTTCCTATTAGCTTCTTTCCTCCTCTCCTCCTCCTCCTCCTCCTCCTCCTCCTCCTCCTCCTCCTCCTCCTCCTCCTCCTCCTCCTCCTTCTTCTTCTTCTTCTTCTTCTTCTTCCTCCTCTTCTTCTTCTTCTTCTGCTATTTCATTCTCCTGTCTTAATTCCTGAATCCTGGGATTACCATAATCTTTGGCTTGTAACTAGAGTTGATATTTTTGTTGTTTCTTTGTTATTTATTTTTAATTATAGTCTCATTATTGAGCCCTGATAGCCTCCAGCTTTTGTCAAACCTGTGGCCTTATCCTCTTCAGAAGTTCTGGAATTATAGATGTGTGTCCTGACATCTGGGGAATTTTTAACAACATAATTGCAAAACATCTTACCCAGAAAATATATACTAATGTGAATTTTGAATTAAGCAATTTAAAACTTGTAATGAGAATAATCAGATATTAAATCTATGTCAAATTTTAATAAAATGATTATATATTATTTTGATACTTTTGATATTTTTTGCTGTTTTACTGAAATATTTTGCACTTAATATATTTGGGATTACAGCACTGTTAATAGAAATTTTTATCAATATATCTAATTCCTTGTGGATTTTACTTTATGTTTATGTCATAGAAAAAGGGCCATCGAGTTGCTTTCCTTCAATCAGAAGTCACTACATACGATCAAAATGAAAATGCTCACTTCATTGTTTAAAGTCAAGGAACTTTACAAAGCATGGGCAACAAAGGAAATAACACAAATATTCAGATTTACAATAACTCAGGGATGTAAATGGAATTATGGAATAGTTACTTTATTCATATTGTCCAAAATTCCTTTAACTGTAACCATCTTAAAATTACAAAAGAGACAGGAAGGAACAAGAAGCACTGTGCTATAATATTTCTGGTTTACTATTGGGATGCAATGAGGCCAAGGCAAGGTCGTTGTGTGCTCCAGGGAAGAAGCAATATCTAATGTGCAAGGGCATGGTTAGGTTTTAAAAAATGCAAATTGTGAATTGCTTGTTTTTAAATCTAATTCACTTATCAAATTTGTATTAGTTTAGGAACAAGCTTGTAATGTTTCTTTTGGAATTTCTCTCTGCCTCTGGCTTTCACATCCCTAGAAACATTCAAATTTGCCTTAATTCACTATTTCTTTTGGGTATGAGAATAGATAAATCGATGTTGAAATATTTCTGAAAGTCAGAATACTTTGTCACTCTAAACTCAAGTTCTTTCATTGTAAAATTTTATAGACATTGTTAGAATTACACGTTATATATTCATTATGTTTTTATTTCTTTTCTTACATTACCATTTTGTATCATGCATGAACCTATTGATCTTTTATATTACCTGTCTTAAAAAATTATGACCTTTGCACTAATTTTTATATTAGGTGGAAAATGTCACATGTAGAATAGTTCTAAACACTAGACAGAAATGATCCTTTGAAGGTAGAGTCAATCCCTCAGAGAAGTAGAACAGACTTCTCCAATTAGCATAGACTCAGTAGCCAAATGTTAAGAACCTGGGCCCGAAGACATAAGTCAATGTATCTTCAATGTAGCAAGAATGCTAAGGTGTGCCCACCATTGCATGAAAGTACCTGAAAGGAAAACTGTTATGGAATGCGGAGGTTGTGTTCATGGTGACAGAGAAAAAAGGTACTTTCCAGATTCCCCCGGCCCCCTCCACACCTACCATTTGGCAGAGGATGTGGGAGACTGGAGAACATAGAGCTTTGCCTTAGTTGAAACAGCTGTGAAACATATGGAGGCTGATGTAAAATCTGACAAACTTCCTACCCGTCACTCCAGCAAAGAATAGGCAGTAGGGAGATAATGGTGTGGGGCTTTGGATCAGCAAATAATAACTGAGAAGCATAAAGAAATAATTTGAATTCAAGATTATGGGAAACACGGTACAAAAGAAAGCATGCTTGTTTGTTTGTTTGTTTTAATGGAGGATTACGGGCACTGTGAGTTAACAGTCCTGCAGAATCATAGGTACCCATGAAAGTATTCAGTATATAGAGGGGCAGTGATGCTACTTAACTCAATTGTCTTTCTTTTCTAAGAAACAAATAGCTGTTCTTCGTGTTAACTTCAATTCAACGATGGTTTCTGCAATTACTAAAGATGTAAATATTCATAACTCACTTCCATTGGCTTGTCAGACTTCTCTTCCTTTTCAATTTGCTTTGGGATTCAGTCATTCCATAAATTGTTTGTGGATTGGAAGACTGAATTATAGCCAGATTTTTGCTTAAATCCAGTCACTAGCTATATAAACCTACTGTTATATATTTCTAGTCATAATGGCCGTACGCATAAACCCATCGCATGTTTTGTGTCTATGTGATGTATTTATGAAGTACTCTGGAATATCTCAAAAGCAAAAGGAGATCAATGTCAGAGAAAGAAAAATAAATACAAGTTAATAGGCTTTTCTCAATGTGGGCTTGTTCATTCATGCTTACACATGGGAATGTGTGAACTGTGAGTCACTCAAATTGAACTCCTCGTGAGAAAAAATTGCTGCTTTGTCGTCAGTTTCCAGAGTTGCTTATCTGAACGGAAAAGACCATTGTATCCATATAAATAATCACCAGCCAATATCTCAATGAGGGTAGCTGCAAGCTGGCAAAGCTCTTTTGATTTTTGTGAGCTTGAATAGTTTAGGAGGGACTTCAAAGCTAAACATTCCATGATGTGACTTTGTGGCCTGCCAGAATAGCCCATAGGGTGAAAAGTTGGTTACTTGGAAATTTTATTTAGATTATTCCAGAAGAGCTCAAAGCTACAACAGTGTGGCTACTGACAAAATATGTGGGTTAAAAACAAGTGTTTGGTGAACTCTAGTTTCTACTTGGAGCCAGGTATGTTAACATCATGTCCATATGCCTACCAATGAACTGCCAACTGTTATAAGTTCATTTACTTCCAGTGGCATCCTAAAGAGTAATGTGTCACAAAACATTCTTTGACCTGGATTGAAAACTCCTCCTTGACCAGCTTAGATGGGAATCCCAGCCAATACGGAAAGTAAGCGACAACTTGAAGAAGTGGTCAGAAGTAACGACCAGCCAGGGAAAGCTACTAAATGACCTATTACAGTAAAGGGAGTACCCAACGGGCCAAGATGTTGGTGAGAGCCCATTGCTATGGCTGCTGATCTGATAAAAACACATCTGGTCAACTTAGATTTGAGCAAGGGTCAACCCAGAATTATTTACCTTAAAATTTCCTCTCTAGTGGGTTTCCATTTTATTTCTGCAATGGTTTTCTGATGATGATTTGGTTTATTATATTATCACAGTACCATTTTAGAATTTCAAATTATGTTCATATTTTATAAATGTTTGAAGAACTTTTCCAATTATGTAATGAGTTACCAGAAAGTGCATATATATATATATATATATATATATATATAATTTGTAAATATCAATTAGAAGTGTCTGCTATTTGATGATTAAACTTTTGTTCAACAAAATGACAAAATTTAATGTATGATATTTGAATGAAAAGAGATAGGGAGAAAGAAGAGACCTATCTCACTCTGTCAGAGATGTGTGTCTCTGTGTGTGTGTGTGTGTGTGTGTGAGAGAGAGAGAGAGAGAGATCTGTTTTACTGGCTTTGTTCACTGTTGGTCATGTCTGGCAAAGCACTTGGAGAAGTAGTTATTCAGTAACTGTAAATAGTATGTTTCCAGACGTTTGCACGACTGTGTTAACACTTCTTGCATTTTCCCCCCAGATTCCCAGGAAGGAAATTACAAGTCAGAAGTGAACAGCAAACCTAGGAAGGAAAGAACAGCTTTCACCAAAGAGCAAATCAGAGAACTCGAGGCAGAGTTCGCCCATCATAACTATCTGACCAGACTGAGAAGATATGAGATAGCGGTGAACTTAGACCTCACTGAAAGACAGGTAAAGTGGGTGTCTTCGTTGCATGGATTTTTATTTCACTATAGCTCAGCCATTTTCTTTTACCGTTTGAATTATCCAGATTTATGATTTACTAATAACGATTGGAAGTCTTTATTATTCAATGATTAAACCTTTGTTCAGCTAAATGAAGAAACAATTTAAAAAGATATTTGAATGAAAGGTGCATTTGCTTAGTTTTAAAAAGGAATGCTCTCTGATGTTGATATTACTCTGTTTACTTTAAAAACACAGTTTGTTTTAAATAATGTGGGCAAATGGTGAACTACTTCCTGTGTTTATATTTAAGCGCTCCTCATTTGGTGTCATAAAAGGTTGGTTGTCTGTACAGGTCAGGATAGGCCATGTCCTGTTGCAATAGAACATTAACCTTTAAAACTAAATAGCATAAAAAAGTACCCAAACAACTCTTGATGGTTTATTTTCTACACGAGTTTTACAAATCCAGAGCTCTCTGTCCTTGGATTCTCGGCACGCGGTGCTGTTGCTAACCACAGGAGGTGATAAAGGATTGGCAGGTCCCTGACTTTGAAATGTGTTCATCTGGAAATGACTCCTACCTCTCCATTTACTCTCATTCATTTTGAAATAGTCAGGGTTGTACCATATGCTCAAAAGGCAGGGTAGTGGTTGGCAGCAAAAATACATAGATCATTAGAAAATACTCTCTATTAATCAAAACACTTTAAAAAGATGCTCTTTTTCTAGGAATTCAATAGTCTGCTATCGACTCAAAGAATACCTTGAGCAGTAATGATCCATGTGTTCAATTAACAAGAGCAAAATGAGATAAATTGCTTTATAGATAGATGCCTTTACTGGATTTTATTTGGATGGAAAATAACTTGCTCTGTGAGCCCTCAGAGAGTAGCCCCTGTATAAATGCATGTTTACCCTGGGAGAATGCAGCCTGCAGATGGTTAACAGCCTGGCTAGTTAGAGTAACATCCCCGAAAGGCGAATGCAAACATCTTCAGGAACAGTGAAATGATACCAGGCGCTATTAGGGCAAGAGTTTTACTTCCTCTCTCACTGTACATTCCTCCTCCAGAGGTCCCACTGGGTCCAGGAAAATACCAACAGGGTGTGGACAAATGACTGCATGCCTTACGATAGCAAGTAATTTTATCTAATTTCTTAAATCATATTCTTCCTTTCTGCTAATTTTTACATTTCAGCTTCTGTGGGTTATTTGTGGTTAGAGAAAATATACAAAGGGAAACTTTCATGTGGTTTTATTTATTGGCAGTTCATATTTTATTAAATATTATGGCTGGGTCCTGAGCTCTGGAGTACGACAGTTTCTTTGCCTGAAGCGCACACAAAGTTTCCTCTGTGAGTGTAGCATTTGGCACTTCAAGAAGCAGAATCCAAATCTATATCCTCAGGGAGCTGATTTCCTTTTATGTGTTCATCTGGGAACAGAAAATTAAAGAAGGGGCAAAATTACACATTAGTTTGTGTAGAAACCATGGATTCCAGGAAAGACCCCCATGTTTTAAAAAATTGGAAACTCGGGTTGACATCCCGTCTACACAATGATGGATATAGTACTGAGCTCTCGCCAAGAGCAAAAGCAAAACTCTCTGCTTATTCATAGTGATGGCCTATCATCTTTTACCATCTGGTCAGAGAAAACCATACTTGCCTAAGAGCAAACTAATTTTAAAAGAGGCTCTGTAAACTAACAGAAATGTGGAAGGCATTTTCAATAATTGTTCTTTTTTCCTAACTGACTTGATGTATTGAGTTATATGCAACAACTATGTAGGTATCCTATTTTAAATCATACTTTTCCAATATCGCTTTAATTTCAAGTCGGCTTGCTTTTTCAGTGTAATAAACTATCTCAAATATTAATGCAAATTCACAAACAGCCCCAAGTTTATTTACAAGTTTGTGTATTTAGGTTTTTGAATGGTTTTCCCAGCATTCCTTATACCCATCCCAGAACTGCAGTCTTTGATCCAGTGCTAAATACTGCCTGAAGCTATTCTGAGACAGTTGTTCTTCTAATCAGCTAACCCAGGGTTCTTCAGAGTGGCACAAATGCTCCCAGGAAAACAATGAGAAGAAACTTCACCCTGTAAGGGTTCCTTAAGCTTCTGTTTATCCCATATTTACCAGTGTCTCCTATTCAAAGCCATCCTTCCAATCAAGCTTACAGAAAAGACTCTTTAGAAGTCATTCTGGGGTATGTTGGCAATGGTCTTACAAGAAAACCAGAAAATAAAAATAAATAAGTAAACAGACAAAAAGTCCTGGAGAAATACTCAAGTTCTCAAATAATTAAAAACTTGTGATTGTGCATTTTGTTTCCTATTCTGCCCATCTCTTCCGGCAGTTGTGAGTTAACTGAAAAGATGATATGCTCATGAGAATTTGAATTCTTAATACTAATTCTAGAGAAACGTTTTCAGAAAATGCGAAATTTCGAATGAAAAAAAAAGTTAAAGAATACTTAGGTTTGAGCACTAAAAAGTTGGTTTTCATACATTAGTAGAATCTATTTGGGGCACAATTGGAAGGAGGCATGTTTCTCTCTCTTCTTATCCACCATGGTGGAAACCAAAGGAATTTCAGCAGACACTGAACAAGACAGCTACGTGTTAGGGGCTTCCTATTCGTAGCGTGTTGGATCAATCCATTGGTAAAACAAATATTTGTTGAGCTGGGTGCTAGAAAGAAAATCCTGTCAAAAAAAGTTAGAGTCACTGCTGTCGCCCACAGGATGGGAAAGGTGAACACATGTTAACAGTGGCAAAGGTTGGCGAATTTAACTGTGGACTTGGAGGAGAGCGTTTCAAGTTGTACCGGATATAAAGACCTTATTCCTATACAGTTATGTTTAGCTACTGTGTGAAATTACTAAATTTTAGAAATGTAGTTTTGCTTCATGTGATGGATTTGTTATGCTGAATTCATCAGAATAAAGCACCACCGAGTTTCAATAATCACCTTCCTATTCTTGCAGACCTAAAGGCATTTTTTTTTTCTAAAATGTTAGGGAGTCATTCCCAGTGAAATATTTTTGATGTTTAATTTTGGACCTTGGGTTTTTTAATGTCATAGCCATAGACTCATAAGATACCATTCATAGTGGTGGCCTACTAAGTCATGTTACTTAACATTGGATGAAACGTTTCTCAGTTTATTTGTACATGCACAGCAAAATAAGATAGACCAGATTACTCAAACCACCTAAATTTATTTCTTACCATTTCAGAAAATTAGAAGTTCAGGATCAAAGTAACGCAGGGGGTGAGGGTGGGGCAGGCTTCTTCTCACTCTGACTCTATATGGCTGAAGGTAGCTCTCTGAAGTTACCACTAATGTTAATCTGAGTAATGGGACGTTATTCATATGAGAAGTAATTACCTTTATGGATTAATATTTCAAAGACCCTACTTCTAATGTCATCGTATTGAGCATATTGAGGATTTCTACATATGACTCGGGGAGAGCAACTGTTCAGGCTACAATATAAATACCCTGTTGCATCGATAGTGCTGAGTTTCAGCAAAATGAATTGACTGTGCAATTCACATCTTGACCTACATATTCTCACAGACCTTCGTTTTAATTGTGCCTTCCTGCCTTTTACAAGAATTAGTTTTATGTATTTTATTTTAAAATAAAATTGAGAAAAGTAGCTAAGGTATGCACGTTAAAAACATATCTAATCATACATTGTTTAATATTTATCCTAATTTTAATAGCCTTTATTAAATGTAAATATTTTCTTGATTTTGATAGAAGCTTTCATTACTTAAATACAGATAAATAACTCACTATAATAGGTGGAGAGAAAACTGTAATATTTAGACTCATAGAATTATTTGGAAAAATAGTTATTGATTTTCTAAAACCTACTATGCAATCAGGTAAACCGTGCTTTAAGATTCATTTTTTCTGTGATTGCCTATAAAATGTGTCCTTGTGAGGTAGATAGAGTATTAAAGATACTTTTGCTATAGTTATGTCATTGATTCTTATTTGTGCCACATGTTATAAACAGATACATGGATGTTTTATAAGGATTTTCTCTTAGAAAAATGTGAGATATTTTAAATGCTAAAACATCTCTCAGTAAGTTAATTTCATAGTTCCTACCTGAGAAGCAGTTCCTAACAGAGTTTCATATTTACACACACACACACACACACACACACACACACACACACACACACACACACTTGTCTTCCATAATTAAATATCATGGAACTCTATAGTCCCACGGAGTATAGATTTTGCAATTATCTTTCAATTATTTTCAGCAAGAACAAGCAGGCCTACTTTCCAATGTGATTTTATTTGACAAATAGCTCTTAGATAAAATTATTTTATATGATATAAGAATGGAGACCTTAGCACAAAGTTGTACTTCTCTTTCATAATGTTGCTTTGTAGGGCAGTGATACGTTTAGTAATCCTACCGGTTCTAACTTAGAGCTAGCAGTTCCTAACATAACCTCCTGTCTTCTTCCAGATCAACAGTAGCAGGGCTGTTTGGGACTTTTTACAGATCCAACATAAAGATTCCCCATATCAAAAGTATTTGAAGCTATAAATTATTGTTCTTGGTTTTGGTCTCTATCCAGATAAACTTCCCGTCAGACTTTTACTATCTTTTAGAGGAAAGAAGGGAGACAGCATCAGTAGGGGTGAACTAAAGTACTGGAAATGAGACTTTTTATAGAGTATAGGGAATCAAATGCAGGAGTAGAGATATTTCCACTTCGCAGAGCGAACAGAGGTTCAATATTGCAGTCTTGTAAAGGAGCTGGAATTGTTCAAGTCAACACATTGAATTCATGGCCTCTCTGCTGAGATATGAGAAAATGCCACCTACTTGAATTAGGTTCCAATAGTGGAAGTGAGGAACATTCGATTTTCTTTGTTACTCATAAATCATTAATAGCATAATGATGGGTATTTCCAAAATACCGATACATTTTTATTAATATAATTATTATCTTTTGTATCATACATACAATTTTTAGTTCTTTTTTATGTATATCAGTTATTTTAAAAGGCCAGACATGAATTGATCTCAACTAGAGCAGTGGTTCTCAGCCTGTGGGTTATGACTAGACTGAGAATTGAATGATCATTTCAGAGGGATCACCTAAGACCATCAGAAACACAGATATTTACATTACAATTCATAAAAGTAGACAATTACCAGTTATGAGGCAGCAACAAAAATAATTTTGTGGTTGGGAGTCACCACAACATGAAGGAAGTGTTAAAGGGTGGCAGCGGCAGGAAGGTTGAGAACTACTAAATGAGGAAAGTGACCGTGGATGGAGTGGAGTAACCGTGGTAAGTGTGGTACTTTAAAGGGGATTTTTATTTACAAATTAAGAAGCACATCTTTTAATTCTTCAGGATAAGGAAGGTCCACATAAATTAACCAAAGTATTAATTTAGTTAGGTTGAGCCTAGTAAGTCGTCAATAGTATATTTTCTTTACCTTCCTTCATTTTAGATTTAGGTTTTACACAGATGATGATTAGCGGTAGCTTTTATCATATTTAGTATACGTACTAGGGTTTTGCAGTGTGTGTTTTTGTGTGTGTGTGTGTGTGTGTGTGTGTGTGTATGTGTGTGTGTGTGTATGATGCAATTGTGTTCACGAGTTACTGAGAAGGCGTTCTGTTTCTTGCTTCTCTGGAAATTTGTTTCTCACTCATTATGTGGCTTGACAGTGGACAAAAAGAGCTAAATTTACTTTGTTCAAAAATATGAGAGAGTAAACTTCTCTGATACATTAGTATGAATGAATCATAAGATATGAACAGAGAAAATACAGGATTCAGAATAAAAATTACAGAGTCAGAAGTTCATAAGCTCTGTGCCAAAGTATCTGGGGAGCAGGACTCTAGGCTTCAGCCTTACACCCATTTAAACCCTCTTCCCACATTTTTGCACCCTAACCAGCAACAGCACAGAGCACAGACAGTTACTAATGCAAGATGGGCAAGGCACACTCTTTTAACTAGGTTAACTTCGTCCCAACAAAATGCAGAAAGATAAATCCTTTTCTTTGTCTTTCTTTTTAATTTAATTTTTTTGTGGTTCCAATTGTCTAGTTTAGGTGCTGATGGCACCACTGACCAACTGGTTGGTGCCTCCTCAGAGCCTTTTGATTCTGTGTGCATCCAATTAACTATCTTGGCCAAATTCAATCACTAGGAATTGCACTATTAAGTTTAAAATTGAATTTCTGAAATATTCTTTGAATAGCTTCTCTTAATAAAGATGTGCTTTAATCTCTGTTAGATAATAAATATGCCATTTGAGTTGTCCAGATAATAAGGAAAATAGAATATTAACTCCACAAATGCTATTAGAAGACATCTGGAGAGGGCACTGAAATTTTCAGTTTTGATGCACATACTTAGTATTTTGCCTGTTTTTCTCTTCAAAAGACAGACATTTGTAGTACTATATAAACATGAATCATGATATATTGACATTTCAGCCATCAGCATGCCTGTAGGTACCTTGGAAGTTAACTGCAAATTCATATTTAATTTTGCTTCCTTGTGGCATACTGTGGACCAAGGGGACAATTGTGCATACAGAGTTGTCATGAAGATAAGTTAACAAACCAAGTAAACAGCTGGGAGTCAGTATTTCATCAATGATGCAGAATATTCTAAGACAGAGCTTCATATGGACAATATATTCACATAAGATAAAAAAAAAGTTATGATTTTGAAATTTGGACTTGGTGGTACATGACTGACATCCCAGTAATTGGATGACTAGTGGAATAGGATTAAGAGTTTGCAGCTAGTCTGAGTTCCATAGTATATTAAAGGACAGCCTCAATGCAGAGTGAGACCTTGTCTCAAAATAAAAGAAAAAACAACAAAAATCAAACAATAGAAATGATTTCTGAAACAATCATAAAGTATTTTTGGTTGTTTTCTTTTATGATATTGGTCAAGGATGGTCATACAAATTTTTGTTTGATTATCCAGGTAATTTAAATATTATTTTTTCTCAAGTATGAGATAACAAAGAAATGTGATAAAATAACTCAAAAAGTAAAGACTATGATTAAGTACTTATATTAGCTATGACCACTGCCAACTACACTCTGCAGTAGTTTTTGTTGTTGTTGTTATTGTTCTGAAAAGTTTAACTGTTTTCCTTCTTTTTCTTAAGAACTTACAAAGAGAATATAAGATTTGGTTCATATTATTTTAACTAACATTCTTCTCATTACTCCCTTTCTTAGGGTAAGGGATTGAATTTTTATTTGAATTGTTAGGTCATATATTATGTTAGCTTGAAGAGAAGAAAATGTGAAAAGCTCTCATTTGCGTAGCACTTTCCAGAATATGTAGCAGAATAAAAATACAATTTACTCAAGGTACTGATAAAATAATATAAGTTCATAAACCTCGGATATTCTGATTAAATTATTCGATTTTGGATTTCATTTGTGTGCAAAATTATTGAAAAAACATTTTTAGAAGCTAGGATTCTACTCTTTGTGTCTCAAACAGAAACTAAAAAGAGGAACAAGATCACCTAAAACAAGATCACCAAAAAAAAAAAAAAAGTAAGATTTCAGAAGAAAAAAGACATTTTTTTCAAGTAATTTTGGGGTATGGCAACACAGCCAGTAGACTCTGCAGATAGGGCCCAGTGCCCTTCCCTCTACTCCTGAGTAAATGAAACTCTCACTAGAAATTATCAATAGCAACAGCTACAACAGCAAACAGTAAAGGACAATCCTTAAATATGAATCTAACACACTCTCATACATAAAAAAGCTCCAATGACAGTCAGTGATGAATGTATTATTTAAAAATATCTTCTATAAATTAGAAAAAAATGTTTTAAAATAATTTTAAACAATGTGTTTTAGTTATCCTCAGTCCTTCTATCTTTCCAGATCCACTTTTTAGGCTCTATTTACCCAACTTTGTGTCCTTTTAAACACACACACACACACAGACACACACACACACACACACACACACACACACACACACACACACACCTTTCAAGACAAAATATTTCTGTATATGTGGCCTTCTGCCAGGGCCTATTTAGCTTATCACAAGCTGCACTCTTAGAGGAAATTGTCTCCCTCTCTGAGAAGTGATCACTTGCTATGGGTAGCTCAACTCCACTTTCCATGTTGGTATTTAGCTGGTCTTATGGTTGCACAAGTCTTATACATGCTGTCAAAATCATTGTGTGCTACTGTGTTAGAGGGCACTGTTTCCTTGTAGTTAACCCACAACTTGTGTCTCTCAAATGCTTTCTCTCCACTATTGGGCAATGAACCATGAGCCTTGGGAGTGCATGGTATATACTCCATTTAGGGTTGAGTATTCTTCAGTCTTTGGTTTTCTTTACGATGATATGGTGAGGGTCTGGGTGTTAATCACTATCCACTGCACACGATCTTCTGATGAGGTTTGAGAAATGCATTGTCTATTGTTACAACAGTAAATCATTAGGAGTTGGCCTTGGTCAATACACAGCAACTCAAATATGAACCTCTCTCTCTCTCTCACTCTCTTAAAATAAAATGACAATGTAACACATAGGAAATAATGTCCTATTCGCAACATTCCTTTCATTTTAAACTATATATTTTATACCATCAATACAGGAACATTACAATTTTCTCCTTAAAAAAGAAATGGAAAGATTTAAGGGATCTTAGCCCTAAATAATCTTGAAGTACTCGCTTTCATGCTCTTAGATAGATGTAAATTGAGACAGAAAGAAGTAATTTTCCTCCATCCCCAATCTCTGTCTCTCTCTGTCTCTCTCTCTAGCTGTCTCTCTTTGTCTCTCTGTCTCTCTGTCTCTCTCTCTGTCGCACACACACACACACACACACACACACACACACAGAGGAAGGGGGAGGACAAGAGAGATGCACACACACAGAGGAAGAAAAGCTCAGTACAGATTCCAGTTGCACTGGCGCAACATACAATGTCAGCTTGCAAAGGTGATTATCTAGAGTAGTAGTGTAATTACCTACAGGAACTATGCTATAGGAAAGTAGTCTGGTATTTACAAACTTAATTAAGTCAAGAAGGTGAATGGTGGTAATTATATTAATGGAGTTCCCATATTTCACACACATTCCTGTTTTATATCTTGAATAAGAGTTTGAAATATAGCATGAACCACAGGAGAGAGAATAAAAGGCAGCACAGAGAACCCATGAGGCCCAAGGTTACAGCACACACTCTTCTTTCCTTTTGTGTATTATGACTTTTACTAAAGTCACTTAACCTTTGACAGTCTCACTCTAAAATTAAAGTAATATTAAAAATAGAGAAAGTATTATAAATAATGTATAAATAGTATCTAGAGTCAAGCTGTCTGTATCCCTGAACTTACTGACAGGCAATTACTTATATTTTGGTTAGTAAATTGTAATAATATGTGAATGTCTTAGTGATAACTATTAAATCAAAACCTTTTTTGCTGTCCTTCTGATTCTGTATTGTTAAATGGATTAATATGTGCATGGGTAAAATATAATACATGATTCCAATTAGTACTTAAAGTGACATACATGAAAGGCTGGATCTGTGAAGTATCTAATAATTGATTATGCAAACATTTGAAAACAGTACACTAGCTTCAGTGAAACAGTGTACTGTCCGAACATCTTTGAAAGGTGAACACTCTTCTCTTGATTTCTCTGTAGCACTGTGTTAGTATAAATTGAGAGTGTGATAAATGTTCCAATGTCAGGTATTTTTTTCTATCAGATATGAAAAAATATATTTGTCAGAAATACAGGAGTTAGTTTGTTGATGACATAACTCAGTATAAATGGTGGCCTTGAGAAGGGGCTAGACTATTATAAAAAGTGGCCCAGAGTAGCTTCCAAAAGAAAATCTATAAAATACAGAAATTAATTGTAAAGAGTTGAATTCAAACCAGGAAGGAGAAATATCCAACAAAAGAACAAAGCAATCCTAAGCACGATGATGCTTCCCGTTAGCAGTGACTCCAAAAATGCAAAAAGGGCATGGTAAGTGGTCCTATTATTAGAAAAAAAATGCCAGCAAATCTAGGTCTTGGGAAATATGTTAATCAATGTGGATTCATGACCTAATCAGTAAAAAAGCTAACCGAAAGAAACTTTCTTTTGGTACTGAGGTGGATTGTCACATTGTTCTCTTGAGTCCTTCCAGGACGTTTCTGGGTATTCACCCAGGGGGGTAGTAAGGTAAATACTGAGGAATTTTTACTGTGGCTGCATTCTTAGGCAATTGTTAAATGATATTTCCTAAGTTAGATGTTATTAAATGTTAGAGCAGAAAGAAGACCGGTAAAGTTAGACTTCCTGGAAAGTATCAGGACGCTAACTGTGCTGGGTCCCGCAGACGGTCCCCACTTTAGCAGCGGTGGGCCTGAGACTCTTCTTCACGAGTTTTATTGGGACATCATTCTATATAAATCAAGGAGCTTCTGGGCCTCTCCTGAGGTGAATTATGATTTTTCTTCCATTGACCTGAGTGGTGTGTTGAGAAATAATGCATGCCTTTCCAAGTTAGGGGACGTTCATATAGTGCCCTTTGAGAGGCAGATTTATAAGTAGATAAACTTGCAAATTATTCTATGGTCAAGGTAAAGATGAATTTCAGAGAACGTGTAAACTTTGACAGAGATAAATATAAAATTTTCTTTGATTGATAGAGAAAATTCACTCCAATGTTTTTGGGTAAGCTTCCTCACCTATTGGTAACTTTGTGTCCTGTGTTGGAATTTATGATAATTCTTTTTATATACTAAGGATTTCCCATTACTACGCACATGCAATCTGGCTCAATGCAATCCTCCATGGTTTTTATAATAACTGCATCGTGCTATCTGTGTGCAGGCACTTGAGGAACTAGGTTCTATTGCCTTTGTTGACTTACTTATTCCCTTTATTTTTTGAAGGTGAAAGTGTGGTTCCAGAACAGGAGAATGAAGTGGAAGCGGGTCAAAGGGGGACAACAAGGAGCTGCAGCCCGAGAAAAGGAACTGGTGAATGTGAAAAAGGGAACACTTCTTCCGTCAGAGCTGTCAGGAATTGGTGCAGCCACCCTCCAGCAGACAGGGGACTCACTAGCAAATGACGACAGTCGCGATAGTGACCACAGTTCTGAGCACGCACACTTATGATACATACAGAGACCAGCTCCGTTCTCAGGAAAGCACCATTGTGATGGCAAATCTCACCCAAACATCGTTTACATGGCAGATGACTGTGGCAGTGTTGCTTAATATAATTAAACGCAGGCATCTCAAGTCTGTTTCTCATGATTGATAGAAGGTTTACACTAAGTGCCTCTTATTGAAGATGCTTCCACAGTGAAATTGGAGAAAGCGAACGTATTCTAAATATACTTGTTCCTATATATGACAGAGAGGGAGATGAATGTTTGCTTTGGCTTGCACTGAAAATTAAATTGCTACCAAGAGCAAACTCGGTAAGACATTTTGACTCAAGTTGTCTCCAGAGTGAAGATGTTATAGAAATGCTTTGAACATTCCAGTTGTACCAGGTCATGTGTGTGACACTGGGCAGGTATTTGCTTTTGCTTGCACTGAAACTTAAACTGCTATCAAGTTAACCCATGAAATAGTTTATCTTGAACAGCCACAGTGCCTGAAATCACCAAGTGGATATAAAATGAACTGAAATTCTGTATATATTACTCCTAAGTCATTTTCCTGTCTTCACTAATTTTAGCAAATGCATTCATATTAGCTGATGAAAATAGGCTTTCCCGTGGACAAATACAGCCAGCTTCTTGTATTTTTATACATTTTTTTGTCAGTCAGAGAGAATCAGTATGTGCTTACTTGTGTTCAAGTAGAGGAAATGCAGTAGAGTCTGATAGGACATATTCTTGTACCACAGACAAAACAAATCTTCTGTTGCATTGACTATCAACTGCTGCAGATACATTAGAGAACACTCCTAGCCCCCCCTCCAGCCTCCCTCTGTTATCGCTCGAAAAACATTAGGATCATAGGCAAGTCAGTTACCTTGCCAAATGAGTCTTGTGTGGCAGATGTCTGATCTTGTATCTTTAAACTGTTAATGTGTATGGGTCTGCTTCAGTTAACAGGGAAAAAGATTTCTTCCTCATTGTTTATGATACAAAACCCAAGTGCCAAACAAAGCTAGTTCTTCAAGGGAATAGATGAGAAACTGAATGTCTGACAAGTAGACTCAGCGAAAATACATTATTTTTCAGAGGCTGTGTATTCCTGCAGTACAAGTCTTTGTATTTTGTAAAAAAAAAAGTTAAATAAATGATCTTTAAAATAATTATTGTCTTCTTACTGGACTTCATTGAGTTTAATAGATTTATTCTTTTATGTGTAACCAAGGCTGGTCTAGATATCATTAGGTAATTCAGCTTGGCACTCTCTTCCCAGCAATCTCCTGTCTCAGCCTTTCAGGTGCTGGAATTATAGGTTGGATCCACCATGCCAAATTAATTTTAGTAGATTTTAAAAAGGTAGATACTTAAGAAGAATCTGAATTGTTTGTTTCTGTGTAAATCTAAGTGGATATGAGTAATGAAATAATTAAGATTCATCATTTCTGAAGTTTTTATTATGGCATTAAGTTTGTAAGAACAGGCATCTACTAAGCATAGTTGGGTAAATGAAATAGAAATACATTTCAATAGCGATGGATAATGCATTAGTCCAACACTTTTACTTTATACTTATCTAACTTTCAGTATTTAGTGTGAAACCCAGAGACTCATCCGTGCTAGATATGTCCCCTACTATTGAGCCGTGTGCAAACAGATGTTTCACATTCATGATCTCTAGCTTTAGTGTGAAATACGAAGTGAACAAATGAAAGGGAACCACCAATTCTAAAGGACATTGCTGACAAAAGGAAAAAAGAAGCCTTACTGTACAGTTAGTGCCACATTTGAGAAAGTATAAGTATATTGGATGACAAAACCCCATTATCCCTTTATAACCTTGCTTTTGATTTGCTACTTGTTTGACCCAGAAGGAGTCAGGAATATTACCTGTGTACTCTCCATTCCCCACTTATATTGATACAGTAAAAATTCCTTAACTGTCAATAGGTGATTGACTTATTTCCTTTAGAATGATTAAATTAATAAAACACATCAAATTTAATTTAATTAACTTATTCTAATGTGATATCAATAGTATTCAGCAAAAAATAGGCACATGTTTTTCATCTGTGTAATAATTTTTATCTTGCTATAAAATAATATTTCTTAATTAGTATTGACAAAGATAGTTCACCATAAAACAGATTGTCTTATCAATCACTTGAATGAATATAAAGTATATTTGTATTGGTAACATATATTTTGGTGGGTTGACTTTTTTATTTTAGAATTGAATCCAATATAAAACATCTTGACAAATTGGGTAAAAGTAAGATACAGATAAAATTAAATTTATTTGGGAAGGGGAATAAAACAATTCATTTAGGCAAGAAAATAATTTCCAGAAATAATGAGAAATTACAAGTAACCAAAGAGAATCATAAGGTTTGCTGTGAAATGAAAACACTTATAAATCAGAATTATAGCTTATTATGACCAATAAAATCAAGGGTAATTATTCTAAATACACACAATATTCAAAAATAAAAGAAGGCAAGTGTAGGATAGAATACACTTCCCTGTGGATAATCCTAAAATGAAAATCGATTCCAGAGAAGTAAACAAGTAGTAAAGGTCTTATGGCTGATCAAAAGTACAAGTTGTTGACATGGATTCAAATGACTCACTGGAGACAGAAGTTGACCTTCAACAGCTCAACAGTGCATGCAGAGTAACAGCAATTACAAAAGGCTTTCGGCTCTGTCTCCGCATTGCTGAGTATGAGATTCAGTACTGTACATATGATAAGCAAAGTCCCTAATACTGAGTTACATCACCACCCCTTAGAGATAATAATTGGAACATAGTGTATTTTGCAGTATCTTAGTATTTACCTGTCTCCAAAATGATGCATAAGTTGTACAGACTTCATTCTTTTCCTAGAATTTAAATATTTTAGGAAAATTAAAGTATTATTACATGTCGACTAGTATTTGGCAGAAGTGCTAATGATCAAGAGAAAAGGGGTTGTGAAAAGGATGGGTGGATATATAGATAAGTAGGTAGATAGATAGATAGATAGATAGATAGATAGATAGATAGATAGATAGATTTTTCTTCTTCATGGTGTGATACCTTATTACATACTGCCCTGTGCTTTCATGAAATTCCTTCTCAGCTTCCATGAATCAGTATGAAAGCACTTTTCTCTGGAAGTGGCGTGTACGCGTCATGAACTGTTAGGGTGATTTCCCAGCAGGGCTTAGAGGAATGAAGGAATAAATATTACATGCTTTCTGCAAATCATCAACATGACTCCGATTATGTTTTACTTCCCAAAGTTACTCAAGAGTTTTCTGCAGAACTGATCCATTCTGTGGATTATGAACACTGTGCCATTATGAACACTGGTTTTTTAAGTTAATTTTATTTACAATTTTTTTGTCCAAACTTGGTCGGGGTAAGGAATAATATTTTTTTCTCATGACAATTTCAACATTTTTTTAAACTCTTAAAGAATGCAATTAAATATAGTGAACAAAAGAATAAAATGAAAAAGAAAATGGTTGACTTACTAAATAATGAAGCACTAGAAAACGTTACTGAATTTTTAAACTTTACTTTTTCCTGTGTTTGTGATTTTCTATTATCTATTTTTATCATGCATTTTATAATTATTATACTTTGACAGTTAAAATGCTTTAAAATATTTTAAATATATGCCAGCATGAATGTGGTCTTAGATATCATATTCTCTCAAAATGCTGACCTTGTTTTATTCAAGTCTAATTTCAATCCATAGTAAAAAAATTCCAGTAAAACTTTAACATTATGAAATATTCAGTAATCCCTTAGTAAAATACAGTTTGTTCTATTAGAGATGTTTTTCAGAAAAAGTTCCATATATCATTTTTTTAATTCCATAGTGTAGTTGCTATATCTCTTTGTAATGGAGTGAGTTAATCTACAGCAATCTTACATTCAGGGTACATTTATTATTTCTCCTTTCTAAATGGAAGTCACATAGATGAACATACATATTTTCTTTAAATTTAAGAGTAATCATATAGCTTAGATGTGCTTATATTTTCTTGAAATTAAGCACACCTTCTCCTTTCACATACTAATAGTTGAAACATAATTTATTATAGGACTTTTTAAGTTGGTGAATACAGTTTTTAGAGAAATCATGACTTTATTGGGTCGATTAAATATTGGAAATGAACTGTTATTATAGCTGAGCTATTAATACTTGTTATTGACTTTCATTTTCTTTACTGTAGAATCCACTTTTCTTTGGCTTTTCTAACATTAGTGCATGGCAATATTTTGTGGTCACATATATTTATATATGGTCTAATAGATGGACTAGTGATTAAAAAATAGAGAAAACGTTGACAGAGTATGTGTTCTGTCCTCTGCAGCTGAGAAAACACTGAATGGTAGACTGGAAAAACTGAAAGACACTTGGAAGGTCTCTTGTGCTAAGTTTTCTTTGATTGCAGTGCAAGTAGACATAAAGAAGAGTGTGAGGTCAAACTGCACCTTTATCAAAAACATTATGTTTTAGAAAGATTAAGAAGCAGACATACAGATAACAATCTTGATAATAAAATCCATCGTTTATTTAAAAATTTCCAAGCATATGAAAATTATTGCTGTAATAAAAGCCAAATAGAAAACTATCTGTCCCTTATAAACATTCTGGCTTCTGAATTTCAAAATATGTGCCTTAAGACTGAAAACAACATTTATTTTTATTTTAAAACCTTTTAAATCAGTGTATTCTCTCACATCTTACTTCCTGACCACGGCCTCTCCCTTCTCCTCTGCCCTCCCTTTCCAGTCCCTTCCTAATCACTTCTCCTCCATTTCCTCTAGAAATTAGGGGAAGATTAGGCATCTCAGGGATATCAACTAAACACAGCAAATCAAATTGAAATAAGACTAGGCACCTCTCCTCATATCACGGCTCCCATGAGTCCAGATACTTTGACTCCGAGGTCTGTCTTGCAATATCCTTGACCCTTCTGGCTCCTACTCCTTCCTTCCCTTACTCCACAGGATTCACTGAGTGCTGCCTTATATGTGACTGCTGATCTCTGCATCTGTTTCCATCAGTTGCTGGATCGAGCCTCTCTGATAGTGGTTAGACTAGCCTCCATTATATGAATAAAACAGAATATAGAATATCATTAGGATTACATTTTTTTTTCTTCCCAGGCATATTTAGATCTATCCTAGGTCTCTGGCCTCTGCGTTCTGGTTCACCAGGCAGTGTCAGGCATTGGCTCCCTCTTGTGGCAGGGGCCTCAAGCTGGACCAGTCATTAATTAACCACCCATTCTCTGCCACCTTTACCCCAGCATTTCATTCTAGCAGGACGAATTTTAAAACTAAGGTTTTGGGGATGGGTTGGTGTCCCAATAACTTCATTGGAAATCTTTCTGGTTATAGCAGACGGTTTGTTCAGACTCTGTGCCCTTCATCACTAGGAGCAAGAGTTGTGATCTCCTAATAAAATCCTGGGAGTTTTCATTGCATTGGGTTTCTATCTTGCTTTGGAATTCCCTTCCAAATCCAGGTGTCTCTCTCAGCATTCTTTACCTCCATTTTACCAATCCCTGATTTTTCTGTTTCTACTGAGCCCCAACCACCCATACTTCCCCCTTCCAGAGAGATCTATGCACCACCCTTGATCCCTCCTTGTTACTTAGCCTCTTTGCTTCTCTAGATCATAGCATTATACTTTACATTGGAGTTGATTCCATTGATGTGAGTATACACAATGATTGTCTTTCTGGATCGGGGTTACCTCAGTGGGGATGATTTTTTTTTCTCCTTTCATCCATTTGCCTGCAAATTTCATGATGCTATTATTTTTAAGAGTAGAGTAATACTCCATTGTGTAAATACACCACATTTTCTTTATCCATTCTTCAACTGGGGGCACATATAGATTGCTTCCAGTTTCTGGCTTTTAAGATCAAAGCTGCTAAGCACATAGTTTAGCAAATGTCTTTGTGGCAGGATGGAACATGTTTTAGATATTTGCTCAGGAGTGGCATAGCTGGGTCTTGAGGTAGATCAATTACTAATTTTCTGAGAAATTGCCAAATAGATTTCAAAAGTGGCTGTACAAGTTTGCACTCCCAGCACCAACGGAGAAGAGTTCCTCCTTGCTTCAAACCCTTGCCAGCATAAGATGTCAGTAGTATATTTTTAATCTTAGCCATTCTGACAGGTGTACAATGAAATCTCAGAAAGATTTTGATTTACATTTCCCTGATGACTGAGGATGTTGAACAAGTCTTCAAGTGTTTCTCAGACACTTGAGATTCTTTTGTTGAGAATTATGTTTAGATTTATACCTCATTTTTAGTTGTATTATTTTGATTCTCAGTGTCTGGCTTCTTGAGTTATTTATATATTTTGGAAATTAGGCCCCTGTCAGATTTAGAGTTGGCGAAATTTTTTTCCCATTCTACAGGCTGCCATTTGTCTTATTGACGGTGTCGTTTGCCTTGCAGAAGATTTTCATTTTCCCGAGGTCTCATTTATTCATTGATCTTGGAGCCTGTACTATTGGTGTTCTGTTTAGGACGTCGTTACCTGTGTCAATGTTAAAGGCCATTCCCTACTCTCTCTTCTATCGGGTTCATTGTATTTGGTTTTATGTTCAGGTCTTTGATCCACTTGGACTTAAGTTTTGTGGAAGATGATAGATATGGATCAGTACACATTCTTCTTCATGCAGAAATCAAGTTAGACCTGCACCACTTGTTGAATATGATACCTTTTTCTCCATTGTACAGTTTTTGTCTTCTTTGTCAAAAATGTGCATAGTTATGTGTGGTTATTCCTGGACTTTGATTCTATTCCATTGATCAACCTGTCTGTTTTTATGTCAATACCATGCTGCTTCTATTACTATTGCTGTGTTGTATGACTCAAAATCAGAAATTGCATTGTTTTAGCTATCCTGGGTTTTGTTTTTCCATCTGAAGTTGAGTATTGTACCGTCAAGGTCTGTAAGGTATTTTGATTGGGATTACACTGAACCTGTAGATTGCTTTTGGTAAGATGACCATTTTTTCTATGTAAATTTTAAAGAATCACGAGCATGGAAGATTTTTTCATCTTCTGATATCTTATTCATTTTTTTCTCATTTTTCAAAGATGTGATGTTTTTATGATACAGGTCTTTTCTTGCTTGATTAGAATTATACCAAGATAGTGAATATTATTTGTGGCCACTGAGAAGAGTGTTGATTCCCTAATTCCTGTCTCAGTCTCTTTATGGTTTTTATTTTGGAAGACTACTATTTTTTTTTTAAAGTAAATCTTGTATCTAGCCACGTTGGTGAAGATGTTTATCAGCTGTAGAAGTGCCCTGGTAGAATTTTGGGGGTCACTTACGTATAATATCCCATCATCTATAAATAACAATACTTTGGGTTCTTCATTTTTAATTTGTATACATTTTATCCCTTCTAGTTGTCTCATTACTTAGCTGGAATTTCAAGTACTATATTGAATAGATATGGTTAGAGTAGACAGCCTAGTCTTGCTCCTGGTTTAAGTAGAATTTGAGTTTCTCCCAGTTTTACTTGATGTGAGATAGCAGCTTGATGTGAATTGATTGCATCATGGTTAGGAATATGCCTTTATATACCTGATCTCTCCAAGACTTTTCTCATGAAGGGGAGGATGTAAAATTTAAGTATTTGATATTTACATTTTTGAAAGACATTGTAATTGTGTCTATATTATTTTGATATTACTAAGTTAATAAATCAAGAAAATTTTCCAAATGATTTTGCTTTAAATTTGCTATAATGTCTTTACATATTTATGTCAGTACTTAGCTAACAGTCACTTCTAGTCATCCCATCCCAATGAACTGTTTCTATTTGATTCTCTGCTTAGTGGTCAGGCTACCTGACTTGCATATCATGTTCAGTGACTTGAGAACACTTGAGTTAGAGTGCTTGCTCATGTTGCTTACCCTGGTTCTATTTGTTTAGCTCCTCAAGTGCTGGGAAAGAGAAGTTAAGCCCGCTCTTGGCACCGCACACAGGGATGATGGTATACATGCCCAGTGGCATTAATAATACACTTTGCCTGTTACTTAAACCCTAGAAGGTTTTATGCTTTGTTTTATTATTACTTTTTTCTTCTCTCTTTTTAAAAATTATTTTATTTTGTTTTTATTTTTACACTCTAGATTTTATTCCCTTCCCGGTGTGCCCTCCGACTGTTCCACATCCCATACCTCCTCCATGCCCCTCCAACCTCCTCTCCACCCCACCCCAGTCTCCATGAGGATGTCTACACCTCACCCACCTCAACAGACTTCTAAACTCACTGGGGCCTTCGGTCTCTTGAGGGTTAGGTGAATCTTCTCTGAATGAACCCAGACCCGAGAGTCCTCTATTGTATACGTGTTGGAGGCCTCATATCAGCTGGTGTGTGTTGCCTGGTTGGTGATCCAGTGTCTGAAAGATCTCAGGGGTCCATAATTGAGACTTCTGGTCCCCCCTTACAGGGTCGCCCTCCTCCTCAGCTTCCTCTAGCTATCCTAACCACAGGGGGCAGCAGCTTCTGTTCATTGGTTGGGTGCACATATCTGCATCTGACTCTTTCAGCTTCTTGTTGGGTCTTTCAGAGGGCAGTCATGATAGGCCCCCCTTTTTTTTTTTTTTTGAGTACTCCATAGCCTCAGTAATGTTGTCAGGTCTTGGGGCCTCCACTTGTGCTGGATCCCACTTTGGGCCTGTCGCTGGACCTTCTTTGTCTCAGGCTTGTCTCCATTTCTGTCCCTGCAGTTCTTTCAGACAGGAGGAATTATGGGTCAGAGTTTTGACTGTGGAATGGCAACCTCACATGATGTCCTGTCTTTCTGCTGGAGGTGGGCTCAACAAGTTCCCTCTCCCCACTGTAGAGCATTTCATCTCAAGTCTTCTCCCCCTTGAATACTGAGAGTCTCTCCCCTCCCAGGTCTCTGGTACTTCCTGGAGTGGTCTCCAAACTCCTTCCTCTTGAGGTCACCTGTTTCCTTTCTTTCTACTGACCCTCAGGGCTTCAGTCCTTTCCTCCCACCCAATACCAGATCATGCTCCCCTCTCCCTACTCTGTTTCTCTTTCCCTCTCAGCCTCCCCCTCCTTGGTGGTGCTTTCTTCTCCTTCCCAAGTGGAACTAAGGTGTCCTCACTTGGGACCTTCGGCTTGTTGGCCTTTTACTTGGGTAATTTGTACTTGGTTTGTTTGTTTGTTTGGTCTGCCACCAAAAATTCAAGCTACTATAACAAAACCATGGAGTCACATCATTTGTGCTTTTCATTTCAAGCTCACTTTATAATTCAATACTAATTTCATTTATTTTATACATTAATATAAATGTCCATTAGACTGCTAAACAAACTTTTATTTGCTCAAATACAATTTTTCTCTGTAACAAGTAATTAAAGAATTTGAGTACTAGGAGCCGGAGGGATGACTGGTGGTTACAAGTATTTTCTGCTCTTGTAAAAATACCCATTTGATTCCCAACATCAACATTGGGCACCTAAAAAAGTCCTTCAAGTCCATCTGTATGGGAAACAACACCTTCTATCCTCCATGAGCAATAGAACACACTTTTACATAAAGCATGTATATGTATGCACATACACATAAATATCAAACACATCTTTTATAAAGAATTGGAGTGCTATGATTTTATGTTATTCTCCTTAAAATAAGCTGCTCATATAAAAATTTGAAACAATTGTGTTCAAAATACTTTTATGAACATATTTAAAATTAAATAAGTTTCATCTGGGATTAAAAGTAGTTTAACCTTTAAAAACCACTGTATCAAACACCTATAAAAACAAACTCACTCTTTTCCACATAGCACTGGGATTTCTAGGTGGTTCCTTGGTTCAAAAGAAGAATGCAAAGGTTCTTTGCAAACTACTTAAGGGGTTTTAAACAAGAAAATAACACCTTCGCTGTTTTCTTTTCTTGTGCTGTAATACATAGTCAGTTATCAACAAATACTATGGAAAGGCAGATCACCCTAAAACATGAATTAGCCAAGTTAGTAAAAGGTTTGTTGAAACATTCCTTTGAATGTAAAACTCCAAATAATGGTTGAAGTTCCTAGTGAACCTGTCATTGTTATTTTTATAAAGCTCTACCATGGCCTGCTCTGCTTTCCACAAACACTATCGTAGCTTAAAATGAACCCCAAAATTTTTGTCACAGTCTCTACTACAGTCTGACAACATACGCAGTGTTTCATTAAATGGGAAACTCTTCTAGGATAGTGCTACCAATGCTTCTCCTGACCTTGTCTCCTGAGTCTATTCACCACCTATATTGGTGTTTAATTGAGGTCCCTGGTCTGGTTGCCTGCAGTGATCACCCACCAAGTGCATGCAGATGCATTTCCTCCATATTTAGGTTTCCATACCTTTGGGGAGGCTATTTTTGCTCATCGTAAATAAAACACTGCTTGTAACATTCTGTTCTTAAAAATAGTCTTGATTCTACCAGTCTATGGATATTTATTGATTTTTTTTATCTATATCGAATATCAGCGTCACGGGAGTAAGAAATTTCCAGTGTACATTGGTGTATCTCTAGCTTTTGGAATGATCCATATATTTAGAATTCTTATGAGTTAGAAACACTAGGCTTAAAATATCAATGTCGCATTACCTGTAAGCCATCACTGTAAATGCAGAGTCCCACAGTGGTTGTCAATCAAATTACATTCCTTGAAGATACACAGTGCATAATTTACATGAGTCTGACCATTCACTGTGCCCGTGCTGTTTGCACAGATTGATAGGTATTTTTGAATGTATGCGTAACTTAAATGTTATTTTTTTTCTGGAAGATACCTGCAAATCTAAGGTTAGTTTGAAATGGAATCCTAGAACAATTTTTTCTTGGGTAATGTTTAGTCAGAACCATACAGCTGATCAAAACTAGTGCTATGGATTCTGAACTTTTATTTATAACATGTCAGACGAGAGAGAAAAACTAGAAAGAAAAGTTTAAGAACGGGTTTTTAACAGATGTTCATATGTGGTTCAGAGGAAAAGAAAATTTTTTCTCTACCACTCAAACGCCTGTTTTGAAGTCCTCAGAATGTTTTCAGACAGCTTGGCTGTTAGCCAACATCGATCGTTGGTAGTCTGGTACGAGGAACGCCATCTGTGCAGAATGGAAGTCCCTTATGAAAAAGGACTGATAATTATGTTCTTCACAGGTGCTGTTAAAGTGAAGTCAGGTGCCAAGCTTACAACTGCCTAAAGGCTATGATACACTGAGAAAGAATGGTTTGCCATATTGTGAAATGGGATTTAAGCATAACATTTAAGGATTCCGGTCTTCGGGTGCTGCAAGGGTCAGACTACTTAGCAAGCTGTAAAACTCTCACACTCCTTCCGCCATCAACAGTGAAAGAAAGCTTTATTTTGAATCAAGGATAAAGGCCAGATCAAAGTTATTACATTTCCTCACTAAAATACCTTTCTGATTACATCATTTCCCCCGGAAAAGTTGGTAAAGGAGTAGCAGTAAGTTGAAAACTCTGATGACTTAACCCCCACACAAAAATTAATTTGTAAAATAATAAAAATTAGTCTCCCACAGTTATTAATAGGAACTCATTATATCATTGCAGAAAATAGAACTCAACACAGTTATTTCAGTAGACCAACGGGGTTCAATTTCACTTGACTGTTGGAACTATTACAAGCCTTCTTGGTATGAGTATAGATGCTGCTACTACAAAAAGAACTTCACCATTACTTATGAACCTTCTTTAACACTATCAGGGATGATTTAACATTCTGTTACAACATTTTCAACATTTTACGCACTTAACCCTCAGCACAACTTAATCAGTTATCAGTTAAGTATTATTCACTGGGGCTTCACACCAGGTCACTGAAATGTACAGTTAACTTATCTTTGTCATAAGTGGCAGAGCTGAGCCTTAACCTGTCTGATTCTATTATCCCCTAAAATTTTTCTTTCAATTATTTAAGAAAGATTATTTTTTCTTGAAATAAATATATGAGGTAGAAGAATTGTTCTTATCATCTCATCCAATCTCAATAAATGCCATTAACCTAGGAAACAATTATATATTTTTTTATATATTATATATTTATATATTACTTTGTTATAGTAAAAACTATAGCTATTGTTGCCAAGACAAACAAGCAAGCAAGAAGGGTAAAGGCCTCTCTTTAATACATGTCTGTTGATGTTTTTAAACTTAGGAACTTAAATCAAGATGCTTTTTTAGCTTAAGGATTATTTTTAATTAACATATACTAACTTTACATAGGGAAGGTGTGATGTTTCTATACACTTATGCATTTTGTGGACAGATTGTTCAATAATCAGGTAATTAACATACCTGGAATAATCAAGCTTGTGGAATTAGCATATCTGCTGCCTCAACTATTTTCTATGCCTCTCTTTTCCCTCAGCTACTTTGAAATACATGGCATTTACTGTGTTGGCTGTAATCCCCCAGCTGGGCAAAAAAAACCATTAAAGCTTATCGCTTCTATCTATGACTTTGTGTTGCCTCATTACATTCTTTCACTACTCCTCTTCAAAACAACAGAGGCTACTTTGGAATCCAGGAATCCCACTACTGTGTGTGTATACTCGCTATAGTTTGCATGATCCATGCCCCTTAAACACTTCTGTCTTAATAGTATAGTCCTGTACCATTGCTATTGAGAAGTAGTAGGACCTTTGAGAAGAAGATCTACTGAGGCGAACCATTCTAAAGGAATTAATCACTATGACATCATGGTATTTTACTTCTTGTCTGAGGTGTGCAGTTGTGTTCCACTCTGTTCTTTACCAAGATGGGTCACCTAGACAATACCAGTCACAAGGTTATTAGATTTCTAAAACATGAGTCAAAAGCAAAATCTCTTGTTAATGACAGGTATTCTGTTATAGCTATGGAAAACTGGTAGAAAATACTCAAAGGAATTATGGCTGAGACATCCACAGGTCTCCATTTATCATAACAGGAATTGCTTTTGTGTCCATCAATGGATAAGTGAGTTTTTCAAAGAAAGATAGTGTGGGTACCTAAGAAATGCTATTCAGTGACAAAGAGAATGAAAATCTATGATTTAGGTCAGTGTGCATGAAGATGGACAGTATCATGCAATTAAGCAGGACAAATCAAATTATTGGAAATTTATTTTACATATTAAAATTCAGAAAGCTTCTTGCTTCCTATTCCGTATCATGTTGCTGCTTACTCTGTATTGCATTAGAAACATCTAATAAAAGCTGGAATTTTTTTCTGCTGAACACAGTGATATAAAAATAATTGTCAGAGTATAGAGAACTAACAATTACACCATGAAATCAGCACACATTTTTCTTATATATGGCTTTGTGTATATACACATATATGTGTGTGTGTACATATATATATATGTATTTATATATGTATATATATATACACATAATAATAATAATAAAGAAAAATCCAAGCTGCCAATTTTCAATGGAGGGAGAATGGAGAGACTTGAAGGAAGGAAAGGAAAAGGGAGAAGCGATGAAATTATTTTAATTTAAGCACATGTCAAGAAAAAGAGTTAAATAAAAAAAATACAGAAAAAGGTGAGACATGACATAAGATGTTGCTCTATGTACATGTCTTCAGTCACACTCTCCGGAGCCAGACTCAACAATCCACGATCCCACTAAAAAAACAACAGCTTCCCAAAAAAAGTAGCTTTAATTATCATAAGATGATCAGAAACAGTTTTGAAATGCTATTTGGCAGAATTTATTTTTTTTCTTCCATTTTCATTAAATTGGATATTTCTTGTTTACATTTCAAATGTTATTCTCTTTCCCGGTTTCCTGTCCATCAGCTTCCTAACCCCTCCCCTCCCCTTCTATATGGGTGTTCCCTTCCCCATCCACCCTCCATTACCACCCTCCCAACAATCCCCTACACTGGGGGTCCAACTTTGGCAGGACCAAGGGCTTCCCCTTCCACTGGTGCCCCAACAAGGCTATTCTCTGCTACATACGCAGTTGGAGCCCTGGGTCAGTCCATGTATAGTCTTTTGGTAGTGGGTTAGTCCCTGGAAGCTCTGGTTGGTTGGCATTAAATCTCAGATTATTATTTGATCTTTCACAAGATTGCTCTATTCTTATTGTGATGATTGTTATAGACTATTTTCTAAAATATTAATATATTTGAACTGAATTCACTACAAGATTTTCTTATCAAGTCACCTACTTGAAATTTGGAAAATTTATATTTGGCTGTTGAAACAATTACAATGAGTTTTTTTAAAACTCCACAAGAGACATGTCAGTGGCTGGAGTAATCTCTTCTAATTCACAAGATATCAACACTAGTTAGGAACATTATAGTATGCATAAATTTAAATACAGAAGATATGTAAATATATTCATGTATAAATGAATTTTCATTTAGAATTAGGTAGATTGATTTCTACCAGATGAAAATACATACACATGAGCACATATGTATGATCATAATAGGCTTTTGATTTACATCTAATTATTTTAACATATTTGGGATGATTAATGTATTCAAGTGCCAAAATTCTACTGAAAGAGCAAACATGGGAGGAGAAGGGAATGATTATATTCTTATATCACAGTGCAATGTAAAATGTATACTTAAGCTAATGACAAAAATGATGCATGGTATGCACTTACTGATAAGTGGATATTAACCCAAAAGCTTGAATTACCCAAGATACAATCCACAGACAACATGAAGCTCAAGAAAAAGGATGATAAAACTGTGGATGCTTCAGTCTTTCTTAGAAGAGGGAACAAAAATATTCATAGGAGGAGATATGGAGACAAGTTTGGAGCAGAGACTGAAGGAAAGGCCATTCAGAGCCTTCCCCACCTGGGGATCCAGCCCATATACATACAGCCACCAAACCCAGACACCATTGCTAATGCCAAGAGGTGCATGCTGTCAGGAACCTGATATAACTGTCTCCTGAGAGGCTCTGCCAGAGCAGGACAAATACAGAGGTGAATTCTTGCAGAGTCCTCATTGGAGGAGTTAGAAAAGATTGAAGGAGCTGAAGGCATTTGCAACCCCGTAAGAGCGACAATACCAACCAACCAGAGCTCCCAGGGACTAAACCACCATCCAAAGAGTACACATGGACAGACTCATGGTTCCAGCTGCACATGTAGCAGAGGATGGCCTTGTTGGGCACCAATGGGACTCCCATTGAGTACTGCCAAGGCTGGAACCCCTCACCCAGTGTATGGGAATGTCAGGGCAGGGAGGCAAGAGGGGGTGGGTGGTTGGGTGGGGAACACCCTCATAGAAGAAGGGGGAGGGGAAGGGGATAGGGGTTTATGGACAGGAAACCAGGAAAGGGGATAACATTTGAAATGTAAATAAAAAAATCCAATAAAAAATCATGTTACTAAACATAAAACACATCAGAGAAAAAATTCATTATATAAAACATATCCAAATAATATTAATAAAAACAGTCTATATTTTTTAAAGCACCAATAACTCATTCAAAGTGTAGTTGCTGTTTGGCAGTAGGGAATTTGATTAAATTATAAAAACAACATCCTGGGTGGTTCTATTATTCTTTCTGTAGTCATAAAAACATAAAGATTTTTCAAAATATATTCCTTAATAGTTAATAATTAAGTACAAACAAGTCATGTGTTCTTAGCCCACTTTATGTGTATTTTCAGGTTGCACCCTCTTCCAACATCAGAATCTGAGCAGCGTCACAGGAATAGGGATAGAAAGAACAATACCAGGGACCAAACCACCAACCAAAGACTGCACATGGAGGGACCAATGGCTCCAGCCGCATTTGTAGCAGAGGATGGCCTTGTCAGACATCAGTGGGAGGGGAGGCCCTTGGTCCTGTGAAGGCTCAATGCCCCAGTGTAGGGAAATGCTAGGGTGGCAAGGCAGGAGTGGGTGGGAGGGTAGGGGAGCACCCTCATAGAAGCAGAAGGAGGGGAATGGGATAGGGGGTTTGCAGAGGGGAAACCAGCAAAGGCATACCATTTGAGATGCAAATAAATAAAATATCCAATTACAATAAAAAAGAACAACATGAAGAATGGAATAAAAAAGATTCTTGCTTATGTCTTGCTTCATTGCATAAGAGCAAAACACAATCTCCTAAAAACGCAGATATCACTAGACATCTGTCATTTCAAGTTTCTCAAGCCAAAATAACCTGGCACCCTTTTAATCCACGTTCTAAGAAATAAATTGTTTAAAAATATTGTAATAAAAATAGGTAAACTCAGCTTTCCCCGACTTCCACTGATCATAACATTGCTTAATGTAGAACGACAGAGATGAGAAACACATCTAAGTAATGACAACTTCTTGCCTCTTACTAGGGAGCCTCCAATAGTTTCCTATTTCAGATTAGGCCACTCGTAGAGCTTAGCTATAATGTTTTACAAAGCTTCCAAATATTAGCTCGCATCTTGAGATTTAACTCATTTTTATCATGCAATTTGACTTATCGATTTTGAGGGATAAGCTGTACCATAATATAGTAGAGATAAATAGATTTATTTATTAAATATTGAATTAAATGTGTATTCAAATAATATTTAAACAAATATGTAAATATTTAAATGAATAACTGATACTTAAGTAAATATTTGGATAATTATTAAAATTAATTGAAAGGACTGCTAGATCATAATGCGGTATTAGATTTTGAATTCTTTTAGCTCATCTTAATTTCCCCCCCAAAATCGTATTTCTATTAATTATTTGGTAATTTCATATAATGCACCCTAATCGTAGTTGTTTCCCAATCCTCTGAGGTGCATGATTCCACACTTGTGTTCTCTCCTTCCTTCCTCCCCCAGATACACTAAGTCCACTTTGTGTTCCCCAAATCATCACTGGATCATGGCTGACTCCCAGTGGATAACTGAGTCCTTCTCTACCAACTGTCAGGAGTCAACTGTGAAGCTCTGTACTTTTGTATCTTTATCTTAAATTTTAAGAGCTCATGTCAGTAGCTTTCTGTCTAGATTGTTGTTGTTGTTTGTTTCTTTGTTTGTTTGTTTAGTTGGTTGGTTTTACTTTTGTTTTTGTTTTTTTTCCTAAGGTTGGGAGTAGGTTGCCATAGAAGCTTTCAATATCATTCTCAGATATGAGTCTGTGGTCATTGATAATGACTGCAAAAGAAGCGTCTTAACTTTTGAAAGCAAATTAAGTTTTTCGTGCATATTAGTAGCGAGTGATTCAGCAGCAAAAATGTCTAATGTGCTTTTAATTAACATGGCTTTAAAGCAAAAAATTTGTTTAGATTTTCTGGAATAGGAGTGCTTTCTATATACAACACCTGTATGTATGCAGAAGAAAACTTCTGTGATGTCACAGGGGTGTTATCTCACCTATACCAAGTCTGTCCAGGGAACATAAGGATCTATTTGTTTGACCTCCTTATAACTGAAATATGTTATTAATTTATTTTATGTATTTACTCCTCTGGGAAAAAAAACAAGAGACGGACTTGTTAGACATCAGAGTTTCCAGGATCCTGCTTTCAATCCTTACAAATAATTAACATTTTGCCCAAGATTCTACCTTAGTATGTTATTTAGGGATCTCCATGCAAGAAGCAAGCAGCCTTTTTGGCATCTCAGAGAAGCTTTAGAAAAGATGGTATGGTAATCTGATTTTTTTTCTAAGATTTATTTTTACAAGCAGTCATGAGCCTCCCCGCTCCTCGTGGGTGCAGGAGCTGAACTTCAGTCTTCTCTAAACGCACCAAGTCCTGTTCACCTTGGAGCCATCTCTCTAGCTCTGAAGCAAATACAATAGTGTTTTTTTTTATTAGGTAGAGATAAATTGAATATACCTTAAGTTGTGAGTATATTTAATATACCTAACCTTCTGGTCGTTATTACTTGGCAGTGTATGGAGAGTTTTTTTTTTTTTTTTAATTAACTTGAGTATTTCTTATTTACATTTCGTGTGTTATTCCCTTTCCCGGTTTCCGGGCCAACATCCCCCTAACCCCTCCCCTTCCTCTTCTTTATGGCTGTTCCCCTCCCCAACCTCCCCCAAAAAATCACGTTCACTGGGGGTTCAGTTTTAGCAGGACCCAGGGCTTCCCCTTACACTGGTGCTCTTACTAGGATATTCAATGCTACCTATGAGGTCAGAGTCCAGGGTCAGTCCATGTATAGTCTTTAGGTAGTGGCTTAGTCCCTGGAAGCTCTGGTTGCTTGGCATTGTTGTTCATATGGGGTCTCAAGCCCCTTCGAGCTCTTCCAGTTCTTTCTCTGATTCCTTCAACGGGGGTCCTGTTCTCAGTTCAGTGGTTTGCTGCTGGCATTTGCCTCTGTATTTCCTGTATTCTGGCTGTGTCTCTCAGGAGAGATCTACATCCGGCTCCTGTCTGCCTGCACTTCTTTGCTTCATCCATCTTGTCTAATTGGGTGGCTGTATATGTATGGGCCACATGTGGGGCAGGCTCTGAATGGGTGTTCCTTCTGTCTCTGTTTTAATCTTTGCTTCTCTATTCTCTGCCAAGGGTATTCTTGTTCCCCTTTTAAAGGAGTGAAGCATTCACATTTTGATCATCCGTGTTGGGTTTCATTTGTTCTAGGCATCTAGGGTAATTCAAGCATTTGGGCTAATAGCCACTTATCAATGAGTGCATACCATGTGTGTTTTTCTGTGATTGGGTTACCTCACTCAGGATGATATTTTCCAGTTCTGACCATTTGCCTACGAATTTCATAAAGTCATTGTTTTTGATAGCTGAGTAATATTCCATTGTGTAGATATACCGCATTTTCTGTATCCATTCCTCTGTTGAAGGGCATCTGGGTTCTTTCCAGCTTCTGGCTATTATAAATAAGGCTGCGATGAACATAGTGGAGCGTGTGTCTTTTTTATATGTTGGGGCATCTTTTGGGTATATTCCCAAGAGAGGTATAGCTGGGTCCTCAGGATTTTTAATTTGATTTCTTCATCTGCATTTAAGGAGGTTATGTCATGCCTAAGTACTGTCTCCAAGGTACAGATTTAATATATATATATATATATATATATATATATATATATATAAACACTTTACTTTGTTGGTCATAGGAAAGTTCATAGTAAACATTGCCTTTTTAGTATCCCATTTATAGTTCCTCATAGACATCATTTCTATTCACATCACATGACAGAAACTGGAAATAACTGGCCAATAAAGAGTGTTCTGTCAGGCTAAGTTAAAATACTGTTCTCTCCTATCAGCTTCCCATAACCACTTAGTAATTTGAGGCTCTTCACAGATAGGAAGACAAAGGCTTTATGCCTGTACAAACACCAGCACCATGGATCCTATACATTTACTCAGGAAAGTGAAAAAATAAAAGCTGAGAAATAAGAAATGAGAACAGAGCATTGTTCAAAGAAGATCGACAGGATGTATACGGATTGTCCTAACCTAGGAAAGGTCACAGATTTCAGATCTGTGATACAGAGGAGTCCCAGATTCTCTGAAGTTAGTTAGATGCAAACAATGAATATTTATGACATAACATGAAAACAGTGAGACTTTGTAGTTGAACCTGTGTGGCACCCCTTCTTTTTCTTTTCCCTAGTATTTTGAATCCAGATTGAAGAAAAAACAACCTGACTCATTGCTTGATGTAAACATAAAATGATTTTATTTTCCTTCAATTTATTTACTTCACTGTGACAAATTTGTTCAACTTTTCTCTGCAATTAATGGTTACAAATTGAAAACTATATACATACAAATATACACACACAATTGCCATGTAGTATTTCTCTCTAATCTGCCAGTTTTATGTTTATCTTTATGTTTTATTATCTTTTTGTTTTGTTTTGCTTTGCTTTGCCTTTTTTTCTTTTCATTTTGTTTTGTTTTGCTTTGTTTTGTTTTGTTTTGTTTTTTGAGGTAGCATTTCTCTTTGTAGCCCCGGATGTCTTGGAACTCACTATGTAGACAGGCTGACCTTGAATCTCTGCCTCCTAAGTGCCCTTTATCTTTTAATTCAGAAACAGTACCTTGCGTTTGCTAATGTGACCCTTAGACTTGATGACATTTTGACCCATGAAGTCAGGCCTGGTGAAATATGTGTACCATGCTCGTGAGCATGGCGATAACTTTCCAAGTCCTCCCTGATCTTGATCTTGACAGACCTGAAGTGGCAGACACATTCTGCCAATCACACACACACACACACACACACACACACACACACACACACACACACACACACACACACACACACACACTGATAGCAAATCCTCAATCCTGAACACAGGTTGCAATGAAAAGCATGCAGAGATTGCCTCTCAATCTTTCTACTTACAGTTTTTCTGTTTCTAACTTCTACTTCTAGAAAATCTATTGCAAATGATAGTTTTTCATCTTGAAATGAGAAACAAGAAATGAGAAACTAAATTACTCTTTTTATCAACCACCATTTCCTTCTCATTTTTTTTGTCTTTTTTTTTTTAGCATAGTAATCCCCTGAGATATAGGGGTGGAGTATATAAGGGAAATATCCACCTCTTTCCTTAAGAAGAGAAAGCATGAAAAGTTAAGCTACTGATCTGAATAGAATGCAATGGAAGGCACTAGATCACAACTCATTTAATACAAATTTCTGTTTTACTAGATGTACAAGACTCATAAACATCAGAAATGCTATTTAATCAAATATATTTTTCAAAGATTACTTTTATTTCCTCCTTTCTTTCTATCTTACCTTCTTTCTTTTTTCTTCCATTCTTTAAAAAGAAAAAACCAACCCCATTTTTTTGAGGTAGAAAACCTGAGGACTTGAGGAACTGAGGACCCAGTTATACCACTCCTAGGCATATACCCAAAATTTGCTCCAACATAATACAAGGACACATGCTCCACTATGTTCATAGCAGCCTTATTTGTAATAGCCAGAAGCTGGAAAGAACCCAGATGCCCTTCGACAGAGGAATGGATACAGAAAATATGGTACATCTACACAATGGAATATTACTCAGCTATCAAAAACAATGACTTTATGAAATTCATAGGCAAATGAGTATAAGTAGAAAATATCATCCTGGTGGAGGTAACCCAATCACAAAAATGTCACAGATGGTATGCACTCACTGATAAGTGTATATTTGCTCAAAAGATTGGATTGTCCAAGATACAATCCACAGACAACATGAAGCTCAAAGGGGGGAACAAAAATATTCATAGGAGATATGGAGACAAAGTTTGCGTCAGAGACTGAAGGAATAGCCATTCAGAGCCTGCTCTACCTAGGGATAGCAGCATATAGCCTTGTTGGGCACCAATGGGAGGCGAAGCCCTTGTTTCTGCCAAGGCTTGACCCCCAGTTAGGGGAATGTCAGGGCAGGGAGGCAGGAAGAGGTGGGTGGACAGGTGGGAGAGCACCCTCGTAGAAGAAGGGGGGATGGGATGGGGGCTTATGGATGGGAAACCAGGAAAGGGGGTAACATTGAAGTGTAAATTAAAAAAAAATCCAATAAAAAAAAAAAAAAAGAAGAAGAAATTCTGAAGAACCACCAGGGTGGTTTTAAAGCTGTATATCCCCAATTTAGAAATGTTTTCCCTTTTACCTGCTTTTAACTAATTGTGTGGTGCAACCCGGTTATGCAAGAAAGGTTTCTTTTCATATTGTTATCTTTTTGAAATGCATGTGAATCTGCGTTTTGTCACATCAGATATTTCCAGGTTTACTTGTTCTTTGCAGAGCTTGCCTACTAAGAATCGTTCTCTTGTGTAGTAAAACAGGCCACAAAATACTTCTGTATATGATAGCATTATAGCCCAACACTTAGTATTTTACAAAAGTGTTGTATACGTATGATTAGTGTGCTTATTTGTTTCTGGATATTTTTGCTGCTGGATCAGAGGCCAGAGAACACGCTCAACTTGTGTTCAAAACCTTCCCATTTCTCCAAAATGGGCTCTCTTCTCTCTCTCTCTCTTCTCTCTCTCTCTCTTTCTCTCTGTCTCTCTGTCTCTCTCTCTGTCTCTGTCTCTCTCTCTCTTTCTCTCTCTCTCTCTCTCTCTCTCTTTCTCTCTCTCTCTCTCTCTCTCTCTCTCTCTCCCCCCCTCTCTCTCTTTCTTTCTGCCCTGACTCTCTCTCTCTCTCTGTTGTTTATCAATGTGTCCACCATGCTGGTTCATCCATAAGTTTCTTTCTGGGTGCTGCCTGTCTATCCCTCTCAGTAGCACTATAGCAACTCTGAGTTTACAAATGTATCAACTACACCAGCTTCAGTCCTCATGGCAAACACCTCACAGACTTACCCTTCTCAGCAATTTTGCAAAAATGCAACTGAATATACATTCCACAGTAGTAAATTCTCTACTAATTATTTAAACAAATTTTGGATCTAGAGTATAAAGTAGTATAATTAAAGGTCTAATAAGTCAGTGAATTTTTATAAGAAAATAATCTCACCTTCTTTCTATTTTAATTAACATAAAGTATTAGGGGTTCAATCTCAGTTATTGCCTGTAATTCATAGAAGTCTCAGAAATTGAACCACCAGGGTAATTTTAAAGCTGTATATCCACAATTCTACTAGTCTACATGGCACATGGATTATATATTTACTCTGGTTTTAGACACTGCCACAAGCTTCTTGTGGTTATGGTGTATCTCATGAAGTCTTCCCTAAGACAAAATAATTCAATCTATTTGTATTTTCCTTATTATATAGGGGTGAAAGGAAGTTTTAATTCTGCTGAAAGAAAATTTAATGGAATAACTGACAATAGGAAAATAGAATAAAATATACAGACAAGCTAAGGGAAAAGGAAGAAAAAATTATGGCATAGGAAAAAGAATTTTCCAAGAGTGTGACTATTCTTTGTCCCAGTGTAATTTAAAAACAAAATCTATGTAGACCTGTCCTATTGTATCCCAGTGTAATTTAAAAATTTATGTAGACCTGTCCTATTGTGTAAAGGTGCAAAGGGGGAAATCTTGGGAATGTTAAATAATTTCAGGGAATGGAACTCATTGGACTGGGAGGCCATATGAGAAATTAAGACAAAGTCTATTGGGAACACATACCGGACAGTGATATGTAAATTATTCTCCAAGGGCAATGGCGGGTGATATAGTTGTCAAGCTATGATGAGAGATGTCACCTCAGGGAAAGGGACAGATGAAATGTTTCCTTGTTGGGCCTGGAATGCCAACAGATAAACTAATACTGTGGAAAATCTCTCATGTACTTGGGAGATATAATTAAGGCAATAAGTGGGACTTAGTACAAAGTGGGGTTTTCGGCATTTTAATTCCTTTTAGATCAAATTTATCAATATGCTAAAACCATAAATAAAAAAGAAAAAAACCCAGAAATATCCACCTTGTTAATATTGATTGTTCTCTGAGACACAGCAGCTACTTGAGTCTCAGGCCTGCATCAGCTGTGAGAGGAGCTGCATGTACAAAGCCACAGCCATATTGTCTGAGGGAACTGTGGAAGATTAGGACTCCAGTGCAAGAAGCAGTCTCAGTAAGAGAGCTGAGTTCTCAACTGGCTATTAATATCTTCCAACCCTTTTCCAAAAGTAGATATGATTTATTAAAGAAAATGATTTTCCACACTAACCATTTTCTACCAAAATACTGGTGGAATCCCACAGTGAGATGGCTTGAAACCTCCCCTTCATCTGTTGACTCATCCTTCAACTGTATTCAATACAGATGGCTTTACAATTCGAATATGAAATGTCCCATGTAGACTCACATGCTAAATTCTTGTATATAAGTACACTTTAGCTATCTTCAGACACAGCAAAAGAGGGCATCAGATCCCATGACAGATGGCTGTGAGTCCCCATGTGGTTTGTGGGATTTGAACTCGGGTCCTCTGGAAGAGCAGTCAGTGCTCTTAACCCTCTGAGCCATCTCTCCAGTCCATTAAATTCTTGATCCATAGCATAAGGCATTAATTTTGGGAGGTGAAGAAAATTGAGTAGATTGGCCTGTGAGAAAGGATGTGTTACAAGGGCTATATGTCTTCACACGGTCCCTTACTAGCACTTTGCTTCTAATTGCTGTGGTATGAGGAGTCTCTGCTACAGATTTCTCTACTATGATGACCTTTTTGACCTGTGGTCCAAAAGCAGTAACATGAAAGATGTGAAATGTCTGCACCTCACAGCAAAATAAGCCATTTTGCTCTCGGCTAAGGAGAGGTAATTAAAACAAATGCTATGTTTGGATTTCCATATAGAGTCTTTACACTAACAAGGGAAGGAATATATGTTTTTATTATGAAGATAAAAAGTGTATATTTTTTCTTAAAATCAGCTTGTAAGCAAATTAATCACTTTTACCCAGTATTGCTTTGTGCATGATCTATAACTAATTTATAATTACTCATTTTACATGAAAGTGATCGAAATATAGCAGAAATAATTAACTAATATTATGAGAAAAAATCACATAGAATTTAACATTTGTATAGAAATAACTAAAAATTAAACCAAGCCTTATAAGCAATTGAAAATTTTCTAATTATTTAGATTTCAACCATTACTGAGGCATCACTATGGCCAGCTCCGTATTTTAGATGCTCACCAGGTCGCTGGTTCAGATGAACTCTAACAGGTGACGAGACACTCATGCCAGGCCCATGGAGGATGCCGATGATAGAATATATAAAGCCAGGTCCAGACATATAAAAGTAATGTTTTCTAGACACTCTTCCTGTTATAGGACATATCTCTACCTGAAAGAAATCATAGACACATCTAACTTTAATAAGCCCCTTACAAATATATTACCTCTTTCTGCATTATGTCCTATTTAACCTACATGACTATATCCCTCTAGATGCTTATGACAGCGTCCTAAAGCTAGACTGCATTTCCACCCCCCTCTGGCTTTGTCTGCCTGACCTCATTATGGCTGAAAATAGTTCAGTTATTATCCATAAGCCCACTATTTCTATCTCATTTTTCTTCTCATACTTTGATAATGACAATGTTTACTATAGAATTGTGGCTCAATTCTATCTTCCTCCACAAAGAGTTTAAATTTCCTTTAAGAAGACACATATACAGTCTTAATTCAATTAAGAACAAAGCAATTTGTGGGTTTGGAGAGGTAGAAAATAGCAGAAATGTGAAGACCCGAGTGAATGGATGTCTACAGAAACCAGTTTTTGCAAAGAAGATTAGATTTAGTGCTCTGAAATCATCCACACCAATCCAAAATACAGACATGTGTCCATGGGACTTTTAGTAACATCAAATGTGAGAATAAGTCAGAGGTACTTTCTCAACTTGGATAACAAAAATGTGATGGTTAATCTTAATTACCAAATTGATAGTACTTAGGATTACCCAGGAAATAACGCTGGGTTTGTTCGTAAAGTACTTAATTAGATTTGTTGAAGAAAGAAGACTTCTTTTAAAAGTATACAGCACCAGTATAAAGACCAGGAATTTATCAGATCATATTGACATCTGGGCACATCTGTCAGCTTTTGTCCACTGTTGGTTGATATAGGAGAGCCAACTCCAGTATGGGCAGTACTTGCCAAGGAAGGTAGTTTTAAATTGTATCAGAAAACTGAATATAAGGCCTGTGAATTAGCCACCAAGCAGTATCCTTCCACCCTATGTATTTCAGTTTTCTGTTCGAGATTATACCAGAATTCCCTCAATAATGGACTGTAATCTATTGAATTAAACAAACCCTTTTCTCCCCTAAGTTGCTTTTTGCCATAGTGACAAAGGATACTAGAACAATATCTTCATATCTAGTACTGAGAAACAACAAATATCAGTAGAAACACCTTGCCTTGTTTTGAAAAAACCTGGGGTGTCAATGGCCTATAACTAATAGAGAGGCAACCTTTAACTGGCACTTAGATTTTGCTGAAAAAACTTATGAATTCTGGCCTTGGTATTATCCACCCAAGTAGGGTAATTCAAGTCAAGATTCTTTTTTTATTGGATATTTTTAACTTACATTACAAATGTTATCCCCTTTCCCGATTTCCTGTCCATAAAGCCACTATCCCATTCCCCCTCCCCTTTCTTCTTTGAGGGTGTTTCCCCCAACTATCCACCCACTCCTTCCTGTCCCCACCCTGACTTTTCTCTACACTGGGGGGTTGAGCCTTGTCAAGATTCTTGTGTGTGTGTGTGTGTGTGTGTGTGTGTGTGTGTGTCTGTGTGTCTCTGTGTGTCTGTGTGTCTGTGTGTCTGTGTGTCTCTGTGTGTATCTTAGTCAGGGTTTGTATTCCTGCACAAAACAACATGACCAGAAGCCACATGACCACAAAACAAGAAGCCAGTTGGGAAGAAAAAGGTTTATTTAGCTTACACTTTCACATTGCTGTTCATCACCAAAGAAGTCAGGATAGGAACTCACACAGGGCAGGAACTTAGAGGCAGAGGCTATTGCAGAGGCCATGGAAGGGTGTTGATTACTGGATTGCTTCCCCTGGCATGCTCAGTCTACTTTCTTATAGAACCAAGGACTATCAGCCCAGGGATGGCACCAGCCACAATGGGCCCTTCCAGCCTTGATCACTAATTGAGAAAATGCCTTACACCTGAATCTCATGGAGGCATTTCCTCAAAGGAGGCTCCTTTGTGATAACTCTGTGTTGTGTAAAGTTAATACACAAAACCAGCCACACACACACACACACACACACACACACACACATGTATATATACAATATATGTATATATATATTTATAGCTCAGCTTATAAAACAGTAGAAAACATTACTGTCCGGCTTTTTTATACAGCCTTAGTTTTGGCTAGCCTCTCTCTCAAATGCTCATTTGCCAATAGACCTCAGCTAAGAGTGGAACTTCTTATCTACTCACTATGCTGTAATTTTGTCCCACTTGAGCTTGTAGTAGATTCATGTTGTTACAAACACTTGTGAGTTCATATAAGCAACTACTCTGCTGTTGCCTTGAGATAATCTGCCACCTCTGCCTTCTAATCCAAAGTGATTGATCCCTGAATCATGGGAGAAGGGGAAATTAAATGGATGTTCAGTTTAGGATTATAATGTATTCAGTTTCTCAGTCTCTGTGTTTTGTCCAGATTTAGGTTTCTGTGCTAATATCTACAATAAAAGCAAGATTTTATGATGTGACTTGTGATTTGAGAAATACACTTATATAATGTGTGTGTGTGTGTGTGTGTTTGTGTGTGTGTGTGTGTGTGTGTGTGTGTGTGTGTGTGTGTGTGTGTAGAGGTTGGTTTAATCGGATGCCTATATAGTAGAATAATAGTGGTGGTTCTCCCTTAGAATCCATGATCTATTTAGCCAAGTTTTGCTTCACATCCTGGTGCCAGATATGGGTTCTTCTGAAGTGGACTTAAATTCAATTAGATAGTGGTTGGTTACACTAATGACATGTGTACCACTATTTCACCAGGGGAAGTTTCTTCCCATACCAATCATTGTAGCTCACTGAGTTTGCAGATGGGTAAACTAATGAATATTCTCTTCTCTGGTAGCATGCATAACCCTTTTAATGACCACAAAAAAACTAGGTAGGAGAGATGATGCTTCTAAGTTATTACTAATTTGATTTATCTTTGTTTCATTATTCAAGCATGTGGTGTTTTTAACAAAAGACTAATGCTGTTAAATCATGGAAGATAACCAAGAAAATTGTGAATAACTTTTTAATATTCTATGAAGTATTACTAGTCAACAACATTAAAAGAGATAATTAAATCCTGTTACTGCCATCTTTACTATTTGGTTTGTGGTTTCTAGTAGGGTCATTGTTGCCCATTATAAAAGCACTACATTTAAACATTTAAACACTGTGTGTGTGTGTGTGTGTGTGTGTGTGTGTGTGTGTGTGTGTGTGTGTGTGTTGGTGTGTGTTTGTGTATATGTGTGTTAAGACACTTCTTCAGGATTCTTTATTACTTGCTAAGGTCTTTAGTGCTATTTATTCCTCCATGCGTATATACACATATCCAGTTTTCTCCAACACCATCTACTGAAGTGTTTATTCCAGTGTATAGTCCAGGCATCATTTTCAAGTATCAGGTGGCTGTAATCACGTTAACTTAATTACTAAGTTTTTATTTATCTTAAATATCTATTCTGCTTCATTAATTTATATGTTTTTGTGCCAGCATAACTGCATTTTTATTATTGCCTTTTAATTTTATTACTTAAAATCAAGTACATGATGCTTCTCAAGATATTGTTTTACTTTAGATTTCTTTGAGTACATACAGTCTTAGGTTTTACAGTTCCTTGTGAAATCTGCTTTCAAATATTTTCTTTAGGCTCGCTCTTCATTCTGTCAGTTATTTACTATCAAAGACAGACCCACAGACTCGGTTGATCACAGTACATTTATATTAGTTAAAATGAATGAGGTCTTAACCCAAGAAAACCAATCACGAGGGAGAACTTTAATTTGATAGCTGTATGTAACTTAAAACCAGTCTTAAAGAGGACATATAATGACTCCAAATATGACATCAGACAAACTTCACGGCAATGGTAAGAGTAAGATGCTTTCGCCAGCAGTGAAAGAAGAGGGAAGGAAAAGTAGGTGAAGAACCACAGTGTTTTAGAGCTATGAAACTATCCTTGTTGTACTGTCATGGTGGGTATCTGATGTGGTTACATAGCTCAAAACTCATTATTCAGTATAAATAAAGTGGCTTTTGATATAAACCAAAGAAAGGCCTAATTACAATAGTCACAACAATAACAATCTCCACTCATTGCCTTTTTATTTTCAGTTGTCATTATTATCAAGGGCCAGGCTCTAATTTGCTAACTGGCTAAGTATAGTTCCCAATGAACTCATTTTTATTTACCAAAATCCTATCAATCAACAACCCACAGTCTTTCCGAAATCTCATGTTCTTTTGATGTTTTCGTAATTGACTCTATAGGGCTAATCATCATTTGATTGAACCAAGCTGCAGTATCTCACGTTTTCAGTGTCTGAGCCTTTCCTCCTGGAGTTCACTGTGCTTCTGCCCTCATAAGCTAGGCCCCTTGTTAACTCAGATCTTTCTTCCCACTTTTATCCCACTTATGCTTACTCCAGTTTGCTTCTTACCATGATAGCCTTACCATATGTCATGTTAAATTTCTACTTTCATTGTCCACAACTTGCTGTAACATTTTCCCCATTAACTTTTTCTTGCGAAACTCAGCATTCCTTTCTATGCTGGGGACAACGGATTGAACTACTGATTTTATATATGAGACCAGAACTGTCCCACTGAACAATGGCTCCAGACTTCAAGACTCAAATTTTCTAATATGGATCCTTTCCAAAATGTATCTCTTCAGTTTCTCATTAGATGTGACCTCCTTCTTGAGGAATAGAGTTTTAGAATAATTACGTATTTCAATGTGCTGCCTCTGCACATCCAATCTTCCACTTTTAATAGCTTTTTTATCCTATTGCCACATCACGTTCCGAGTACGCCATCCCTCAAACTGTTGCTGCAGCCTGTATGCCCTCACCCTGTTGTAATCGTTATTCTCTCCAATTCGGCCTGTCAGACTGCTAGATAGATGTCCTTTCACACAGTTAGAATTTGCTCAATGACAGAGTTCACTTACCGCGGCCTGGCACTCATATATCTTTCATAATTTTGCTGTTATAAACATCTTCTGACTTTCCCTCACGTTGACGGAAGGCACCAATCTGGCTCGAACAAAACAAAAGCATTCATTTGTTTCTCCAACTTGCCCTGGTTTTCGAAGTCACACATTCCAAATGAACTTGCATAGCCCTTTTCGTCCTTACACATGCAGTCCAGGTCACGGTATGCTTCTGAATCCTTCCTAAACCCGTACTCCTTTGTCCATGCTCCTCCTATGGATTTAGCCACTGCACTTGGCTGTGGTTCATCCTTTTAGCTCCATTTACCCATTATTTACACATCCCTGTTGGAGCTCATAAGGTGAATTTTCTATCACAGATTCGAAAATGGCTGCATTTTGTAGGCCAAAGTTCAATTATTTCTTAAACTTAATTTTTTTTTAAAAAAGAAAGCTATCTTAGAAAAAACATGCATCCTGTACAGACTTTTCATTCTGAAAACAAAACGAAACAAAACAAAACAAGTTGGTGAGACTGGGCACATTTTTTTTTCCCAACAAAGGCTGCTGGACCCTTGATTGTCATATCCATTTGACTCTGGCCTAACTCTACTACCTTCTCTCCAGCGGCACCCGCGCATGAAAGGAGAAAGAGCTGAAGTGGAAAGAGAGCTTATGTGCTGGCACTGCCACGTCTTTCTTTATCTTTGATTTTCTTTCTTTGTATTTTTCCCCTGGGTTCCGGGTGGGGCTGGGAATCGACCCTGGGGACTCGCACAGGTGAGAAAGTGGTCCACTCCTGAGATATATCTTTAGCCCACCATGTTTTCTACAGGGACAGTTTCATGGGGCATCATGTGGTGTGATTGGAAGACATAAATGTTTCAAGTTATTCCAAGATAAGGCGTCAGGCTGAGTCACTGTGCTCGGAAAGACCTAAACCTACCCCTTGCACTGGGATGCATGCACCCAAACCAACCATTTACTTCTACCCTGACTTTGTCTCAGAACAGAAGAGGACAGATCTGGCTCTTCAGCCGAGCTGCAGGTGAGTAACGTGTTTGTCGGATCCTCCCTGGGATCTTCACGGCAGAATTTTCACTCCTAAAACAGCTCCAGAGAGGTGCACAGTCTCATCCTTCAGCTCTTGGCCTCATCCTCCTGAGGTTCCAAAAGCCTCTGGCATGCTCCTAGCACAATCTCCTCCATTACTTCTGGTTTTAAGGTATCTTTGATCTAATGCACAAGGAAGGTCTCCTAGCAGTACAGGATGCTGGAGTCAGGCATCATTCTTTGAGTTACCAGCAAGACTACACAATTCTGAAACCAGGAGATCACCTTTCAATCACTAAGGGCTCCAGGCTCCAGGCTGTCAATGAAGCCCCCAGCATCCTCATCCTTGTGCTCAGGTGTTGGGTAGATCCAGATGAAACTGTTGTTTCCCAGAAACACTGAGGCACCACACAGCAAGTTGTGGCAATGAGTCTTATGTCTTTTCACCAGGGCACTCAGGCGAGACATGGACTAAAACTCCCTGACCTACCTTTCCATGTTTTAGGCTTCTTGTGTGCAGAGAAACAGCTCCATCTGCAAACACTGCCTGGACCTCCATACTGATGAGTTTGCCTTCCGTGAAGAAACCTCTCATGGCCCACACATTCTCCACAGACCTTCTCCTCAGCTCTCCTCTGGGCAGGTTCATGGATGAGGGGAGCAAGACAGAATCCAGCCTGGAATTGGTTTCCATCTTCCGTCTCTTCTGTTGAATGTCTGTGATTCTCCGCCACTACAATGTCTCCGATTTCTCCACTGTATTTGGTTTTCTAGGCACAGATGAGTTTGTTAACTCTGTTCTTAGCAGGCCACAGACAATGAGATTCTCTTCCTGCATGTATGTCCCACGCCCCCACATGAAGCCTGTGTCTGTGGAAATTGTGTCTCTAGGCACCACTAAGTGTTTCTTAAGAATCGTAGCTCACGCTCTCGCCGAGAGGTTTGCAAGCCTTGGGGAGCCTTATCTTCAACGACATCTTGGCACCAATGACTCGCGCGGCAACTTGGCATATCTTTAAAATCTGGTTACTCTTGGTAAGACCTGGAAAAGACCCTTTGAAATCAGCATCGAAGAAAATTGTTTTAGAATTTTATTTATCACAATTCTAGGTATATTGCTCGGTAACTTCCCAAGTTTCCAAGGTCTAAACCTTAAAACAAACAAAAGAGCAAACAAGCAAACTCTACCTTTAGAAGCAATAGTTACGCAACCAACTGCAAAATTGGGGGCAGGAACAAAGTCAAGTAAGCACAAACTTTTATTGAGAAAATAAACTATTTAAACCAGAGCCATGTGTGTCCTTTATGTGGCCACATCACTCCAAGGAGACAGGTCCTTGGTTCTGCTTTATACATCAGTACAGTGAAGTTTTTCCAGGCAGGCTGGATTCTGTGTCAGTTTTGCCTCAGTGAAATCTAGACAACAGGCCTTCCTATTTTAAGCACTCATAAGCCCTGTAGACAAGAGTCATCCAAACGTCTCCATTTTCAAAGTTTATAATGTTCAGCTTCCTCTGCCTTAGTTTGAAACATTTTTTAATTTAGTGATGAAGCCTGGAAATCAGTGAGATCTGTAAAAGTCATATTTCTTTATATCTCAGTTCATCCAAAGTTTCTTGAGATTTTTATATTTGACTCAACAAGAAGCCTCTAATGTAATACACACTTGTAGCAGGCGCTATAAAAAGCATGCCCACTAAAGTTTTGTTAAGAGTTAAAAACAAGTTCGTTTTATATTATTTTGTTAATACTTACACTCCCAATAATTTCATCAAAGATACAACAATTAGAATGGCCATTTTGTTGATTACATATCACAATTAAGTGCTTATATTAGACAATGATAGTTATCCCTATAAGCAAAATTACATTAAAAGTCTGATTTGCTCCTTTGTTTGTGAAAGGCTCATACTAATATTACAAAATGAAATTCAGATATGCATACTAACCACTGTGGTGTTTAAAATGAGAAATGCTCCCTTGTCTCGGGAATTTGAACACTGACTCCTTAGTGAGTGAAACTGTTTGTGCAGATTGGGGTGACCCAGTCTTGCTGCAGAATGTATGCCACTGGGCGGACCGTCGGCTTCAAGCTTGTGGTTCAAGATGTGAATTCTCCGAGGTCCCACTATTTCTCTGCCATCTGCTACCGTGCTTCCAAAGCCACGATGAACTGAAATAAGTTCATCCTTCTGTTAGTAACTTTTGGTGACTGTCTTTTGTCACAGCAAAAGAAAAGTAATTCATGGACCCAGCAAAAAGGCTACAGATGATGATGATAATGTGGAATAGCAATTACATATATTTATTACCTCAGAATACAGCTCTAAAGTCATGAAAGGTAGTGATTTGCAGATCTGACAAAAAAAACCCAATCTATAACCACTTTTAGATATTTTTGATACAAACATACAAAAATATATTAACCCATTAGAAAGGAGTAGGAGTGTAGAAAGTTGAATAGAATCAACCAACATGGTTTATATGATGCTTAAAAACAATTATACCACACATGAGGAAATTACATTTTTCCTTCTTTATACAGAAAGCACAAAAAGAAGATAAACCATGGGCCATAGAACAAACCCCAACCAATGCAAAATTTCATACAAAGCCTGTCCTCTAACTATCATTAAACCTTACTAGGTTCAGTAATAGATGCCTAGTAAAGAACAAATAAGAATATAACAATTGGGGCCGGGGAGGTTGCTAAGAGGATAAGATACTTACTGGTCATAAGGAGGACCTGGTTTTGGTCCCCAGCACCACATGGGAGTTCACAACTGTCTATAACTCCTGTCCTAGGGGATCCAATTCTCTCTCCTGGCATTTGTAGACACCGCATGCATGCAATTAATTTATAGACATGTGGGAAAATACTCATATACATAAAATAAAAATACTATCTAAAAATGAAATTAATATTGTGGTGGTTTGAGTAGGAGTGGCCCCATAGACTCAAGTGTTTCATTGCTTGGACCATAGACCGGGTCATTATTAGGAAATGTGACATTGTTGGGGTAGATGTGGCCTTGCTAGAGGAAGTGTGTCACTGTAGGGGCAGGCTTTGCAGTCTCCTATGCTCAAGCTATGCTGTGTTACACACAGTCTCCTTTTGCTGCTCACAGATCAACAGGTAGAGCGCTCCGCTTCTTCTCGAGCATCATGTCTGCCTGCAGGTTGTCATGCCTCCTGCCCTGATGATAACGAACTAAACCTCTGCAACTCTAAGCCAACTCCAATATGATGTTTCCCTTTATAAGAGTTGTCTTGGTACTGGTGCCTTTCACAGCAGTAAAATGCTAACTTAAACAAAAAACCTTACATATTAACATAAAAAATGTAGGAAATACTTAGAAATAAACCTAACTAAGCCTATATGCAAAAGCCCATCATATGTGTGAAGATAAAAAACACACTAGTAAAAAATTCAAGGTCTAAATGGACCACATTTACTGTATTCATTCTTCAGTTGAGGGACATATTTTTTTCACTAGCTTTTGGCTGTTACAAATAAGGCTGCTAAGGACATGGTAGAGCATGTGTCCTTGTGGTATGGTGGGGTGTCCTTTGGGTATATGCCCAAAAGTGGTATAGCTGGGTCCTTAGGTGGAACTACTGAAGAACCTCCAGACTAATTTCCAGAGTGGTTGTACTAGCTTGCAATCCCACCAACTGTGGTGGAGTGTTCCTCTCTCTCCACACTCTTGACAGCATGTGCTGATTTTGATCTTAGCCACCATGATTGGTGTGAGGGGGAAATCTAAGGGCCATTTTGAGATGCACTTTTCTGATGTCTAAGAAGTTTGAACATTTCTTTAAGTACTTCTCAGCTATTCGAGATTCTTGTTATGAATTCCCTGTTTAGCTCTGTGCCCTATTTTTAATTGGGTTCTTTGGTTTTTGTGCAGGTTACATTCTTGAGTTTTTTAAACTATATTTTGGATATTAGTCCTCTGTCAGATATAAGGTTAGTGAAGATTTTTTTCCCAATCTGTAGGTTGCCTATTTGTCCTATTGACTATGTCCTTTGCCTTACAAACACTTTTCTGTTTTATGAAGACCCATTTATGTATTGTTGATCTTAGAACCTGAGTCATTGGTGGTATGTTCAGGAAATTTGCCACTGTGACAATGAGTTTGGGATTCTCTACCGCTTTCTCTTCGTAGATTCAGTGTTTCTGGTTTTATGCTGAGGTCCTCAATCCACTTGGACTTGAGCTTTGCACAGGGTGACAAATGTGGATCTATTTTTATTCTCCTATATAAAGTCCAGCACCATTTATTGAAGATGCCTTGTTTTTAACCACTGTATGTTTTTTATTTCTTTATCAAAAGTGTCCATAAGTGTGTGGGTTTACTTCTGGTCTTCAATACTATCCCATTGATCAATCTGTCTGTTCCTGTTCTAATACGATGTGGTTTTTATCACTATTGTTTTGTAGTCCAGCTTGAGGTCAGGGTTGGTGATTCCCCCAGAAGTTATTTTATTGTTGAGGATTGTTTTGGCTATGCTATGATTTTTGTTTTTCCATATTAAGTTGATAATTGCTCCTTCCATGTCTATGAAGAATTCTGATGGACTATTGACCGAATACTATTCAGCTATGATAAACAAGAACATCATGAATTTTGCAGGTAAATGGATGGAACTAGAAAATATGATCCTGAGTGAGGTAACTCAAACCCAAAAGACTCAGTGATGAGCAGATATTATCCAAAAAGTATAGAACAGCTAGGGCACAACTCGCAGACCTTAAGAAGTGCAACATGTAGAAAGGTCCAAGATAGGAGATTGCAATTCCACTTAGAAGGGGGAAGGAAATAATCAGAGTAGACAGAGAAAGGGAGAGGTCTGGGAGGGGGATGGGAGGAGTAGGGGAAGAAGAGAGCAGGATCAGGTGTTGGGGCTTTAGAGAAGCCCAGAGGGCCAAGAGAATGAATGGAGATAAGCAGCATGGAGGTTGAGGGGAGACCCTCTAGAAAGTACCAGAGACCCAGGAGTTGAGAGACTCTAAGGACTCAATGGGGTGACCTTAGCCAAAATGCCTAACACTGGGGAGAGGAAACTCAAAGATCCCATATCCAGTAGATAAACAGGGCCTCAAGCAAAGGGATGATGATTACTAAGCCACAGTCAAAATTTCTGACACAGAACTATTCTTGTCTAACTGAACTGCAAGGGCAAAAATACAAAAGAGACAGAGAGAAAGGTGGTCCAATGACTGACTCAACTTGGGATCCATCTTATGGGAGGGCTCCAAGGCCTGACACCATTACTGATGCTATAATATGTGAGACTGGCATGGCTGTCCCCTGATAAGTCCTATCAGCTGCTCACTGAGACAGATGTAGATGATTGCACCCAACCATTGAACTGAAGTCAGAGACTCCTGTGGTTGTATTAGGGGAAGGATTGAAGATGCTGAAGGGAAGAGCACCCCCAAGGAAGACCAGAAGTCTCAACTAGCCCAGACCCCATGGAGCTTCCAGAGACTGAGCCACAAACTAGGAGCATACATGGACCACTCGGAGGCCCCTGTGACAAATCTAGCAGAGGTTTCCTGATCAGGCCTTAGTGGGAGAAGATGTGCCTAATCCTCTAGAGACTTGTGGCTCCAGGGAAGGGGAAGTCAGGTGGGAAGAGCACCCTCTCAGAGGCAATGAGCAGGAGGGTGAACCAATAGGGGAAGCAAAGGCAGAAAAGTAAATACTAAAAACAATGAATTTATAGAATTCGCAGGCAAATGGATGGACCTAGAAAATATCATCCTGAGTGAGGTAACCCAGTCAGAAAAGAACACACGTGGAATGTACTCACTGATAAGTGGACATTAGGAAAAAAAGATCAGAATACCCACAATACAACTCACAGACCATACAAAGTGCAAGAAGAAGGAAGACCAAAATGTGGGTACCTCAGCCCTACTTAGAAGAGGGGACAAAATAATCATGGGAGGTAGAGGGAGAGAGGGACCAGGGAGTGAGAGAAGAGTAGTAGGGAGAAAGCGGGACAGGGTCAGGTGTTGGGGGAGATAGATGGCAGAGGGGCTGGAGAAGTATTAAGGACCAGAAAATTGAAAGGAGGTATGTAGCAGTGGGGAATGGGGAACTGGGGATAGTCACTAGAAAGTTACAGATGCCAGGAAAGTCAAAGGCTTCCAGGATCCAACAGGGATGACATTAGCTAAAATACCCAACAGAGAGGAGAGAGAACCTATAGAGACTATGTCCAGAAGTTAGGCACTGCCCCACCCATCTCAATAAGTATTAACCCAGAAATGTAAATAAATAATAATAATAAAAAACAATTCAAGGTCTAGATATAAGTCCACCAGTAACTTGAGTAAGTGGTTTTCAAACACTGAATCAGAAGTTTAGTGAATAAAATTCAGTTTTTTCACCTTTTAGAGATAAAATATACAGCTATTAAAATGCAAAATAATAGTAAAAAATCCATGTATAACATATAAAATTTAACTTAAGACTTTCCATTGGCCTAAGGTAAAATTTAAAAACACAAAGGTTTTTATAACATAGAAAAATTATTTCCATAGTTATTTAGCTGTCACCAAAAGTACTGTTTGTAAAACCAAAATGTGGCAGTTTTCACTATATCAGTTATACCCACCTGTGATTCTACAGACTATGTTAAAAGAGTATAAGAACAAGACTTAAATTAGGAGAAGATAAAATGAAACTCTATAATACTTTTCTCTAAAACAAAAATTTTAAAAATAAACAACAATGAACCATAAAAGAATAATAAAAAGGTTAAGGAAAAACTTGAACTATTAGTCTACCAATAAAAAATGATAAGGATGACAATAAAAACATAAAAGAAAAACCTCTCAACACCATTATTGAGTAGATCATGAATGAAGATCACATTTGATAATACCTATTTGAAATACTGAAGTCAAGAAGACTTGACTTCCCAAGTGTGAGCTGAGCAAAGACAACACCAATGAACATTCTAGAATAGACAGGGAATAATCCCATCAGGCCTCAACCCTAAACAAGGAACTGCAGACAACTGAAGAAAGTTGGGATAGGGACAGATGACTTTTCCCAGGGAGAAATACACCCATCAGTCTTCCAATGCTACTGTTAAGCCCTGAAAGCATACAAGCATTATAAGAATTAAAAAGGATATATTTAGTAATGTATATGTGCATGCATATACATGTCTGCATGCAATGACATTGAAAAAAGAGATTATGAATTTAATGGAGACTGGAGAAGGGAACAGGAGAGAGTTTGGAGGGAGTAGAGGGAAAGGAGAAATGTTGTAATTATATTTCAATCTCAAAAATAAAATTAAAAACTGGCAATGCAATATTATCTTGGTATATGCCATCCCTGTCACATAGTAGATTCTTACAAATATTATAAATATATATAAAAAACCAATTACATCAAACACATAGCTAGAGATACAGGGGAAGAGGGTCTTTTCAACATAGCAGGTAGGATTATAACATAGTGTTTAAATCATTATTTCATGGCCCTAGAAAAGCAAAAAAGAACATTTCCCATACTTTTTGGCTTTACCACAGTTATGCATTTTCCTTAGAGAAACAACCGGCCAACTAGTTGTTCTTGAGAAACCATCATACTTAAGGAAGCAGCTTCAGAGCTCCTGAACGCTCCCTCACTGAAGGACTGAGATTAATGACATTAATACTGGAGCTGGTTCCCCTGGACATTCTGAAGCATGGCTGAGTTTTCCTTCTGCCGCTCTGCTGCTGGCCAGTTGGGACATTGATCTTCAGCACTGGTTTCTGCCTAACCTTTTATACACATTCCTTATTCACACAGTGAAAGAAACAGCCAAGGTTTAGTAATGTTTAGTAATACTATGAAAATAGTTTCTCAGTTCACTCAAACGTTTTGGGGGAGAATCCTACAGGAGTTGTTTGCAAGTTTTTAACTTGAGAACTATCGGAAATGCTGACACAGTTGAAAGATGTAAAAAATGAGATTCTGGTGAGACATGAAATATAGAGGAAAGAGAGATGGGTTTAAAACACCAGGGAAAATTTAAAAGCTGTGCAAGTAAACTCTACATCAAATAGGAAACCATCTAAAATATGACATGATTTTAAACTGTTGAAAGGAATCTCAAACAGCAATGCAGGCACAACATTCCTTACATAGCCAAGGTTCCTAATACTGGAAAAGACACATAATCTTTATGTCTTTGGGTCACGAGGGAACAATAGTTAATTAGCCATTTAACTCAGACCCTGCTTGTTTATTTTTAAACTTTAAACTATACCAATCATATAAGAATTGATGCATGAGTCACACATTGGCATTTTCTTTGTGACACCATGGTTATTATGGGACATAGGACTGGGAATCAACAGAAAAGGTGGTAGCAAAAAGAAGGCTCATAATAGGAGGATGGAAACGATGCCCTTGAAAACAAGGAGTACCGATTACTTAATCACTGCATAAAATTTTGAAGTTATAAGATAATGATAATAATTAATAATAATTATATAGTAGTAGTAGTAGTAGTAGTAATAGTAGTAGTAACAGTAGTATAAAAACAGCAATTATAGAAGTGCATGTAGAAGGAATGGGCCACATCACTAGCTTCCAGCATGGCTGCTTACCAGTTAACTATGTAAAGTAAGAAGTAGAGTATATAACCAATGCCAGTCATAAGAAAACTGATACTCATGGATAAAAACAATAGCAGAGTTTAAAATAGTTTTAAAAGGAGGGTGGCGAGTTATGTCAACTTGATACAAGCTAGTATGACCTGGAAGGAGCAAATCTCAATTGATAAAATGCCTCCATAATATCCAGCTGTAGGGTGTTTTTTTAATTAGTCATTGATGTGGGAGAACCCCGCCCACTGTGGGTGTGGCCATCCCTGAGTCAGTTGTCCTGCATTCCAAAAAACCGGCTGAGGAGCTTCTATGGGACAAGCCAGTAAGCAGCACTTTACCAAGGCTTCTGCATCAGCTCCTCACTCCAGGATCCTGCCCAGTGTGACTTCCCACCCTTACTTCCTTCAGTGATGGAATAAGCATAAACCTGATCCTCACCAACTTGCTTTTGGTCACGGTATTTTGTAAAGGGCCGCAATAACATTCGCCACCACTAGATGGCGCTGGCTTCCACTGCGCCCCACGTGGAAGGCCAGGTCAGTCAAGATGGCGCTAGCCTTTACCGCGCAAGCCGGCTCCCTATCGGGAGATTGGCTGTGTGCGCATGTGCAAGAGTGCCTTCATGCCAGGTCTTTGCCCATTTCCGGGGCGTACCTGATGAGGTCATGAGTAAGCAACCAATCAGGTGTGGGTGCGTACACGGGGGATAAATAGAGGCACCTGGCCGGTGCACGGGGCTTCCACCAGACAGAAGAGAGAAATAAAGTTGTTGTCTATAGTTAGAATTTCGGTGTCCGCGTGCTTCTTGCCGGCTAGAAGTAGCGCGTTGGACATATTGGTGCCGAAACCCGGGAACCAGAGGCCACACCATCGCATCGTTGGCGCCGCGGAAGCCCCCGTTTCACGGGAGAAATTCAGAAGCTATAGGACGCAGGTAAAAACTCTGAGAGAACATGTTTAGCCTTGACCTGCTCCGACTCAATCCCCTGCCGGACGCGGCAGGTGCCGTTGTGGTTGCTTTGGCAGCCCTCGGGTGGTTTCTATTGACTCTTGAGTTTCTAGTTACGGCCAAACGGCGTTTAACAGCAAAGCGGAGAGCGTTGGGGGTGGGGCGAGGCAGTGCTTCAGAAACAGAGTTAGAGAACGATTCAAAGAGTTTAAAGGGAAAAAGTGCACTTAAGAAAAGAGACCCTCTCGAGGACCTTAGATCCGAGGGAGAGAGAGAATGGGGAAAAGACGCCTCGGGAGAGATAAAACAGAGTAAGGAAGAAGAGATCTTGAAAAGCGGAAGTCTTTATCCGGTAAAGGATGCAAAGACTTCAGAGCTTGATAGCTCAGGGACAGACGAGCTTAGCTCCTCTGAGAGAGAGGATTTAGAAAATAAGGCAGCTCGCTGTGAAAAAGAAAGATGCTACCCAGATGAACAACGAGCTAACAGCTTGGGTAAGCAAAAGGAAGTGGAAGGCGGAAACCATGCGGTTTCCCAGCCTATAAGTCCCGGCGCCTCTCCATCTTGTATGGAGAGATTCCACTCAGATTCCTTCCTCACTAAAGAGGAACAGAAAAAGATACAGCTGACATTTCCGGTGTTTGAGGCCGCCGATGGAGGCCGCGTTCACGCGCCAGTAGAATATGTTCAAATTAAAGAACTTGCCGAGTCGGTCCGTAACTATGGAGTTAGTGCCAATTTTACTATTGCTCAAGTCGAAAGGCTTGCTACTCTGGCCATGACTCCAGGAGACTGGCAGACAACAGTGAAGGCTACGCTTCCCAATATGGGACAATATATGGAATGGAAAGCCTTATGGTATGATGCCTCTCAGGCACAGGCCAAAGTCAATGCCATTGCTGAAGGCAATCAGAGAGACTGGACGCTTGATCTGTTAACAGGACAAGGGCAATATGCCAATAATCAAACTAACTATGACTGGGGAGCATACGCTCAAATTTCCGCTGCCGCCGTTAAGGCATGGAAGGCACTTTCCAAGAAGGGAGAGTCCGGGGGACACTTAACGAGAATCATACAAGCCCCCCAGGAACCATTCTCAGACTTTGTGGCTAGGATGATGGAGGCAGCAGGCAGGATCTTTGGAGACCCTAAACAGGCAATGCCTTTAGTAGAACAGTTGGTTTATGAACAAGCCACACAGGAGTGCAGAGCAGCTATTACGCCTAGGAAGGGCAAAGGATTACAGGATTGGCTGAGAGTTTGCCGAGAACTTGGAGGCCCGCTTACTAATGCCGGCCTCGCGGCTGCTATCCTACAGAGCCAAAAGTGCTTAGGTACAGGTGATCACAAGGTCTGCTATAACTGTGGCAAACCAGGACATTTGAAAAAGGAGGTCAAGCCCTCGCTAGGAAGAGAGCACCAGGACTGTGTACTAGGTGTGGGAAAGGCTATCATTGGGCTAGTGAATGTCGCCCAGTTAAAGATATCAGAGACAAGCTTATTCAGCCCAGGCCTCCCCAGACGGAAGAGGGCAAAAAATATTCCAAAAAAACGGGTATCTGGGCCCCAGGTCTCAGGGCCCCAAAACATATGGGACTCCAGTTTACAACAGACAGACTCCACGATTCTAGAGCCACTAGAGGCTCAGCAGGAGTGGACCTCTGTTCTACCACCCAATTCATATTAATGCCACTGATGGGTGTACAACCCGTCCCCACTGACTACAAAGGCCCCCTACCGGTGGGAAGTGTTGGCCTTATTATGGGACGGTCCTCCTTAACTTTAAAGGGACTAATTGTTCACCCTGGAATAATAGATCAAGATTACACGGGAGAACTTCAAGTTCTCTGTTCGTGCCCTCAAGGTGTTTTTTCCATTTCCCCAGGTGATAGGATTGCTCAGTTGATTATTCTTCCAAGCTTACATGATCATTTTTTTCTTCCGGGTCCCTAGAGGAACCGGGAAGTTTGGCTCTTCCGGGACTGATTCTGCTTATTTAATAATGGACCTTAATTCCAGACCCTCTTTAGAGTTGAATGTGAAGGGAAAATTTTTAAGGGAATTCTAGATACAGGGGCTGATAAGAACATTATCTCCTCCAAGTGGTGGTTTAAAGGTATGGCCTGTCACCAATCATCCCATTCCTTATAAGGACTAGGGTATGAGGCCAGCCCCACTATCAGCTCACGCCCTTGATTTGGCATGCTCCAGAAGGCCAATCAGGAAAGTTTATTCCTTATGTCCTCCCCTCTTCCTGTTAACCTTTGGGGAGGGATGTCTTACAGGGTCTAGGTCTGACATTGACCATCTAGTACTCTCGACAAGCTGTCTAGATTAGGAAGGAATTAGGAAAAAAAAGGAACAAGGAAAATTAGAACCGGCTCCACAAGAAGGTAATATAGAAAGGCAGGACCTGGTTTTCCTATGCCATTGAGGGTTCTATGCCCATACCCTGGCTTACAGAGGAAGTGATATGGGTTCCTCAATGGCATCTATCCTCTGAAAAATTAGAAGCTGCCACTAAAATTGGTTAATGAACAATTACAGCTTGGTCATTTAGAACCGCTTCTACCTCACCATGGAATACCCTATCTTTGTGATAAAGAAAAAATCAGGAAAATGGAGACTTCTCCATGATTTGAGAGCCATTAATGCACAGATGCGTTTATTTGGCCCGATCCAACGAGGCCTACCCTTACTCTCTGCTTTACCTAAGCAATGGAAGATAATAATTATAGACATTAAGGATTGTTTCTTTTCCATCCCCTTGTGTCCACAAGACAGACAGAGGTTTGCATTTACTATACCAGCTATTAATCATCTTGAACCTGATAAGAGATTTCAGTGGAGGGTCCTGCCTCAAGGCATGGGCAATAGCCCCACTGTTTGCCAACTATATGTGCAACGAGCTCTTGAACCTATAAGGAAGCAATTTCCTTCCTTGTTGCTGGCTCATTATATGGATGACATTCTGGCATGTGACAAAGATTTAACCACCTTACAGACCTCATATCCCATATTAATCAAAACATTGGGACAATGGGGACTACAAGTCGCTGCAGAAAAGGTTCAAATTGCAGAAATTGGCTCATTTCTGGGAACGGTCATTTATCCTGAAAAAATAGTTCCCCAGAAATTAGAGATTCGCAGAGATCATTTACATACGTTAAATTATTTCCAAAAATTATGGGGAGATATAAATTGTCTGAGACCATTTTTAATGGTTTCCTCTGCTGAGTTGAAACCTTTATTTGATATTTTGGAGGGCGACTCTCATATCTCCTCTCCGAGAGCATTGACGCCAGCCGCAAACCAGGCCTTACAAGTTGTAGAAAAAGCCTTACAGGATGCTCAATTGCAGCGCATTGATGAGACCAAGCCTTTTGATTTGTGTGTTTTCAAAACTATGCTATTGCCAACAGCTGTTTGTGGCAGGATGGGCCTTTTATGGGTCCATCCAACCATTCAATTGGTATCCCGATCCCGGTTGCTCAGCTTGCACTCCGAGGGTTAAAGGCAGCTATTACTCATTTTGGGAAAGAACCCAAAACTTTGATAGTACCATATACAGCCATCCAGGTTCAAACATTAGCTGCTACCTCAAATGCTTGTTAGTTACTTCCTTTGCTGGACAGATTGATAATCATTATCCAAAACACCCGATCCTACAGTTTGCTTTAAGCCAAGCCATTGTGTTTCCACGCATAATGTCTCAGAAACCACTTGTTGATGGGGTTGTAGTGTATACAGATGGGTCAAAAACTGGTATAGGTGCTTATGTGGTCAATAATAAGGTAGTATCTAAGCAGTATAATGAAACCTCACCTCAAGTTGTAGAATGTTTAGTGGTGCTAGAGGTCCTCGAGACCTTCCCAGGCCCGCTTAACATTGTGTCAGATTCCTCTTATGTGGTTAATGCAGTTAAGGTTCTTGAGGTGGCTGGATTAATCAGGCCTTCCAGCAAACTTGCTCAGATTTTTCAACAAATTCAATCTCCCCTTCTCAGCAGGAGACCCCCTGTATTCATAACACATATTAGAGCTCACTGGGGCCTTCCGGGGCAAATGTCTCGCGGAAATGACCTAGCGGACAAAGCTACAAGAGTGATTACAGTTGTCTTGTCCCTCAATCAGACGTAGCAAAAGAATTTCACAGGCGATTTCATGTAACGGCTAAAACTTTTTACCTTGATTTGCTTTGACTAGAAAAAGAAGCTAGGGAGATAGTTACCCAATGTCAAATTGTTGTCAATTCCTGCCTGTACCACATGTGGGAGTTAACCCACGAGGAATCCGACCACTACAGGTTTGGCAAATGGATGTTACTCATGTCCCTTCTTTTGGAAAACTTCAGTATTTGCATGTTTCTATTGATACATGCTCTGACATTATGTTTGCTACACCTCTAACAGGAGAAAAGGCCTCACATGCAATTCAACATTGCCTCGAGGCGTGGAGCGCTTGGGGTAAACCCAAACTCCTTAAGACAGACAATGGACCAGCTTATACTTCTCAAAAATTTCAACAGTTCTGCCACCAGTTGGAGGTGACTCATCTGACTGGTCTCCCGTATAATCCTCAGGGACAGGGCATTGTAGAACGTGCCCATTGCACTTTCAAATCCTATTTAATTAAACAAAAAGGGGGAGTCGAGGAGACTCTACCCTCAGTACCAAGAGTAGCTGTTTCCATAGCACTCTTCACCCTTAATTTTTAAATCTTGACGCCTTAAGGCCATACTGCGCCGAACGTCACTATTCAGAACCTGATAGACCAAAAGAGATGATAAAATGGAAAGATGTTTGACTGGTCTATGGAAAGGCCCGGATCCTATTTTTAATAAGATCCAGGGGGAGCGGTTTGTGTTTTCCACAGGAAGAAGACAATCCATTCTGGCTACCGAACGACTGACACGGAGAATCCTGACGCCTAGAAGTGATTTCGGATGGATCCCTCAGAAACTACCTCTAGTCCTCACACTACCTCTTTGGATTTGGATTCCTAGTACTTCTAGGAATGGGTGGGGGTGGCTCTGTTTGGTGCAGCCCTATGCTGTGAATTAGTATTCATGCTATGGTTGGTTTGCAAACTCAGACCTCAACAAAAAACGTGACAAGGCCGTTTTCACTCAAGCACTTGCAGCCATTTTGAACAAGGGGCCTCCCCTAAAATTTGGTTATCTATCTTCAAAAATTAGTCGGTATCCGAGTTCTCTGCTCTTGCACCCCCATGGGCCTGTGGGCCCACTTACACTGGGGAGAGAGAGACTCAAGATCCCTTTGATCAGCCCTTCTACATCGCTGAGGTTCCCTCATTGCACGATAGGGTGATCATGACCTCCCACTAACTCACCTTCTGGCTGGCCTCTTTTTAGAGTTCGCCCTAGGTCATTATTCAGTTACTGTCACACAGCACTGTGGTACCCAGGGACGGGCAACTTTCCTCATGCACAGACCGATCTAAGACACGGGGCCTGGTGGCGATAAGGTTACCCTTCGACGGATAAGGCTGTGACATGGAGGATCGACCTAAGACAGGGGCCACAGCAGATGGACGTAACTGCGGGGACCTAGACCAGCCTAGACAATAATTTACCGCTATTTATTAATAAAAGTAAAGGGGAGATGTAAAGGGCATAATAACATTCGCCACCACTAGATGGCGCTGGCTTCCACTGCGCCCCCACGTGGAAGGCCAGGTCAGTCAAGATACGTAGTTTTAGCCTTTACAGCATAACCCGGCTCCCTATCGGGAGATTGGCTGTGTCGTATGTGCAAGTGCCTTCATGCCAGGTCTTTTGCCCATTTCGGGGCATACCTGATGAGGTCATGAGTAAGCAACCAATCAGGTGTGGGTGCGTACACGGGGGATAAATAGAGGCACCTGGCCGGTGCACGGGGCTTCCACCAGACAGAAGAGAGAAATAAAGTTGTTGTCTATAGTTAGAATTTCGGTGTCCGCGTGCTTCTTGCCGGCTAGAAGTAGCGCGTTGGACAGTATTTCATCACAGCCATATTAATCCTAATTAAGACAGAGGTTCTTCTGTTGCTGGGAAATGGGACTGAGGTAAGGGTGGAGAATAGAACATTTGAATATTGATCACATGAAGTATTTTTCTCAAAATTAAGTTAGGTTGGTAATATTAAAATATTAATATAGAGAATATGTTTCATCATCTCCATCATTTGTTTTAATTTATTTGTGCTTTATGTTATGTGGTTAATATAAATCCTAATAGAAATTATATGATTAATATATTGTATAAATACAATTCATAAGTTATATCAACAAGTATTTCATTAATATATAAATTGTTATTGATTTATATTGACACCATAAAACTTTCATATTTTATATACTTTATTGACCTTGTCACTATTAACCTTGTCTATATGATAGACACTATACTAGGACTATCATATGCTAGTTTTAAGATATATTGAATAAATATATAACTACCATGATACTATAAATTCAAAGAGTAATGTGAATCCCCCATGTCATTTCTGATTCAATAATAATCCTCTTTTTTCCTTTTGCGAGTCAAAGAATTCTAGAAAGTAAGTGATTCATTTCAAGAAAAATAAGAGAGCAAAATATAGTGATCATGACCAATCTTTACTTTCTGAACTATTTTACTTGACTTTTGGGACCATGAGAATGAAACATTTGGGTCACAAATATCATTTTGTGGTCCTTGTCATGAAAATGAGAGGATATCAAGAATCATTTATCACATCGGGAAAAAAAAATCTTTGAAAGAAAATTATTTTACTTTAAATATAAAAGCAATCCAGTGAAAGAATCCTGGGTATATCAACCACACCAACAGCAGGCCAAATGCTCAAGACAGTTGACCAGCACAAAATAGGCTATGTTTTATGTTTGTGCTTTCTTTTTATTTATGTAGAAATACTATGAAGTTCCATGGGGAGCAGAGTCCAGAGTTTAGGGAGGGCAAAGAATATGGACAAAATATATTGTGTGAAAAAAATTTCTGACATTTAAACATTTGGGATTGTACCAGAACCAGTATATTATTTGAAATTGTGTTGGCAAGGTATTACACGAAACAGTCAGCCCATAGTGGATGGTGCCACTCTTAGTCAAGTAGTCTCCAGTTTAAAAAAAGCAGGGTAAGCAAGCCAAGGGTAGGCAATGCGCATTGTCCTTTCAGGTTTTCTGCTTCAGATTCTGCTTCAGTTCCTTTCATGACCTCCTTCAATAATCAGTTGTGACCTGAGACCTGAGAGTTAAGCATACAACACACACACACACACACACACACACACACACACACACACACACACACACACACACTTTTTATTTTCTCTTTGAGTTGGTTTAGTTTATAACTGTCATAAAAAGAAACTAACTAGTACCAGGTAATGGATTGTTTTGGGCGGGGGGATTATGGATGGATTTTAGGTCCTTGGGCCAGAAAATGCTGCTGAGTGTTCAGAGTTTAAGAGCTGTTGTGGGAGTCTGAGAGACATGGATGATAGAGACTTGACTTGTGAAGCTTCACGAGGAAGCAAAGACTGCACCAGGGCTCTTCATGTTATATTATGGATTAATAGTCTGTGGAACTGAAATGCTTTTTTTTAATTGGACAATTAATGCTGTTTAGATGGCTCTAAGGAATCAACTGTGGTTAATGAGGGACCAGTACTATAGAGGCAATGCTCAAGGACAACTCACACACACACACACAAAATAAAGATAGTACAGGGCAGGGCAAGGCTCTATATCAAGATGGCCACTGACCTTGGTTAACATATAATTGTCTCCCACTATATAGTACTGGGTAAAAGCACCTTTTATTCACCTGAAGTAATTGTCATGTCTTAAAGACTTACTGATGAATAAATTCACCCTTCCTAGTTCTTTCTGAACTCTGGATGGCTGGCTTACCTCTGATGTTCTGGATCAAACTTCTCTCCAAGCTGACTGATTCAATCAGGCTTCTCTCAGATTCTCTCTAAATTGTTCTACTTGACCACAAATTAACTTTAACAAATTTTCTCATCTTGTGGTGCCAAGGTTCAGTCTCGGCCCTGAAAGGGGTTAGCAGTGAGAACAAATGACTCAAAGTCAAAGAGTAGATCCAAGGTGAAGACCTATTTTCTGCTTGGTACAGTTTTCCAGTTTACTTCTCTCTGTTTTGCTTTATCTCTGGAGATCTCTCTGTCTATATTCTGATTGTTTACTCTTCTAAGAGATCTCTCTGTCTTTGGCCTGTTTGGTTGTGTCAGTTCTCCAAGCAGTTCTATTTATCCTAGCTATTTCTCTGAATAGCTCATCTCCTGCAGAACCCAGGTCCAGTCTTTTATTTTACATATAGGTCCAGTCATTTACTTGTGGTTTCCTTTGATTAATAATCAGCATCCTATGACCCCAGTTCTTTGATTCTTAGGAGACAGCAGTTATGCATTTTTTCCTAAATATTTCAAAAGACTTTAGAGAACTGTGTGTCTTTGTTAAGCACAGACAATGAACAAGCTGGCTGGGACTCTGCCCTGAAAGGTTATGCCTGGACCTAACCTTGCTCTGCCCTAGGCTGACCTTGACCTCAGGAATCCATCTGCCTTTGTAAGCATAAACAAACACTTAGCTGGGTGGGATCTCTTGTGATCACCACTCCCTACATCTCTTTATCTCCTTTCTTAGTAATTTTCTACTAAGTTGGCTCCCAGCACAGCTGCTCTTGTTCTTTTAGATTCATGAAGCCCCTCATATAATTTATATTGCATCCTTATTTTTGCATAGTTGAGAAATTATGTATTTTCAAACTCTTATGTTTAAAGCTGTTTTCCATAGCCTTAAGGGCTGTCCTGAAGGTCCCAGTTTTTATCATTTTGCTGAAACACAGCCACCCCTTCAATGTTAACAGGGAAGACAGTCCTCTGAATGGAAGAGTCCTCCCATGCTGTGGGTCCAGAAACTACGAACATTATTGCCCAAACAAGCCCAAAGAGCAGCCATCAACAGTCACTGAGGCTCATACCGGGGCCCTGTACCAGGGATAAGAACCATGTAACTCTGTCCCTACCAAGGCCATTCTAGGCTTGGCATTCTGGCCATTCTTATTCTCTGGCTTCCACTGCCTCTACTGACCTGCACTGAAGTGCATGAACTCACAAACGAACTCAACTCCATTACACTCTACTCACTGCATTGACTCCCAAATCACTGATCAGAATGCACCTCTCCTCACTCAACTATTTTCAAATAGATTTCCTGTTCAAACATGGCTGCTCCTTCTACAGACTTCTTGCAAACATTACTTGAGATTAGTGGTATATACTAAGGGCATGTCTGTATTCCAGACAGAGGGCTTAAAATTCTTCTCCAGTATTCTTTTTGATGACATAAAATCTAGATTGAGAGTCACAGAGAGTAGCTGAGGCTTCTCACTGGGGGAGTAAGGAAAAGGCCCTTGGTGAAGGGGCAGATTTGGTTGCAGTGAAGATGACAGGATTAAAGGAGCCATGAGGAGAAACAAACTTAGCACTTGTGGAGAGTTTGAAGTCCTTTTGGATGTATAATTCAAGGTGGGTAAGGTATAGAGAATGAGCTATTGAGAAACATTCCTCTGTGGTATGTGTGTCAGCTCCTACCTCCAGGTCTCTTTCTTGGATTCCTTTAATGGTGGACTGTCACTGGACAATAAAATAAATCATTTCCTTGCCAACTTAATTTGGTCAGTGTTTTACACCAGTAACAGGAAAGCTAACTAGAGCAGAAATGTACATCTGGCCAGCCATGGGCCCTATTGGTGTCTTTATGCTCATGTGTGCCACTTATAACTGGATTTAAGTTCTCTGTGGTAGTGAAGTGTTGTAGGTTTATTCTCTGAATTAGCAGACTTTGATTTCACTTTAAGGAAATAGCTCTTTGTCTGATATTTGAACTGTTCTCTAAAAGAATGACAATGACTATTGATTTTGTGTGCCTTACTCTGCAGTAAGAACTCTTAGAAGTTGAAGTATAGCAACAACACTTATTATATTTAACACTTAAAATTCTACAGACAATGACCATCCATTTTGTCATGTAGCACATTAAGGAAGAACATTACGCTAGAACTTGACTTAAAGTTAACTTTGAAGCTTTACCAAGCAATATGGCTCCATTCTGATGACACAAGCAGAATACATTCTACTTTCCTTTCAATATCAATATTCCTCATTCATACCCATTCTAACCATGGTATACACATGCACAAAAGAAACCTAGTAAAACAACATCTAGCCCATAGTTCTACCAAATGTAGCTTTTGGTTTGACATATTCTGCATCAAGTCTGTGTGTTCTGTTTGGAAACAAGACACATAAGAAGCACCATATACATCCTTAAAAATAGAGCAGTTTCAGTTTGTAGAATAATCATCCCGGAAAGACAGTAGCTTCTAGAATGTTTTCTCCTTTTGCTACATTATATTAATATTTCAAGGTAATATGGCATGATAAAAATAAACTATGCTGGCTGATCTCTGACTAGTACTTTAAATCCAATAAGTAGATGTTTATTTCACATTATCCTGTGTACACATTTTTATCTGGAGCTTTATGTGTTATATTTAGTTCAGATCCAATACCTAGAGAACCAAACTGATGTATTGGAGAGGTTGTTTTAAAGCCCGGATGGGCTGGTACAAGAGAAGGGAGGTGAGACTGGATCTGATTTCAGGGGTGGGATAAATATCCTGTCTGTCATGCCAGTGAAGTTTGTCAGGAAATTTAAATTCTTTTATAGCATTTCCTATATATTTAGCAAATATGGCATAAGTTGAGATTAGTTAATACTACACATATATGTATAGTTATACATATATATGGTCTAGAAATTAGAACAAATTCCCAGTTAGGGAAAACAGAGCAATTCACTGAGAAGCTGAGAGAAGCCAGATTGAATCTATGATCTAGGAGAGGGTTTGAGCCATAAGAGCTGAGTTGAACCAGATAGCAAAGGGTTCAGAAAGAACTAGAAAGAATGAGCTTATTCAGCACTAAGCCTCTGAGGTGACAATTGTATCTACAAAATAAAATTGACTTTGCATGTAGTATATTTGCATTATTTTGAAAGTATTGAGAAAGTCCTGCAACCATGTGAGTTTGCCATGTCTCTGGGAGGAAGGTCTTCTACTATTTTGGAGAATCCTCATGATATAGCAGTTTCAGCAGCATTTTGTTTATTTGCTTTAATTATTTTAGTTAAATAAAACAATACTCAGATAATCTATTTCATTCCTCTAAGGGAGGTTGATCAGAGTTTGCAGTCTTGTTATCATGGTAATCATATAAGCTTTCAGAAATTCCTGAGTTTAAGTGAGGTACAAGAATTCTGACTTAGTAACGGCAGCAGAGGCATAGTAGGTCATTATAGGGCAAAGCCACATCACTGAGGATTGTAGCAGCAGGATTTATTGTATAGAATACTAAAGAAATAACAATCCTTCCAAACAAAACTTCTGAATTAACTAAGCTGATTTTAGATAGAATGAAGAGATGATACTTGAAGTAATAATTAAAATAGACAAGAATACATCATGTTGGTAATAATGAACTGAAGTCCTATGTTTTTCATTTTTTTCCCCATTGGGACAACTAGCAGTGTCATCTGAGCCATCCCCTCTGGACTGACTCTTTCTAGCTGCCATTATTCCCAGGAGGACAGTAATATTTGTGTGTCTACAGACAATTCCCCTCAAGATGTGCTACTGTCTAGTTGAGGAACTATTTCTTTTTCACTTGTTATATGATCTATTACCTTTTAAAAATTACACATGACATTTTAATAATTACACATTATATCAGTATACCCAATGAAAGTCATGAAACAGAGTGAAATAGTGATACTTATTGAACAATAATATTGGAAGAATCAGTGCAGATCCAGGAGTGAGTTTGGCATATGTTATAGCCTGAACCTTTGTGGTCACTCATCCAATCTCAGGCTGAATCAATAATCGTGAAGAGGATAATAGAAAGATAGATTCCTTGGAAGATGACTGGGTTATGAGGTCCAACCTAAAAGAGTTTGATTAACAATCTTATTAAATAGTTTCCAGAGGCCTTTTTAGATCCTTTCATTGTGTGAGAACATGGGGAAAAGACAACCATTGGAAAACTAACACACATGTGTTTACCAGATACTAAATCTTCTGCAACTTTATCTTGGATTTTTAGCTTCCCGAACCTTGATAAATACATCACTGTTGTGATAAGACTCATAGTATGTTTTATGGTTCTAGAAGCCATGATAAACTAGAGCACTTTGCTGGCTGTTGCATCCAATACTGATGATAGAGCTTTGCAATATATGTGATTCTAAGCTACCCTTTAAACCATATGAAAGAGAAAATGGGATTAAATTGGTGAATTATGTAAATATCAAAATAAAAACTATTAGTTTGAGAAAACACATTATTGTTATTACTGACTCTAGAGATATAATAACATATATCCTAAATTGAGATGACCTGAAACAGCCTATATTATACTAGGAATCTCTTTACAAACCAATTGTTTTGACAGGTTTTTTTTTTCATGTATAACACAGGGCTTTTGTGACATAATCTATGTATCTATCACTCCAAGTAGCATAAATTCATTAACACTGCATGGAGATATCTAGAATATACAAAATCTCAAAAGTTAAACCCAAGAAAACAAAGCTGTTTAAATATGGGATAAATAAAAAAAGCATTCTCAAAATATAAAATAAATGATTGTCATAAATTTAACACGCATTTAGCATTGAGATAATGCAAATTAGTACTACTTTCAGATTTCATTTTAGTGTAGTGAGAAAGGCCAAGAACAAGAAAACAAATGAAAACTCATGCTGTCAAGGACGTGGGGTAAGAGAGACAGTCATCCATTGCTAGTGGGTGTGAAATTTTATGCAGCCACTATGGAAATCACTGTGCTGGTTCATCAAAAAGCTGAAAATAGATTTTTCACAAGAGTCAACTATACTACTCTTAGGCATATACACAAAGATAACAACATCTTACTACAAGATAACTTGGTCATCAATGGCCCATCACTTCTCTATTCCTAATAGCCCAGAAATTAGAAACTGCTTAGATATCCTTCAAGTGATTAATGGATAATGAGGATTTGGTACATTTACAAAATGGAATACTACCCAAGTATTAAGAAAAATGAAATTAAGAAATTTGCAGGTAAATGGACATAGGTAGAAATAAACATCTTGAGTGAGGTAACCCATATTAAAAGAGGCAATCATTTCAGCTTTTCTATTATATAGAAATATTCATTTTTAATCTGCAAATATTTGCATTTTATTTACAATTCTTACAATAGATAATACAATAATTAATACATGACCAGGGGTAAGGAGAGGCACTTTTTTTTTTTTACAGCTCTTTTATTTTAGTGTTTCTCTTTTTTTATTGTTTTTTTTTAATTTACATTTCAAATGTTATCCCCTTTCCTGGTTTCCTCTCCATAAACTCCCTATCCCATTCTCCCTCCCTCTTCTTTTATGAGGTTATTTCCCCACCCAACTACCCACCCCTTCCTGCCTCCCCACCCTGACATTCCCTTATACTGGGGTGGGGGTTTCCAGCCTTAGTAGGACCAATGGCTTCTCCTCCCATCGGTGGCCACCAAAGCCATTCTGTGCTACATATGCAGCTGGTGCCATGGGTCTGTCTATGTCTTTGGGTAGTGGTTTAGTCCCTGGGAGCTCTGGTTCTTTGGTATTGTTGTTCTTATGGGGTTGTAAACCCCTTCAGTTTCTTCAGTCCTTTCTCTAACTCCTCCTCCAATGGGGACCCCATTCTCAGTTCAATGTTTGGCTGCGAGCATCTGCCTCTGTATTTGCCATGCTCAGGCAGAGCCTCTCAGGAGACAACTATATCAGGCTCCTGTCAGCATGCACTTCTTGGCTTCATCAATATTGTCAAGTTTTGGTGGCTGTACGTATATGGGTTTGATTCCCAAGTGGGAGAGGCTCTGAATGGCCATTCCTTTAGTCTCTGCTCCAAACTTTGTCTCCATATCTTCTTCTATAAATATTTTTGTTCCCCCTTTAAAGTAGAATTGAAGCATCCACATTTTGGTCATCCTTCAAAGCATTTCTAATAGTGCTATAAAAGGATAAGTGGAAAATTAGAATAAAGAGATTAACTGAAAAGGGGAATAAGGGGGCAGAGTAGATGAGAGAATACTGGAGAGCTAAATAACACTAAAGGTCATTTTGAAAAGCTGTGTAAAACTTCTTGTTGTAGAAGTTTCACATATATATGGAATTTAAATGCAGTTATTGTATGATAGGAAGACAATCAATACTCCAACTAGACATGATAAGCTACCAAATTATATCTCTAGTATCTGGAATGGGCTACATCTTTTAAAGTTCTTAGCCATAAGGCTCCTGTCTGCAGCCCAAACATTACATGCTGTTTCCAATGGTAATGGTTACTTCCACAATCTAATGATAACACTCTTTTCCTCAAGACATCACATATTAATGTCATTGAATGTAGAGAAATGTAGCTGGTATTTAAATAGAAGCTTCACCTGTGATGACTATTCTTCAAGGTACTGGAGAGTACTCTATTACGTTATTGAAGGAGAAGAGTAATCATTAGTATCTCCCAGCTACAAATCCTGTGACCTCAAGAAAGAAAAAAATGTATGGCACAAGAACAGTGGGAATGTCATGAAAATAGCCAATCATGTTTTCACTATGATAAAAGACTACTCCATGAGATGGAATCCATAACTGACACTGACTCATTTTATGGTATTTTTCTTCATCTATTTTTTATAGTCTAGTCATTATCACCTTCCCAGTCCTCCCTCCAAAAGTTCCTCATTCCATTCCTTTTACACTGTCCCACCCCCCTGTCTCCACGAGGATGTCCCTACTCCACCCCATCCTACCCCACCCACTCCTTCCCACCCCACCCATGTCATGTCGTCCCACTCCCTGTTGCCTCAAGTCTCCAAGCATTAGGTGCCTTTTCTCTCACTGAGGCCAGACCAGGCAGTCCTGGTGACTCAGTGTCTGAGAGATGGGTCCAAGTTGGTTGATATTGCTGGTCTTCCTATGAGCTTGTTCTCTTCCTCAACTTCTTCAGTCTTCCCCTAATTCAACCATAGGGGTCCTCCATGTCAGTCCATTGTTTGGGTGTAAGTATCTGCATCTGTCTCAGTCAGCTGCTTGTTGGGCCTCTCAGAGGGCAGTCATGTTAGTCTCCTGTCTCAACCACACCATTGACTACAAAGAGAAAATGAACACAAGGTTGAGAGGGTGGCTGGGGAGGAATTAGGGAAGGGAAAAGAACATGATCAAAATATACTGTTAGAAAATTTTCAAATATGCATTTAAATATATATCTTAAATAAACACAAAGTAATAAGTTTTCCTACAGCTTTTGCAAACGTCTTTACATCCACAAAGACTAGCAGGGCAAGATACTTCAAGGTTGCATGAGTGGTGCTTAAATTTAAAGGCAACGAATCATCATCTAATTAGACTGGAGGCCCTCACAATAGGAAGGACATTATGTCTGGTACTATAAAACAACTTGGTACTGTTGTTGAGATTATGGGCTCTTGAAGAAAACCAATTTCTTAACCAGCACAACTTATAATACACACTTCTAAGCATTTTTCTTTATTCCTACAGATAAGTATAACTCACAAATCACAAAGAAATATCTTTTGGTAGCAGACAAAGACTGTCACAGAAGTCTAGAAGTGGTTGAAATACAGAGAACTTCAAAGGTTCAGCATCGACTGACACATGCATCTCTTCTTGGGAACATTATCAAAAAGGAAGCAGAAAGTCTTAAGAGCCAGAGGAGTAAAATATCTGCTGTGAGAATGTCTTCCGTACAGGAGAGAAAAATTTACCCATGAAATCTCAACTATATGGTCACCTAAATAAGACATAGACACCAAAACACCAGTTGTAATGCCAATGTGAATGGGGGCATCTAAGGTCCTATTGTAGTTAAAAAGCTATGTGAAAATAGTGGCTAAGAGAAGGAGAATTATTCTTCTCTAGTGACTAGCTCCTGATAGGTAAACTAGGTGGTCAGCTCTCTCTCTCTCTCTTTCTCTCTCTCCCTCTCGCTCTCTTGCCCTCTCTGGCTTTGGCTCTCTCTGTCTCTCTGTCTCTCTCTGTCTGTCTCTCTCCTTCTCTATCTCTCTCCATATATAGGATATATGTGGAGGTACACATATCAATACTATATTATATATATTCTCTTTTTTTCGCTCTCTCTATAACATATATGTGTGTGTGTGTGTGAGAGAGAGAGAGAGAGAGAGACAGAGACAGAGACAGAGACAGAGACAGAGAGAGAGAGAGTACACATACCAATAATTTAAAAATAAGCCATAAATTGAATAGAAATGCATGGGAGAAGTTATAAGAATAGAAAGATGGGTAGAAATGATAAAAATATAGTACTCAAAAATTTCTTAATTTAAATTAAAAAATAGTAAGTCTACAAAATATCTTTTGAATTTTCCTGAAAGTATTTCATCAGTCCCTTTCAGGATTAGGCAGGAGAATCTGTGAACAGTAGAGCCAGAGACGGTGCCCATTGTGTGGGCATTATTAAATATTCATCCTATATGATATACAGAACGGTATTTTCCTCAATCTATTCAGTTTCAAGCACAAACCACTCTTTTCTAACATTTTCCCAAAATTATATATATTAGTTACTTCAGCAAAGGTGCTGTTTATGTCCATATTCCTCAATAGATAATTAGGGTCTACATTGAGTCTAGTGTATCATGAAGTATGCATCTTCAGGGAGGTTTTGAAGTACTAGGTAAGCCGTAACTCCTCAGTATGTTTCAGCAGAAAATAGTACAGGTTAATGTAGTTATCAAAAGTTTATTTGGTGATGACATCAGATCTTACAATCCTACAAGCATTGTAATATTAATTTAATATTAAGTTTAAGATTAATACCAGACCCGCATATGCAGTGTCTAGAATTTTCCAAATTGTTCTGCAAAGAAAATCCTTCCCTTTAGAGAACGTCTCAAGGGCTATTTCAAGAAATACCCGTGAGATCTCTTGACATTCTTTTATACTGCACTGTGAATTTGGATTAATTCCAAAAATGACTCAAAATCAATCTCATAAAGAGAGAGTTACACACATTCCGACACCAATAGGCATACAGCACTAAGCTGTTCTGTCACTTGGCAACTGTTAAAGCAATGAGGTGCATTAGTTTGATGGGATTTAAAGAAATAACATTGGAAATGCTGCTTGTTCTTTATGCTCTGAACTCAAGTGTATACCATAATTTTATTTAAAATTCATCTTCTACCTGATCTTTTTCTACTATATCTTGGGTTGGCCAGGGCCAAAAGTAATAAAATCCGATATAAGAAAATAGGGAGAATAATTAAGAAAGGCTTCCTGTGCTTCTTTAGTCTAAGAAAACATGTTAATTCTCAGAGATGGGAGACTGTTAGAGACAGTACTAACTAGAGTCTCTAAAAATAGCCTCAAAGTACATAGGAATACAGTAGTGAGGGAAATAAATACTTTCATACGATAACAGTAATATCCTACATAAGTAATGTAGTCAATTACACTAGGAAGAGAAAATGAAAGATGAACGTAAGCCAACACATACCTAGTTTTCAGAAGCATGAGACCCAGTGGAACTCTCTAACTGGTGGGAAGGTTGAAAACACATTCTTTGTGAAAGGAATTTGACCATTTCTTAATATTTCAACAAGTTTACCACACTTTATTAAAACATAAGTCAAATATTTTTTCAATTACTTTTACAATGAGATTTATAATCATTGTGAAATTATATATCATTATTACTATTTTATCTGCAAACAATTGCCCTGCAAAATAAACTTAATGTAACAATAACTTTAGATTTCAGATTAAAATGAGATTTATTTATATGGACACAGTAAAAGTGACTACAAATAAAATCATGTTTGGCTTATAGCTATAATGTCATATTTTTCTATGCTATTCTTTTATATCTAGTTCTTTATTTTGATTTCTGATCTGAACTTGAGATTTATATTTGTAACTGCCTCTCTCTCTCTCTCTCTCTCTCTCTATATATATATATATATATATATATATATATATATGTATTTATATATAGTCCACATTTTACTCAATCAAATCTTTTACTGTACCCATATCAGTAAAGAACAGCTCTTCTTTCAGTAGATTAAGTCAAATCTTCAAATCACTTTTTTTTTTTTTGCCTTTCATGCTCTCTGCCTACCTTGTCAGAGAACTTTCTCTGTTAGAGAACCTTTCTAATTTCACTGCTACTGAATTCACCTTAGAGAAAGTCATCCAGGAATCCTGGAGACTCATCTTTGCTCCAAAAATCTAGTCTTCATTTATTCAGAGAAAACAAGACTGATCATTTTAACACTCAGGTTGGATCATGTGACTCATGTCATAAACTTCCACGCTTTACTGTTTACTTTACTCTGGGTGATGGTAGCCATTAAGTAAAGAAGTCTTGAGTACTTACACATTGTACACTAGATATTTAGCATTTGCACACACAAAGTCTTGGTTGACAGCAGGCATGCTGTCTTCAAAAGGGCTTTTCAGAAGCCCAGACACCTTTCAGTTTGATATTATTTTTTAAAAACACCTTGTGGCTTCTAAATTTTAACAAGTGGACCCCCCCCCTTTTTTTTAAATCATGCATAGAAAGTAATCTCAGCAGCAAGGAAAATACTCTAGAAAGGGATCACAAATGTAAGATGCTCTTTTAAGTATGTGTGCCATGGTAATCCACCTAATGTGGATATGATAATACTCTTACAAAATTCCCTCTTTAATTTCTTCTATATTACCTATAGCTACCACAAATTCTTTTCATAGTAGTGGAAATATGTTTGTCATGGTTGAATAAAAATGCTCCCTATATGTCCATAGGGAGTGGCATTGGGAGGTGTGGCCTTCTTGGAGTAGGTACCTTTTGGTTGGAGGAAGTGTCACTAGGGAGTGGCCTTTGATATGTTGGTGTGTCTCAATCCTCTTCCTGCTGCCCGTGGATCTCCGAGATCCGACAGATGTGAGAATCCCAGGAACCTTGCCAGCACCTTATCAGCCTGCATGGCACCATGGTTCCTGTTATAAGATCAATGGATTAAACTTACAAATTGTAAGTTAACCCAATTAATTGTTTTCCACTATAAGAGTTACTATGGTCATGGCATCTCTTCACAGCATTAGAATCCCTAACAAAGACAATGCTGCTCAGATGGCATTATCAGACAAGGTCTACTTAGACTGAGCCTGTAGACTAAATAGGATGGTACAGAGCATTGCCTTGAAAATCTACTTTTCCACAGTTGAATAGGTAGGACCTGGAAATGAGGCAGGACCAAGGGAAAGCAAAGATTTCTGTCTTGGAATCCATTCTTTATCCCTTTGTTAAGCCTAATAGAAAGCTTTGACCCTGAGCTGCTTCTCTGGAGCATGGTTTACCCTCTGTACAGAGGAGGATAAAGCCTGTAATCAGTATGGTGCAGGTACCAGGTCTGAAGTGCACCTCAATTGTTGGTTTATTCTCTGCAGATCTATTCTCCTTTTTTCTTCAGTGCTGTTGATCCTATGGCGCTATGCTCTGTAGACATCCTGCCTGCACTCCTATCTCAATTGTCTTTTAACTCTGCCTAAAATAAATTGCCAAGAAAGCTCAAGTGCATTTTTTCCCTTTTCTTTATCTCCCTTGGATATTGCTTCTGGCACAGACTGAGTTTACTCTAAGGATCATACCTTCTTTTAATTTCAGCTTCTACTGGGTTGTAGCAGAACTTGATTTTTGATAGAATAGTCTTTCTGTTTTCCCTATAGAATAAGAATTCTTCTAGTTTTCTAGTGACACTTGTCCCTAGGGATTTTTCTCCTGTCTGTATTTTCCTTAATTTCATTTTCTCTGTAAATAAATTTTTGTCTTCAGCTTCCTGTATATTAAATACCTAAGGTGATTTTGCTTAACCTAGTATAAACATACACACACACACACACACACACACACACACACACACACACACACACACACTTCTGTTGATGCAACAAACAAACAAACAACAGCAAAACGAAGCCTCACTACATAATTACACATTGAATTGAAGAATGTTCTTGATTGTGTTGCTGGCTCCAAGAAGAAGAAGATGTGCTGTACTACAAAAATCAGACCATAAGTGTGTGTCTAAATACAGCAACAATATAAAACAGTCACAATTCTCTTTTGTAGGAAAAGATGATAAGACAAAATACCCGGTGAGAGGGGAGGTCACTGCTTTGATGATAATGCTGAGTGTCTACAGTAAGAGATAAAGGGCTGTTGCCATTTCACACTTTACTTATAATAGGTTATGTGTACTTTTATTTTGTCATATATTAGATTTGTAATTTCATAGTCACATAAAAGGCAGAAAGAACACTGCTGTACATAATCACTTTTGTTAAATGTATATATATATAGATATATATATATATATGTCTGTGTGTGTATATACATATATATACACACATTTTTATAATTCTGCTGTAAGGTTTACTTTGAAATGAAATTGGTTCAGTGTTACCAATGCATCAGGAAAGATTTGAACATGCCATCATTGTCTCCATGAGTCTCTCAGTGGAAAATCACCAGGTCACATTTCGAAACGATAGTCTCCTGATGAAAGAAAACCTACTCAGCTCAGTAGATATATAAAGCGTGATCTCACACACACAGGCATACACATTTTATAGAACTACTTTATACAAGCACATATATCTTATATCTTCTCATTTCCTTTGTGTTACATGCTGGTACTTCTAGTATCCATACACGGTGTTGGAACTTTCTGAGGTTCTGGTGGTTAATCTACTGTCAACTTGGCTGAAATTTGAAGTAACCTTACAGACACACCCCTGGGTATGTCTAGGAAGATATCTCCAGATAGGTTTATACTGGGAGCACAAAGGTCCTTGCATCCATAGGTCTCTGGGGAAATCAGGAATGTGAAGTATCTAGGATTGTCTTTTTTGTCTTACCCAAAGATGAGAATTGGAGATAATTAATATTCTGGTGGTGTGCAGTATGTTGGGTCAGTCATATCAAGCTCCCACAATCAAGAATAAAGGTGACTAGTAATCTAAATGTTCCTTAAATTACCCATACAGCCAGGGGCTTCCCCAAGCTCCCACAACCAGGAACCTAATAGTCTAAATACCTAATAGTCTAAATGACTCTCACATTATCTATATAGCCAGAAGTTCCCCCAAACTCCCACAACTGGGACTAGAGGTAGCTAATAACCCTAATGATCTCTACGTTGTTTGTAATGATGAATAAGAAACTAGGAAAGATCCTTCCTTAGGCCCTTAAATTAGTATAGGTAGCCTATCTCTACGTCCTACCTTCTTGGAGTAAATGATATGTACTTGGAGTTAAGTTTTGATGTAATTGTTACCTCCTTCTGCACTGGGGATTATGTTGTACCAGGAAATTTTCCTACAAATTATATTGTGTTTAAGTATATTGACAATTAGTTGCCTGACATCAGACTTCTCAAAGTCTGACAAAGCTAACCTGGACCGAGTTCTTATTCTCATCACTTCATAGTTCCATTTCCTTGCCTGACATCTGCAGAGATGCCCTCAGATTTTGCTCATGAATACCCAAAATGAGTGTGGAGGGTACCACCTCATGATTATAGATCTCAGATTGAATTAAGACGCAAAACAAGAGGGAGCCAGCTCAGTGCCAGGATTCTTGATTATCTCTGCTTCCTGACTGCAGACACAATAGGACCGTCCATTTCATATTTGCTCTAGTATGGCTGTCCCTCCAGGATATGGTGCTTCAAACCATGATCCAAAGCCGACCCACAGTCTTTCCTTAAGTTGCTTGTGTCAGGCACTTTATCACAGCAACCAGAAAAATGGTGTCAGGTTCCACACAACACTCCTTTTAATATAACCATAACATGCCATAGTAACTATATCTACTAAAATTCACTTGGACCAATTTCAGGTTATTTAGGCAAGGACAAACATTTCCTGCCACTGTAATCAAATAAGTGCCTCCTAGTTCTCCCAAGAGAGTACAGTGACTTTAGATCATTCTGTATGCCACAGGTGAGGTCTCATGACAACTGCTAAACAGTTTCTTACGGAGTCCCTTTAAGGACGAGAAGGATGGAGAAATGTAAGTTTCAACTGAAAAGCTAGATTATGCAATGAACCTAGTGGCTCTGAACTGGTATGCAAAACACCCAGAAGTTTAGTTGCTGAGAGTAGAAATACATCAGTGGGAAGAAGCCAGGCTCTATTACAGAGAAGCAACTAATTATTACACAGACTTCAATACTGCCCAATACTTCAAACACAAACAACAAATTCAAAGGCGTTGTTCATTTTAGAGAAAATTTAATTGTGCTCATGTGATCTGACTTTTGGACTTTCACCACTTTATCAGAGTGAACTTTCACCTGTTATAAAACTCGTTTGTTTGCTCTTTTTCCTCTTTCATTTTCCAGGCACAGTTACATACGCTTTTTTTTTTTTAAATTTCTCTTTTTAGTTGTTTACAAGTTGCTTAAGCAATAGGCAAACTGCATTGCTTGCTTGTTTCTTGGAGTCTTCTTTGCTCCTCCCTACTTTCTGCTTCCTGGGGAGTCACCCACTGAACCCTGAACCGATTCTTGCTGCTAGTGTTCTGTGCTTTTGCACACGAACTCCGCTGTTGGCTGAGGTCTCTGTGGGTCTTTGTTCTCAACTCTGACAAGGCTCGCTCTGTGCTACACAGTTTCTTTTCTTGCACTTCTGCCACAGAACCACAAATATCTCCAGCTGGGAATCAGACAGGGACAGAAATGAGGAACCCAGGAGCCCAAGACAATGTTTCAGTTTCCCAGGGTATGCGAGCGATGTTTTACATGATGAAGCCCAGTGAAACTGCCTTCCAAACAGTTGAAGAGGTGCCTGATTACGTTAAAAAGGTGAGACTATCTTGGAAGAGGCTCTTTTGGTCTTTTATTGCTATATAAACTCAACATATCCCTAAGATTTGTTCAATTTTCTACTTCAAATTATTATAGCCTCATAAAAATCCAATTTCTTACAGTCATAAAGCCAAAGTACAATTTTCAACTGAACTCTGTACAATATCTTTGTACATCTTTGCTTATAAATCCCTTATACATCACTCTGAAATATGAAAGAAAATTCAGTTTTTGAAGATAGTGCCATTACAAGTTTAGCTATTAGAAAGCAATGTCGAATAGTTGTACTACATCAGGAAACTCTGTAACAAATTTGTTTGAAAATGTTGAACTTTTCTACCACGTCCAGGAAGGTATTTCCTCTTTAATTTGGTAGAGTAATTCTGCAGAATAAAGGATACCCTGCTTGGCTCAGTAAAACTCTAACTTCCGAAGTTTGAACTCGAACCATTTTTTTTTCTATCATTTTGAGCCTTTGAGGCATTTTGCACTTCTTTTGCTTGGCCATGCTTGGAAGTGGAAATATCCAGAATTAGAGCCTGAGCAATAATGTTCCCCACCCAGTCTAAGTTGTTCCTACAACACTTACTAGTTCAGACCAGAAATAGGGAAACTATGACATCACTGAGCGTGTTCTTGGGAGCTCAGTTAACACTTCCACCTCATTATCAGGGTCCACATGAATGAAGCCCATAATTCTCTTAAGATTTGTCATTGCCATTTTTTTTGTTGAAGAAAAATGTACCAATACTATCTTCAAAAATTATTTTTATTTAGATTATAGCATCAAACCTAATCCAATATCCAGTGATTGATAGTTGAATACTCATTATTATAAAACCACAAATCAAAGCTGAATGGATGAATGAAACTTTGGTGCTGATACAATCTTGGGAAATAACCTTATTTGCTAAGAGTCTCAGATGTTGTTTCTTCCACTTTCATGTCATATTCAGAAGTAGTTTTAGACTGTCTAGTTTGTAAAACTTCTAATCGAAGGTATTTTTAAGTTCTCCTCGAGTGACTGTAACCTGTTCATTGTCAAAAGATAGGTTTTTACATGCTTAACTAATTTTAAAAATATTTAACTGAACCTGAAGCATCTCCTTCCTCATTTTACTTATTTTGTTGGTTTAGTATTGAAAGTTGTACTTATGCTTCTATTTCATCTATAAATTCCATGGCACATTTTGAGCATATCTTTGGTATATGTAAAAAATGCAGAAATTTTCTTGTTCATTGGCTTGGAAATAACCCAGTAGTATAAATATAGGTACCCTGGAAAGGTGTACCCTTCCCAGATATCAGAGGAATGATCAGAAAATTTGGAGGACTTCATATAGAGCAGAGTAACATCTCTACTATGTACTCTCCTTTCTAGGCAACTCCATTTTTCATCTTCTTGATTCTGCTTGAACTAGTCATCAGCTGGATTCTCAAGGGAAAACCATCAGGTCGTTTGGATGATGTTCTCACATCTATGTCAGCTGGTGTTGTATCTCGGCTTCCAAAGTGAGTCTCATAGCATAGAATAGAAGATAAAGGAATCCAGGTCTTTCCTTGTGTAAATCAGAGGAAACATCACGTGGATATTTAACACATTTCCCCATAAATTCCTAAAAGTTCAGGACCTATTATTTAAAATTGTCTTATTTTTTTTTTTTAGTACTGACTTTTTCTTTAAAGTTTTAATAGAGAATGCTCAACATCACTAGTCTTATTTTTATTGGATTTTTTAATTTACATTTTAAATGTTATCGCCTTTCCCCATTTCCCCCCACCCCTGTTTCTGAGAGGGTGCTTCCTCACTCACCCACCCACTCCTCCCACCTCCATGCCCTGACATTCCCCTACACTGGGTCATCGACCCTTGACAGGACCAAGGGCCTCTCTTCCCATTGATGCCCAACAAGGCCATCCTCTGCTACATATGTGACTGGAACCATAGGTCCATCCTTGTGTTCTCTTGGAATGGTGGTTTAGTCCCTAGGAGCTCTGGGGGGAGGGTGGGTCCGGTTGACTAATATTGTTGTTCTTCTTATGGGATTGCAAACCCCTTCAGCTACTTTAGTCCTTTCTCTAACTCCTCCATTGGGGACCTGTTCTTAGTTCAAAGGCCATCCAGAGACTGTCCCACCTGGGGGATCCATCCACCAAGCCCAGACAATATTGCAGGTTCCAAGAAGTGCATGTTGACAGGAACCTAACAGGAACATTACTAGTCTTAATTTTTGAGTTTCCCTGATATCTTATTATACATTTTAGCCAAAGTGACTGTTTCACCTGCCTTACAGTAGACCTTGGTCTGAGTTATTATCCAGGTCCCTGCTGAAAACTAGGCTTTGATCCAGCCAAATTTCCACAGATATCTTCCTAGGACCTAGATATTTCTCAGTGTATAATATATGAACAATTGACATTGGTATCCAAATATTTGTATTATATGCACCAGGAGGAAGCCACTCCCTTTTTCTGTACTTCTCTGGACTTAAAAGTAAAATTCTGTGCACACAGGGTTTAGTTTATCTGTCCTTTTTGTTGTCTATCTTTTCGTCATCTTTATCCCATCATGACACATTTCTGAGGCTCTCTGATGGATTTGGAAAGCTATCAGTGTGTCTGCCTTTAGTTCCTTTGTGGGTCTATGCATAGGCATAACTTCAAGAAAGTTCATCTGTTTCCTAAGCCTGAGTTGGGTACCTTTGGTCCTTACCCTGACTCTTGTGCTCACTCCAGACACAGAACAATCTTAGGTAGGGCTGAAGGTTCTTCTCTTTCTGTCAATATCCCCCTGCCACCTCCAATTTTCACGGGCCCTGAAATCAAGATTTTTCCTCATGTGAGAGTTTTAGTTTACCCTCCAGGAATGATGTCTGGTATAAAACAGATGCTCTAAAATAATATTTTTTATAGTGTCATGTAAATAATTAAACTGGACAAATATAGGATGAACGAACAGTAAATGACCTATGTTATAAAGAGAACAGGAGAAAAGCCCACCAGGCAGACAGAAGAAACCTTCAGTGTATCAGGATTAACCAGAGCAGCAGAGTCAAGAGAGAAGTCCCCAAGGGAGCTTAGTTTTGAGCTGGGGAAGAGCATGCTCATTATAGCCTCCCAACCCTCCTTTTTTTTAATGTTTGTGGAGCTTCACTTCTGAGCAGAGCTCATCAGTTTGGAATGTTTCTTGGAACCATACAGTGGGAAATCAAGGCGGACTAAAAAAATGACATTTAACATGAAATATATCTGGGAAAAGGTGCATGAGCCTGGTATAAATCACAACATGTTTGGGTAGAAAATAAACCTTAAAAATGTATGTCAACGTGTTACGTTGAGTCAATTGGGTCATTAGGTTTATAGTCGTAAAATAATGAGCTGAGTAACCACAGCTGTGTCTGCACACTCCAGTCAGAATCGATGAAAGGTAATTCATCGGAATAAGACCCAGATTGACTCAAATAACCATTCAACTCATTGATCAACTCCTCTATCCTGTGGCTTCTTGTCTCAGAAATGGTCATGAGCTCCCCCTTCACATGTATATTCTTAGGTATGAAAATTTCTTTATTTAAGAGAACACAGTTGGTTTCTGCAGCTCATTTTGAGAATTCAATGTACTAAGAGTTCTTGGAAATCAATTGATATTTCAGCTGTGAAAATCATTTCATAACGAGGAAGTACTGTATGTGCAGGTGCCATTATGGGTCATGAATTTCAGTGACTTGGAATGGAACATTTTTGTATTTATTGTTTTGTTTTTCAAGAATTTTGGGAGACATCCCATTGAACTAATCCTTCATCCTTTTGCTTTTTTTTTTTTTTTACTTTGAAAGTCTGATTTAGTTGTAAGTAAAGTTAGACTATCTCCTTTTAGCATTTAACTCCTGGAAACACTCACTTTATTCTCAGTACAGCATTTCTTCTCAGCATTATTAGAAGTTATACTACTAAGTTAGAATAGAAAAACAGCATTCCATGTATACTTCATTACAAATCATACCTCAAAAAGTAGAGACATGTGTGCACATATACACATGTGCACACTTGATATGGGATAACATGGAAATGGTGGTGGGAAATAAGAAGGGTTTCCTGTGAGGCAAGAGCAGGGGAGGAGGGAGAGAGGGAGCGAGGGAGGGAGGGAGAGAGGGAGGGAGGGAGGGAGGAAGGGAGAGAGAGAGAGAGAGAGAGAGAGAGAGAGAGAGAGAGAGTTTGATTTAGAAAGAAAAAGACAGTCAAAACATCAACACAATCCAGTCCTTCAGGGATACAAGGTAAAGTTCCTTTCAAAACTCTCCTAAGTCTGATTCTCTTTGAAGGAAGGCAAAATGTTATTAACTTGAATTTATACAGTATTTTCTGCAGCTCTATTTTTACTTAGAATACCAAATTGCATCTTTATATTCCTTATGGGTATTAAAACATGTTCTAATTTATAAAACAATGGAATTTAAAAAAAAAAAAGATTTTCGGTTTTCAACGTAGCTTTTCTGAAACGTCCCAGCGAAGACAAACACTTGGAAGCTACACTTAAATGTATTTTCTTGTATGTCACTGTCTTATATGAGAAAAGGAAAGCTTATTCTCTAGATTCAATCAACTCAGTTTCCTTACAGAAAAAAAATAATTTAAAAAGGAAGAAAACAAAACATCGAAAAGTAACTTGAAAACTTCCAGCAATATTTCATTTGAAGATGTAACATTCAAATGAAACCTGTGCGAATCATAAGCAGCTGAGGTATACATTAATGTGGCGTGGGTCCTGGCCTCTCCAAGGAATGCAGTTTATTTTCTCTATTAGCAATAAGGGCTTTCCCCATTCTTAAAGTATGCAATTGCAAGAAGAACAGTACTATGCTATGAGTCAGTCCACTACCGGAGACCTGTGCCTCAGATAACAATTCGAAAGAGCGTCCCACGAAACAAGTGAGGAGCGCGAACACCTCTTTCCAGTTCTGCATTCTTGCAGTGCAAACGTTGTCCTGAGACTCTAAGAAAAAATAATTTTATTCAACCAGCCCGATGCCATGATTGCATACAATTCGAGGTCTCTGTAAAAGTAATAGTTCTCCTGCCGTATCCGCAGGAAAGATAAGTGCGACACCTTTACCATCCTTCTCTAATGGAAAATATTAACCACAGACGGCACGGCCTCTTCCTTACAAGCCTTTTGGGCAGGCTTTCATCCATACTAAAAGTTTGCCTGCTTCACACCAGACTCCGGGCCATCCTGAATTTATATGTCCTTTTGAAGCACAGTGGGCAACCTTCTAACCAGCGTCCAGAACTGAAGTCATAAAACGACTTTTCTACTGATCGTAACGCACAAGAGGTATCTTATAGATAAAGGGTTTTTCTGTCAATTATTTGCACTGATAGCTATAAAAATTAAACTTTGTTCAATGAAATGTGTGGAGAATCTATTTTTAAAAAGTATAATTTGCAAAATGTTGCTCCACTGACTTACAGGTTAACGAGTTGGGGAACCCCACCTCTCCCTCTGCTGGCCTAAGCAGAATTGAATTTCCAATCCTTCATCAGAAACCCAGGATCTCAATTTGTTACTTCCTCCCAGCGTTACTGTTTCCATAAACTGCATCCTCCCCAGAGACGCTTTTTTCCTGATATAAATATCTATAGTATGTTTGTTTTTCAGGGCTTCATTTATTCTGTTGAAAGAGCAGATTATAAATCAAATTGCACTGGGTTTAAGAGATAATTTAAGTAGGTATATTTTCAAATAAGTTGAGGACTCTCCACACTTAACACTTATGGGTCATGGCCAACTTTTACTATGCCACTGGTTTCATAATGTTCAAGCCTACATATGCAGAATTTACTGGCTATGCTTTCAGTGGAATTTTCCATTCCTGACCAAAACAGTTCAGTTTAAAAAAAAAATAAAAGGAGGAAATTAAACTTTGTTGAAATATTTTCAAGTCCTTAGGGTGGGGCTGTAGAATAAAGAAAATCTGTCGCTGCTGTGACATTAGATTTTTACTGAGTCCAGCTCCATGGGTTCCCAGGCAGGATTTACACACTTGTCAATAGAGCAACAAATTTTCTTTTTTTTTTTTTTTTTTTTTTTTTTTCAAAAAAAAAAATTTTTTTTTTTTTTGTTACTTGAGACAGGGTTCCTTTTAATGATTTTTTTAAAAAGACATATATACACACACACTGTAGCTGTCTTCAGATACAGCAGGTCAGGGCTTGTGTTGAGCCTGCTGGCCCTTTTCTTTTTTTTTTTTTTTTTTTTTTTTTTTTTTTTTCTTTCTTTAGAACAAAGTTTTTTTTTTTTTTATTAACTTGAGTATTTCTTATGTACATTTGGCAAACATCCCCTTCCCTCCCCCCCTTCCTTATGGGTGTTCCCCTCCCCACCCTCCCCCCATTGCCGCCCTCCCCCCGACAGTCTAGTTCACTGGGGGGTTCAGTCTTAGCAGGACCCAGGGCTTCTCCTTCCACTGGTGCTCTTACTAGGATATTCATTGCTACCTATGAGGTCAGAGTCCAGGGTCAGCCCATGTATAGTCTTTAGGTAGTGGCTTAGTCCCTGGAAGCTCTGGTTGCTTGGCATTGTTGTACATATGGAGTCTCAAGCCCCTTCAAGCTCTTCCAGTTCATTCTCTGATTCCTTCAACGGGCGTCCTGTTCTCAGTTCAGTGGTTTGCTGCTGGCATTCGCCTCTGTATTTGCTGTATTCTGGCTGTGTCTCTCAGGTTCGATCTACATCCTGCTCCTGTCGGTCTGCACTTCTTTGTTTCATCCATCTTGTCTAATTGGGTGGCTCTATATGTATGGGCCACATGTGGGGCAGGCTCTGAATGGGTGTTCCTTCAGTCTCTGTTTTAATCTTTGCCTCTCTCTTCCCTGCCACGGGTATTCTTGTTCCCCTTTTAAAGAAGGAGTGAAGCCTTCACATTTTGATCATCCGTCTTGAGTTTCATTTGTTCTAGGCCACTAGGGTAATTCAAGCATTTGGGCTAATAGCCACTTATCAGTGAGTGCATACCATGTATGTCTTTCTGTGATTGGGTTAGCTCACTCAGAATGATATTTTCCAGTTCCAACCATTTGCCCTATTTAATTTCATATAAAGTCGTTGTTTTTTTTGATAGCTGAGTAATATTCCATTGTGTAGATGTACCACATTTTCTGTATCCATTCCTCTGTTGAAGGGCATCTGGGTTCTTTCCAGCTTCTGGCTATTATAAATAAGGCTGCGATGAACATAGTGGAGCACGTGTCTTTTTTATATGTTGGGGCATCTTTTGGGTATATGCCCAAGAGAGGTATAGCTGGATCCTCAGGCAGTTCAATGTCCAATTTTCTGAGAAACCTCCAGACTGATTTCCAGAATGGTTGTACCAGTCTGCAACCCCACCAACAATGGAGGAGTGTTCCTCTTTCTCCCATCCTCGCCAGCATTTGCTGTCACCTGAGTTTTTGATCTTAGCCATTCTCACTGGTGTGAGGTGAAATCTCAGGTTGTTTTGATTTGCATTTCCTGATGACTAAAGATGTTGAACATTTCTTTAGGTGTTTCTCAGCCATTCGGCATTCCTCAGCTGTGAATTCTTTGTTTAGCTCTGAACCCCATTTTTAATAGGGTTATTTGTCTCCTTGCAGTCAACTTTTTGAGTTCTTTGTATATTTTGGATATAAGGCCTCTATCTGTTGTAGGATTGGTAAAGATCTTTTCCCAATCTGTTGGTTGCCGTTTTGTCCTGACCACAGTGTCCTTTGCCTTACAGAAGCTTTGTAGTTTTATGAGATCCCATTTGTCGATTCTTGATCTTAGAGCATAAGCCATTGGTGTTTTGTTCAGGAAATTTTTTCCAGTGCCCATGTGTTCCAGATGCTTCCCTAGTTTTTCTTCTATTAGTTTGAGTGTGTCTGGTTTGATGTGGAGGTCCTTGATCCACTTGGACTTAAGCTTTGTACAGGGTGATAAGCATGGATCGATCTGCATTCTTCTACATGTTGACCTCCAGTTGAACCAGCACCATTTGCTGAAAATGCTATCTTTTTTCCATTGGATGGATTTGGCTCCTTTGTCAAAAATCAAGTGACCATAGGTGTGTGGGTTCATTTCTGGGTCTTCAATTCTATTCCATTGGTCTATCTGTCTGTCTCTGTACCAATACCATGCAGTTTTTATCACAATTGCTCTGTAATACTGCTTGAGTTCAGGGATAAGCGATTCCCCAGAAGTCCTTTTATTGTTGAGCATAGTTTTAGCTATCCTGGGTTTTTTGTTATTCCAGATGAATTTGCAAATTGTTCTGTCTAACTCTTTGAAGAATTGGATTGGTATTTTGATGGGGATTGCATTGAATCTGTAGATCGCTTTTGGCAGAATGGCCATTTTTACTATATTAATCCTGCCAATCCATGAGCATGGGAGGTCTTTCCATCTTCTGAGGTCTTCTTCAATTTCTTTCTTCAGAGTCTTGAAGTTCTTGTTGTACAAATCTTTTACTTGCTTGGTTAAGTCACTGAGGTACTTTTTATATTATTTGGGTCTATTATGAAGGGTGTCGCTTTCCTAATTTCTTTCTCAGCTTGCTTTCTTTTGTGTAGAGGAAGGCTACTGATTTATTTGAGTTAATTTTATACCCAGCCACTTTGCTGAAGTTGTTTATCAGCTTTTAGTAGTTCTCTGGTGGAACTTTTGGGATCACTTTAAATATACTATCATATCATCTGCAAATAGTGATATTTTGACTTCTTCTTTTCCGATCTGTATCCCTTGACCTCCTTTTGTTGTCTGATTGCTCTGGCTAGAACTTCAAGAACTATATTGAATAAGTAGGAGAGAGTGGGCAGCCTTGTCTAGTCCCTGATTTTAGTGGGATTGCTTCAAGTTTCTTCCATTTAGTTTAATGTTAGCCACTGGTTTTGCTGTATATGGCTTTTTACTATGTTTAGGTATGGGCCTTGGATTCCTATTCTTTCCAGGACTTTTTTTATCATGAAGGGGTGTTGAATTTTGTCAAATGCTTTCTCAGCATCTAATGAAATGATCATGTGGTTTTGTTCTTTCAGTTTGTTTATATAATGGATCACGTTGATGGTTTTCAGATATTAAACCATCCCTGCATGCCTGGGATGAAGCCTACTTGATCATGGTGGATGATTGTTTTGATGTGCTCTTGGATTCGGTTTGCCAGAATTTTGTTGAGTATTTTTTATGTCGATGTTCATAAGGGAAATTGGTCTGAAGTTCTCTTTCTTTGTTGGGTCTTTGTGTGGTTTAGGTATAAGAGTAATTGTGGCTTCATAGAAGGAGTTGGTAGTGCTCCATCTGTTTCAATTTTGTGGAATAGTTTGGATAATATTGGTATGAGGTCTTCTATGAAGGTCTGATAGAATTCTGCACTAAACCCCGTCTGGACCTGGGCTCTTTTTGGTTGGGAGACCTTTAATGACTGCTTCTATTTCCTTAGGAGTTATGGGGTTGTTTAACTGGTTTATCTGTTCCTGATTTAACTTCGGTACCTGGTATCTGTCTAGGAAATTGTCCATTTCCTGCAGATTTTCAAGTTTTGTTGAGTATAGGCTTTTATAGTAAGATCTGATGATATTTTGAATTTCCTCTGAATCTGTAGTTATGTCTCCCTTTTCATTTCTGATTTTGTTAATTTGGACACACTCTCTGTGTCCTCTCGTTAGTCTGGCTAAGGGTTTATCTATCTTGTTGATTTTCTCAAAGAACCAACTTTTGGTTCTGTTGATTCTTTCTATGGTCCTTTTTGTTTCTACTTGGTTGATTTCGGCTCTGAGTTTGATTATTTCCTGCCTTCTACTCCTCCTGGGTGTATTTGCTTCTTTTTGTTCTAGAGCTTTTAGGTGTGCTGTCAAGCTGCTGACATATGCTCTTTCCTGTTTCTTTCTGCAGGCACTCAGCGCTATGAGTTTTTCTCTTAGCACAGCTTTCATCGTGTCCCATAAGTTTGGGTATGTTGTACCTTCATTTTCATTAAATTCTAAAAAGTTTTTAATTTCTTTCTTTATTTCTTCCTTGACCAGGTTATCATTGAGTAGAGCATTGTTCAATTTCCATGTATATGTGGGCATTCTTCCCTTGTTGTTATTAAATACCAGCTTTAGGTCGTGGTGGTCCTATAGCACGCATGGGATTATTTCTATCTTTCTGTACCTGTTGAGGCCCGTTTTTTGACCAATTATATGGTCAATTTTGGAGAAAGTACCATGAGGAGCTGAGAAGAAGGTATATCCTTTTGTATTAGGGTAGAACGTTCTATAAATATCCGTTAAGTCCATTTGGCTCATGACTTCTCTTAGTCTGTCTACGTCTCTGTTTAATTTCTGTTTCCATGATCTGTCCATTGATGAGAGTGGGGTGTTGAAGTCTCCTACTATTATTGTGTGAGGTGCAATGTGTGTTTTGAGCTTTAGTAAGGTTTCTTTTACGTATGTAGGTGCCCTTGTATTTGGGGCATAGATATTTAGGATTGAGAGTTCATCTTGGTGGATTTTTCCTTTGATAAATATAAAGTGTCCTTCCTTATCTTTTTTGATGACTTTTAGTTGAAAATTGACTTTATTTGATATTAGAATGGCTACTCCAGCTTGCTTCTTCCGACCATTTGCCTGGAAAGTTGTTTTCCAGCCTTTCACTCTGAGGTAGTGTCTGTCTTTGTCTCTGAGGTGTGTTTCCTGTAGGCAGCAGAATGCAGGGTCCTCGTTGCGTATCCAGTTTGTTAATCTATGTCTTTTTATTGGGGAGTTGAGGCCATTGATGTTGAGAGATATTAAGGAATAGTGATTATTGCTTCCTGTTATATTCATACGTGGATGTGTTATGTTTGTGTGCTTTTCTTCTCTTTGTTTTGTTGCCAAACGATTAGTTTCTTTTGCCTCTTCTTGGGTATAGCTTGCCTCCTTATGTTGGGCTTACCATTTATTATCCTTTGTAGTGCTGGATTTGTAGAAAGATATTGTGTAAATTTGGTTTTGTCATGGAATATCTTGGTTTCTCCATCTATGTTAATTGAGAGTTTTGCAGGATACAGTAGCCTGGGCTGGCATTTGTGTTCTCTTAGGGTCTGTATGACATCAGTCCAGGATCTTCTGGCCTTCATAGTTTCTGCTTAAAAGTCTGGTGTGATTCTGATAGGTCTGCCTTTATATGTTACTTGACCTTTTTCCCTTACTGCTTTTAATATTCTTTCCTTATTTTTGTCGCTTTGGTGTTTTGACTATTATGTGACGGAGGTGTTTCTTTTCTGGTTCAATCTATTTGGAGTTCTGTAGGCTTCTTGTATGCCTATGGGTATCTCTTTTTTTAGGTTAGGGAAGTTTTCTTCTATGATTTTGTTGAAGATATGTACTGGTCCTTTGAGCTGTGAGTCTTCACTCTCTTCTATACCTATTATCCTTAGGTTTGATCTTCTCATTGAGTCCTGGATTTCCTGTATGTTTTGGACCAGTAGCTTTTTCCGCTTTACATTATCTTTGACAGTTGAGTCAATGATTTCTATGGAATCTTCTGCTCCTGAGATTCTCTCTTCCATCTCTTGTATTCTGTTGGTAAAGCTTGTATCTACAGCTCCTTGTCTCTTCTTTTGGTTTTCTATATCCAGGGTTGTTTCCATGTGTTCTTTCTTGATTGCTTCTATTTCCATTTTTAATTCCTTCCACTGTTTGATTGTGTTTTCCTTTAATTCTTTCAGGGATTTTTGTGTCTCCTCTGTATGGGCTTCTACTTGTTTATTTATGTTTTCCTGGAATTCTTTCATGCATTTTTGCGATTCCTCTCTGTAGGCTTCTACTTGTTCTCTAAGGGAGTTCATCATGTCTTTCTTGAAGTTCTCCAGCATCATGATCAAATATGATTTTGAATCTAGATCTTGCTTTTCTGGTGTGTTTGGATATTCCATGTTTGTTTTGATGGGAGAATTGGGCTTCGATGGTGCCATGTAGTCTTGGTTTCTGTTGCTTGGGGTCCTGCGCTTGCCTCTCGCCATCAAATTATCTCTAGTGTTACTTTGTTCTGCTATTTCTGACAGTGGCTAAACTGTCCTATAGGCCTGTGTGTCAGGAGTGCTGTAGACCTGTTTTCCTCTCTTTCAGTCAGTTATGGGGACAGAGTGTTCTGCTTTCGGGCGTGTAGTTTTTCCTTTCTACAGGTCTTCAGCTGTTCCTGTGGACCTGTGCCTTGAGTTCACCAGGCAAGTCACTTGCAGCAGATAAGTTAGTCTTACCTGTGGCCCCTGAGGCTCGAGTTAGCTTTCATGGGTTCTGCCCACGGGCTCTCCGGTGGCAGCGACCGGGAAGATCTCGCCGCCTCTTCCGGGAGCCTCCGTGCACCAGGGTTCAGATGGCCTCGGTGTTTTTCCTCCGGTCTGTTTCCTTCAGGATCCGGCGGTGTCTCAGGCAGGGCTCCTGCTGCTCCTGGGCCCTCCCCCACAGGAACCCAGAGGCCTTGTACAGTTTCCTCTTGGGTCAGGGATGTGGGCAGGGGTGGGCAGTGTTGGTGGTCTCTTCCGCTCTGCAGCCTCAGGAGTGCCCACCCGACCAGCAACAAATTTTCTTGTAAAGAATGTAACAAATACATTTATGGCTTAATGGTTCTTTTAAAGAAATGAGGTAATCGTTTTACAAATGTAAGTCAACTTTATAGTAAGAAGTAGCGAAAGGGTTGTGACTGTTTATAGAAAGTAGAAGTTGTATCATTTAATTTTTTATTGTTGAGATATTGAAAAGTCAATCAACATTCCACTAGATGGAGCAAAAGTGGTGGGACCTCTTCAGACAGACAGCTCAAGTTCTGAGGTCAATAACCACAGCTTTGGAAAGAAATATATAGTTAATGTCTCGGAAAAATATGTCTATCACTCAAATGTATTTTAAGTACAAATATATTTATATATTTGTGTGTGTGTGTGTGTGTGTGTGTGTGTGTGTGTGTGTGTGTGTGCGCGCGCGCATCACAATGTACCGGTAGACATTGAAGGACAACCTGTGTAAGTCACTTTACTCTTTCCATCCTGGACCAAATTTTATCATGTACTCTTTGCCTTAGAAAACCACCATTTGAGTAGAATTCATGAAATGTTTGAGTTGTAAAAGAAAGCCTTGGTTCAGGCAGGTCACACTGTGTAGCAGGTCCTAATGTCTCTTGGTACTCAAATCATTTTCTTTTCCCATATCCATATTCCACGTGAAAAGGATGGATATGTATACATAAGACAATGTGCTGCTTACCACTGCACCTCCATGTGATCAAGCAGGGCCCTTACATCTATATATACAGATATGCATGTCTGTTCCTGCTAGGGTTTAGAAAGCTCAAGTTAAAATTTCAGAATGTAGAGGCATATGCTAGGTCTTTAGGGATGGGGCTGGAGGAACTGGAAACAGAACGAGGAAGGAGCTTTGGTTTATGAACCTGGGTCTGTTGGGATCAGTTGTGCCAAGGTAGGTGATATTTTCTGCAATCAAAGGCTTTCTAGGATTGGTCATCATTTCCCAACTGTATCACCTGATCAAATTGTTTCAATCGTGGGCATCGAGTGGCTATTCTTTCGCGTGTATAATGGAACAGGATCATGTTCATCCTGTGGATAGAAAGCAGCAAATACCAGATAAAACTCCTACAGCATCACCACTTGTCTATTGGCCTTGGAGAAATGCTAGCCTCTTGCTTAAGTGAGAAAACTGGAAAGGTCTGCCACTATGTATCAGACATATTTCATCTTGATTTGTGTCAACCCTAATAACTCGTTTGACAGAGTGAGACGTTAGATGTTTGTTGAGTACCTGACACCTGTACAGGAAATAAGCAGGACTTGATTTCAGCCAGCAGGTTCTCTCAGTTTCACAAACTGAGAATTTTACAGAGGCCCTCTTTGGTTGAGGTCTTGGCATCTTAATCTTGTTTTACTTGTCCCTGGCAAGGACCATGGGGAAAAGTCCTGAGCAGATCAGGTACTTATAGGTCATGTTCAACAATACGCCTTGGGCCCTGTGCTGTCCTGAGACTGTTCCTATTATGAAGCTATCAAATGATTGATGAGCATGTAGGGAAGTCTAAATTGATATTATGTACCAAGGCTTACCTAACAATCGAGTATGACAGGCTTTTGTTGAATTTTCTTGCTTTTAATTTTCTATTTCTAATTGCTTTAAGCAGTGTTTAGCAACTTTGGTTAACACACGTTTTATGGATAATCCCATTTAACTTGGGACACATTTGACCACCAAGAAACATTACAGTGTCTGGAGATATATTTGGTTCTCACAGCTGATATGGGGTGTGGCACTGTTGAATTGAAAGAGCAGGGTGTTTTTCTACAGTTTATTGAACATAGGACATCTTTCCTGACAAGGAGTCATCTGGACCAATCTGGCAGCAACTTCCTGGTTAAAATCTCTCTGTTAGAGGAGTGAGTTACTTGGTCCATTAAAAAACAAAAAAACAAAAAAAAAACAAAAAAACAAAACAAAAAACAAACAAAAAAAAAGCTGACTTTGTTCACATCTTTAACCCAGAAGGAATTCTCATACAATTGATACCATTTTAATGGAAATTAGAGACTGATTTTAAAATTTTACATTATGATTTAAAGTTTGCTCAGAAACAGCCTCCTACAAAAAAATCATCCTAAGTTTTAAAAGTGGCATTCTTGAGATGCCCTGGTCTAAACATGCCAGTTACTGTCCAAGATGGACACCTTTCAAATAAAACTTGCCTTAGACCCCTCTTCTGAAAATTACCCTTGATAAATGTTTTGAAGGCAGGTTCTGCACTTCCAATTCTTCATGGTTCTGTAATACTGTAGGAATTCCTGGACCATGGCACCTTGCTCAAAGAGGAACTACATATAATATACATCAGTAGATATGCCAGAATGATTTGGATTGATAAATGCATCACAATTTGATATCAAATTAGTCTAAGAAGTAACATAATCAGGTTTATAAAAGTATTAAATAATTTTTGAATATGATCTTCATCACAGATAATTCAAAGTGAAATATACTATATAAAATCAAGTAAGTATTTATGGTTTTGAAAGTCTTGAAATAAAATTTTTTAGATCCATGGTAAAATAGGCAGGAATATGGAGTTTAGTTTCTATATTTAAAAAATATATTTTATTTCTGTTTTTATTTCTGGATATGTGTGTCTACATGCATTTAACATAAATGTCTGTATAGTACCTGCAGAGGTCAGAAGAGAGTGTCAGATGGCCAGAAGCTGGAATAGTATGGAAGGTTGTGAGTCACTTAGTGCGAGTGCTATGAACTGAGTTTAAGTCCCCTGCAAGACCAGCCTTCTTAACTGAACCATCGCTCTAACTCTGTTTCATTTTTTTTAAACACTTGTTTATTTTAATTAAATTTATATGATTCATTTCTGGTAGAAAACTATTCCCTACCATTCTAAAAGTCCTACCTTATGTTTCTTATATGTGTGTGTGTGTGTGCCTAGATAGATGTGTACCTGAAGTGTAAAATCACAGTACGAGTAGAGTGTGGGCAAGAGGGATAAGAAGGAGAGTGTAGAGGAGAGAGCAGAAGGAGTCACTTTTGGTTAATACACATTTTGTGAATAATCCCATTTAATCCCAGTTGTTCTCAGGCTCCTTAGGAAACATTCCATGTATACTTTTCAACATTTCCTTCTTCAATTACAAGTCATCTTTGCTGTGTGCTTCATTACAATTCAAAGTGGTGATAACAGGAATTAAACAGCAGTTTAGTAAGATTTATTTTGTGCGCTGCGTTCCATAAAATCTGTTTTAAGAGACACAAAAATCTCCTAAGTTCCATGAACTTTAAAGTGCAAATAGCCAGTACCCAGATGCCTATCAAACAAAAGGATATACCAGGGGAACAGTTGATGCGGTGGATAGGGAGACAGACAGATCAGGAAAAAGCACAGTGGGATGGTGACATGGGCCATTAATATATGGATATATTCATAATATCACCTAGGTTGTTTTAGCATAATCATAGATATGAATTATGTTATAATCATCCTTGTGGAATTTATTTTCCAGCCTGTTCTTTAGGAGCCTTGAGGTGACCAGCTACATTTATATCTGGGAGAACTACAGAGTTTTTGAGTTGCCTTGGGATTCTCCATGGACGTGGTATTTAACCTTCCTAGGAGTTGACTTTGGTTACTACTGGTTCCACCGCATGGCACACGGTGAGTTACAGATGATGCATTTTGTCAGTGATGATGAAATGTGTTTAGTACGTAAGAAGCACTTGATAAATATTTACAAAATGAATAAATAAGTCAATAAAGTAATACATCTTAGATCTTGTAAAGGTTGTTAATGAAGATTTACTTTGAGATTTCAGCACAAAATGAAACCATTACAAAATAAAATTATTGCAGATACATTTTCCTCATGATTGTAATTGCATTACCTTTAGAAAAATGATAGCTTTGGCATTAGTTTTTAATGTATTTCCATCTATTGTTAAACTGTAGGCAATTACATATAATATCAAACTTCACATCCCAATCATCACAGGTCATTCTGGAGAGTTCTGAAGCAGCATAAAATTCTAGGGAACATCTGCCGTCATAGTCAGCATGATTCAATTTCTTGGCAGTGCTTCCCCATTACAAATGAAAATGCAATCAGCCAAGCACTGCCATACTGTACTTCAATGTTCCCATAGTTTCCCAAGATTTCTCATCTCATGCAAAGCCATCACTTTGTGCTGGTTCACTGAATTTGCATTAGGGATTCATAACCGTACCTTCCAAAGGGATCTTTTGTTATGAGACAAAGCAATGGAAAAATTTGGAAAGGGTTGGGCCTGTACTGTTTTAGAGATGGGTGTGCCTTAACAATCATGGAGGTAAAGAGGCTGTGTGAGTGCTGAGGAGCAACGAGAAATGCCAAAATTCTGAAACCAAGTGCAGAAAGATGCTAGAATTGGAAGACTGGCAAGTGAAGTTCACCACCGGAGATTTCGGAGGATGTTTAGGTTGACGGGGCAGTGAGAAAGGGAGGGAGGGAGGGAGGAAAAGAAAGAACCTGTAATAGCCATGAAAAGTCGGTTGGAAATGGAGATAAGATGTGAGATCAGGGTGAATGACTGTGATTTGGAGCAGTACAGTGGATCATACATTGCTCTTAAACAAAGGTGATGGAAGGAGGAGGAATGTGGCCCACTGCTATGCTTACAGACACATATTTCAAATTCATACATTTAACCAAGCCTTGAGTGCTAATTCTTCGGAAGAATTTGAAGTAAATATTCAAGTTAAAAGTATTATATATAGTGGGAGTAGCTAATGTCTTTGGAAATAATTAGTCAGTTCCTGACATCAGTTCCTTACTATAAATATAAGAGGATACTCCCAAATCAAACATGATTAAGGATAAAAATGTGGTAAACTATTTGTATTTTAATGCAAACCACTAGTTTTCCTCATGGAATAAGCATGCTGGTGATTTATCTCATATTTTGGGTAACAAGCGCTATTGTAAAATGACTTTGAGTCATTCAATTTAAGACACTTAAGGTCACACATTTCAATATAAGTGGTCTTATTTGAGAAATCTGTAAAATTGCATAATGTATGAAGTTGAAAAAAACCAAAATATTGTCAAATATAAATATTTAAAATGTTTCTTGTGAATACCCTTAATTAAGAGTGATAAAATTTTAAAAAAATCATTAAAATGTGAATCAAGGCACTTGAAAATATGCTTCATATTAGAAAAATTTGAACTGAATCCAGTGGAAGAGGCAGGCATAAAATAAATTGAAAGCCTTCTGGAAAAACATTCAAAACCCTCAGGGTATGGAACCTAATCACAAGTTCAAAGACTTGTGGTTTGTAATGGAAAGCTAGTAGGAAAAAATAAATTATGTAGTTAAATATGTCAGCCCTCAGTGTGATAGCTGATTTGAAAATTTATGCACAACAGTAACAACAAGTCTTAAAACAGTTTTAGAAGGTCTAGAAATATAAAAAAATAAGAAAATTTTACAATACAAAAACTTGCAATTGCAATCCAAAAATTATTTAGATTAATTTAACTGAAAAGGGGTTTCAACAATTTCAAATTTCAAATGCTATCTTCTCATATAGAAACAAAAACAAAACACTTACTGTGTAGTTATTTTCCTTTCATTGTTTTCCATAAAATGAATGATAATATATTCCATGTGTATTTCCATGTTATCTATGAAGAAACAAAACTTAGGTAAGTACAACTTTGTTGCCATTTCCTTAGGAAGCCTAATGGACGCTGGCTCTCTGCTTTCTCTGGCCTCCCTTCACTTGTCTCACACGTGGGTAGCATTTTCTTCTGTTTAGAGGACAGTGCTCTTTTAGGCAAAACCATTTATTTTGGAAACTCAAGAGTGTTAAAATTGAATAATCCTTAAATTAAAAGTATCTCTTTGCATGTCTCTACCCCATTAGGTAACCATGTCTATTCTTTGAGTGCTCCTTTCACTAGTATAACACTGAAGAAGTCAGGATCTTTCACTAGAGTTCGGTCTCGACCCCTGTGATCCCAGTGATACAGTCTATGGCTGTTGATTACGTTTATTTTTCCTACCAGTTAAAGAATGGCAAGACAGGAAAGGTTTTCATCACAATTAAGAAGCAGTGGAGAAATCTCAAACACTGCAAAGCACAGCAGAAAGAATCATCAGTTGGGAGTGTTTATTGGGGGTGGGAGTAGAAACACAGGCATGCAGAAGACACACAGAGAAAAAGACCCTATGCAAATCGGAGTGGGTACCTGGCAATCCAAACATCCAGACTCTTCTGTGGTCTGGGGATCTGAAAATCTGTAAAGGATGTTCCTCCTTTAATTTTGGCTTTGCCAGTTTAAAGAAATACAGTAAGGTTGACTGTTCCCCTTTTATATAACATGTCCTGATCAGGCTTTAAACTTGTTGAATCAGTCTATGAGCCTTGGGCCTGGTGCTGGGAGACCAAAGTCTACAAGGCTTTTCCTTTAAGCCATTAGGCTTAATTCACACTGCCTCAGGATGAGGAAGAAGCTGGCCATCTCAGAATTTGGCTACATTTATTACCTAACTAAGCTAAGTCTCCTTGTCTGTCTACCAGGAAGTCTATCTAATTCCTAATCACTCACTAGCAGATGGAAGCCTGAGATGGAGGATGTCCCCGTGCTCAGGGCCAGCCTGGGCTACATGAAGAGTTCTAGGCCAGTCTAGGTATATAGTGAGATCTGTTTCAAGACAAATGAAAATATATTACAGATTTGTGTTTGCTGCTCAAAAACAAAAATAAATAAAAGAGGAATAAAGCTTCCATGGTGCTTGTAACTCACTATATCTTATTGTGGATGGTGGTTATATAATTGTGTATCTTATATCCGCACAGAAGCCTGGTCTCCATAGAACACACCTGCATTGGCTATTATGTGCTTAGGAGAGGGAATGCCTTTCAGAAAGTTGTTTCTGAGCAAGGAAGCCAGTCACTTTAGGTTATCTCCTTGTAGATCAATTTGCATTTCCATAAGATACAACCTTGGATGGTGGGATCTTGTCCTCAGAACCTTTCCTATCTCCATAAGATGCTAATCTCTTTAACAATCTTAGTTATTTCTAAACTTTTCCTGCCTGGATCTTTAAACTCACTTGCAGATCCTTCCTAGCCAACCTTTACATCTTTAAAGTATCTTTCTATTCTACTTATTTTTTTTTCTTCCTGACATTGATGACTTGAATGACAGCAGTAAGCAGTAGCCACATTACAGTCTGACAGCTATTCTGTCTTAAGATTTTTCTCTACCTCACGAGTCAGTCCATTACCAGTCTAGTGTCTGCCTCAGTCAATTCTCAGAACGTATGCACAATGAAGCCCTAGGGTATATGCCAAAATATAATTCAGATGATTTCTGATCCAGTTCCTGATAGAGTCCTGATTCTCTTCTGAAATCCCACTATAGGTAGTATGAGCAGATATATAACTTAACTAAATCAGAAATGGCTGTGTAGGCAAATCGGCTTGTATTTTTACTAAATAAGCGTCATTAGGAAAGCAGAGAAAAAGGATAAAAGTATTTTGGTGGAGACACCAATGAACAATAGCTAATGAGGAGGGGGATAAATAAAGGTAGGTGCACAGCTGAACGAGGAGTGCCTTGGGCAACAGCACACAGTGCTTAAATATCATGTATGTGGCATATTTTAATGTCTCTGATATTTCAGTATGTATAAAATCCAGAGAATTTCACCATAAGGAATTTAGAGAAATCTGTATGATAAACTACCACAGTGATGTTCGTAAAGGGCAAACATTAAAGTTGACGTGTTGGAAGTGTATTCAACCATATGACGCATTGTGTATTTATTTCCATTTATATATTTTGTTTTGTTTTTCATAAGAAAGCAAAAAAATAAATTCAAAATTAAAAGTGAAATGTGAGGGAAATGGTTATAGGCAACAAGATGTTCTCTTGTTACTTTTAAATCTTGAAGGATGGGTGAGGGTTCCAGTTCTGCCCCGGAGCCAGGCACAGGAGTGTGCAACTATCCCTTACTATATTAAGATCAGAAACAGTCCAAGTTGCCCTGTATGTTACATATTGAAAATCTGTTACTTTAATATACATTGACAATTAACCAACGTTACTATGCTCTTACTACAGTTTTTTCAATGTTTCTTATACACTTTAATTTTCAGTCTTAGAAAACAAGGTGATGATCTCTATCAAAATTATTAGCAAGTTACCAAACTGAAGCAGAGTTAAGGCATTTGCTCACCTCTCAGAGCTGATGTACCAAGGTCTGGGAATAAAATCCTCAGGCTTCTAGCTCCAGAAGTGTGGGGATATGATTACTTCCTTAGGCTGAATAAAACAGTGATAAAATCCTTTCCAAATGCAAGTTATACTGTTTCAACACGTACCTAGTATACTTTAGATAATTTTGATACTCACATTTAAATTCCTGGATATTTTATAGGACAAAAAAAAAATAAAAATGTGTTGATTCAGTTGACATCAAAATTACTTTTCAATTGATAATTAATGAATATTAGAACAGATAAAAGATAGTACTGTGTTTTCATACAACCTGTATCATATCATGCACTGGCTTTATGACATAATATGACATCATCTTTTAAAATATCAATCCCTGACCTGAAGCAGAACCACTTAGGTGGCTCCTACAGTTAGGGCCCGGACTTACTGATAATTTTGACCGTTATAAAACAGTCAGTTATTTGAATGTATAAACAAGACTAAGTAATACTGAATAATTGTTGAAAATAGGAGAAGAAATATTTAGCACTTCGGGAGAATTCACAATTAAAAGTAATTAATCACTTTTAATCTCACAATTAATTAAAAGATGAGTGAAGAGATGCTTCTTGGAAGTTTGGCTTGTATCAAGTAGGTGGGTAGATAGATGCTAAGTAGATAGATGATGGATAAAGCATAGAATGATAGTTAATAAGAAAACAGATAAATCTTAGGAGATAGATGTTTGTACAACAAACTTCAAAGTTGGTTAAAATTGTATCAAATTCCTAGCAACCTACTCAAATGGGACTTTTAGCCCTAAAATGATTTTTTAAATTGTCTTTTAGTGTGTGTGTGTGTGTGTGTGTGTGTGTGTGTGTGTGTGTGTGTGTGTGTGTACATGTGCTACAGTCTGTATGTGAATGTCAAAGTACAACATCTAGGAATCAGTTCTTTCCTTCTGTCATATGGGTCGATTGATCTCACATGCTCAGATTTGGTGAACCTACTTTTATCCACTGAACCCTCTCTTTATCCCTCACCCATTTTTTAACCTGTTGTATAAAAAAAATCTCAGGAATACTGTGTTGGAAAATTATCTATGAGATCCATCTATTCTTTCCCAGTGTTCCCTTATGTTCCCCTTTGTTAAGACATTTCCCTGGAAAATGTGTGTGAGCTTAAATTCCTTAGATAATGCAAAGATTTTTGCAAAAGATGCTCATAAATGGCAACAAATGTTTCAAATCAGAATGTCCATGTGGTGTTCTGATATGTAATATGTATATATAATGTGTGGTTATATAACTTATATAATTATAATTGATATATTTCTACATATATACAGATTCGCACACAATTTTACTCAATAGGACAATTTGATTTGATAAGTTAGCATTTATCATTTGTTTGTTTACCTTCCCTCTAACTCTGAAACTCATAGTTTGCATTAACATTATTCATTTATGATAATACATGATGAAAAAATTCAAAATAAAAAAGTCACACAGAAAGGATAATGACAGAAGTGTGGTATTACTTTTCAGTTTTTTTTGTTTGTTTTGTTTTGTTTTGTTTTGTTATTATTGTAATTCCAATTTAAAAATTTAAATTCTTTAACTGTTACATGGACTCTGCTCTGTTCTTTAGGGATAGCAATCAGATATGCATCTAAATATACTTCTTCCTTTTGGTCATTTGTTTTATTTTACTTTTACTAATATAGATTTGAAATAATTTGAAAGCATTTAAATTATCATTATATATATATGAAATGCTTTCTTATTCTTTACAAATATACATGCGGGTATACTTCTTGAGTTCATTATTGTCTCTTATTTTGCTGCATTTTAATATTTAGTGGCTAAGTAATGAATAGTATCTAGTTACTCATTACTACGGTCAAAATAGACAGACTGACCTGAGGCTGGCCTTCCAGTCGACTGTGAAGGTAGGCTTTTACATTTCATCAGTAATTTAGACTCTGCCTCACTAAATCACCAAGCAATCGTTTTACAGATCCCTTTTAAAAAGAAGTCAATGCTTAGCTAGCCAATGATAGAATGTCAGCTGCCCAGGCTCACATTAATTCATCTAGCCCAGGGTCTTGTATTCTATGGTAGCCATTCAATGCTTGCTAGCAGATAAATGACTCACTGGTAAATTCCAAAACCAGCCTGCCGACCTTGTAGCTGTGAACATTGATTTTTATGTTTGATAACCAGGGAAAATTAAAGATTTAGTAACATTCTCAATGACACTATGAGATTGGTGGACTTGTAAAGGAAATAAAGTGTGAAGGATCATAAGGAATATACCAAAGTAAAAATTATTGGGAAAATGTGAGGCATTGATTCTTTTGTCTAGAGTTATTTTATATGGAAAAGTGGGGGAGGGGGCAAAGAATTTAAAACTGTCATTAAAGTCTCAAAAGTGAAAAATCACGCATTTTGTCCTCTTACACTGCTCTAGTTGACTCTCAAATAGAAACAGTGTGGGGGCTGAAGAGATGGCTCAGTGGTTAAGAGCACTGGCTGTTCTTCCAGAGGTCCTTAGTTCAATTCCCAGCAACCACAGGGTGGCTCTCATCCATCTGTAATGGGATCTGATGCCCTCCTCTGGTGTGCTTAAAGACAGCTACAGTGTACTCATACAAATTCTTTAAAAAAGAAATAGAAACAGTGTGTTCCAACACATCTTTTGTTCTAGCTCAAATATTTCTTCTTCACTTTCCTTGCCATTATTAATTAGAATAGGAATAGAGACATGCTTTAAATATGTTAAAGAGGAACTGACATATATTATGAAACTACAATAAATGAACTATAATAAATGCATTAGACATAAGTAGTTATTTAATTAAAAAGATAAAACACTGACTGTATTTCAACTATGTCTTTCACTCTAGCTGTGTTTGTGTGTCTTATCATTTCTGAATGTGGGGAAACAAGCAAACAGTGGTGATAAAATTCAGAAGATCTTTAGTATATTTTACTTAAAATAAATGATTTCTGTAAATTCAGAAACATCCCTTCATACTCGCAAGATTAATATACCAGAGCTGAACTCTCAATAACTACTACTATGTCCATTCTATTTCCAAATTTTTGATACTATAAGTGTCATTCAAGCTGCTTAATAGATCTTTTCAAAGGATAATTGGTCTCAATTATCTTGAAAGAAGGACTGTTATTTCAAAATGCTTTCTGAAAATAGTAAATAAAACCCAGGATGATTAGAAGTGGTAATCATGGCAAATAGGAAAAGTCTCTGATTTCCTGCTCAAGGCTTCTGTTGTACGGAAAAGACAATTCTATTCAAACCATTCTCACCCAGCAGTTTTTGTAGGTTTCTTAGTTTGGGGTCCAGCTTTAATAAATTTTAAATCTCACCTTGAACACACAGATGTAAATGTATCTACTTTCCCAAATTACAAATATCATGCCTATGAAATTACAAATATGATTCCTGTGAAGGTTTTATACATAAATCTATATTTACATTATGTTAAAAGTTTCTTAAAAATAATGATTCCAATAAAATGGGTTGAATTATAAAAAAAATAAAATAAAATTTCTGAGGTAGTTGTTCTAAGGCTTGTTCTCCATTGGAAAGTAATGTTATATATTCTTGCTCCCATCATCCCTGACTTTACATGTTTTGAAGCAAGTCTAGGTGTATTTGAAGTTACATTTTCTGAGTGACTAGAAAATGTTAACTTTATAAAATGTGGCATCTCTATCGTTGAAACTGTGGGTCTTCTTCGTTTCGATTCAATCTATCTACTTTCTGTATTCACATTGCGGTTTTTTTTTTCTGTTTAAAAAAATGAGGCTTATTTTATTACTGCACAGAGGATCTGTGTCTGAGCCTTTCAGAGAAGGCTCCCCCTTCACCCTGTGTAAGCAGAGATTCCTACGGCCCACACCCTTTATCCTCCCAGCTTGCTTTCTCTGGAGCTAAGGAATGCAGACTGCTTATTTTTACATTTGATGATATCCTGGGGGTAAAGGTTAAAAAAAAAGAGTTTATAAAACCTGGACAGAAAAAGGATGTAACTTTTTTCCGCTCTCCTCTTTGAAATAGCTGACAGTTTCTGGATATACAGAAGGAAATGATGAGTTTGGCCACATGTCCAGATGTGTGCTCGACAGATGTGTAGGGTTATTTTTTTTTAAATATGTCATACAGTACCTGTGTCTTTAGCCAGGAAGTTGTAAATAGTAAACACAGAACTCAGCTATCAAATGTAATCTGACTGAAGAGTTTTCAAAGTAACAGTAAATTTTTGATCTCTTTCATTCCATTTAGCAGTGAATTAGAATCAGTATATTTATTAAAAAAAATTCAAAGTTGACTGTAAACTGAGTTAACTTACATGGAAATTTAGAAAATAAAAAGTCTTACTCTATAACCTTTAATATATGAATGAATATACCTGTAACATTACTTCCGATGAACTTCATTATAGATAACCAGGGATGTCATTTATATTGTTAAATTTAAAATGGATAATTTCTATTTAAAATATAGTTCAATTTAAAAAGACGGATGTTCCTATTTTTGTTAAAAGTTAGTGGTTGTAAGTGTATTTAATTATGTACATTTATTTTCTATTATTTGATCTTTCAAAGTATGTATCCAGTGTCTGAATTGATTTAGTAAGCATGCAAATTCAGTATCTTTGTAATGGAAACAGTAATATCTCACCAAATTTTAAAAGACAATGCTGCTATTCACCATGGTTGCCATTCTGTATAATACTTGCCAAATCCATTTACTTTGTTTGACTAGAAATTTTGTGTAATTTGCTCAATTTTCCTGAAACTGACCTCTGCCTCAGTTATAGCAATTATATTTTCTGCAGTACACCGTGCTGAGGATCTCTGTGGGATGCTTTCGGAATTCTTATTTATGTCAGACTAAAGCAACTCAAAACAACCTAGAAAAAAAACCAACAAATATCTTCACCGTTTGGAAGACATTCGGAACAATAGCAGTATATTTGTTAGTTGTTCTAAGATTGAGTAAGAATAAACTTTTAAAGTGCAAAACAAGACTAAGGCTAGACATTGTCCTACATGCTTGTTAACCTAGCCGTCAGGAGGCTGAGGCAGGAAGATCATGTATTCCAGGCTAGTTGTGACTATATACTAAGACCCCCCCTTTTTTTTTTAAATTAACTAACACTCTGTCACACACACACACACACACACACACACACACACACACACACGCACGCACGCACGCACGCACGCACGCACGCACGCACGCACGCACGCAGGCTTGTAATTCTCTAACAGGAAGTTGCTGAATACGGCAATGGAATGCTCCTGCGTGAGACAGTTACTGTTCTGACACCCATGTATCTGTATTAGAACATGCCCTTGCTTTCTATTTGGTTACCATGCCTCCCATGCTTCTTGGAAGCTAAAACATTGGGCTGTGGAAGTGACAACAATGCACATCCTAATCTCTGGGACTTTATAAGACTCTGGGATTTGAAGTTAACAGTTCTTTGGCTGAACTCCAGATCACAACTGCATTAGGAGTGGGAAAGGAACCATTTAGCTTTGTATTTTTTTTTTATAAAGTTCATGAAGTCCTGGAGAGAAAAATGACCTTTAAATAAAATATATAGCTAGCCTATTAATTGGAAGCTAATTCAAAGTGAATTAGTAGGAAGTCTTTAATAATGGTAGAGTTGTCATTGAGAATTCACTAGAGAGTTGGGTGAGGGCAAAACCTTTTCTGTATCCCCTGAGATCTAGAAGTCTATGCAAATAGAAATATATTAAAAGAATGATTTTCAAAGCTAAACCAGTGCCTCTTTGCTTTTTGTAAATGTACCCATTAGAATTCCCTCTGTAGGGCTTAACTATTATCACTATTGAAGATGAGAGAAGGGATAAGGACATGAAGAAGCTGCAGAGAAATGGGTCAACACTCAATAAAGAATCCCTTGACTTGTCCTTGTGGTGCCATGGGCAACGCTTCTTGCCTTCTCTTGTTAGCTTGTGCTGTGTAGATTTGTGTATATATTTTCAGGCCATGTCTCACTCTGTATCCCACACTATGTAGCCTAGTGTGCACTGATCTGAAGTGTGTGTCAACCAAGCCTGTGGGATTTCAAGCCTGTGCCACTGCTCACAGCTCTTTCTCTTCAAAGCACTGAAAGAAGTGGATTAGAAAAGGAAACCCTGGAATATTCACCAGGATTCAATCAGTACGTGTAAAACCAAAAGGAAGTGATGTAGGATTAAAGAGACCATTGAGTTACTCATACACGTACAGTGTTAACACTAGTTTTATAATTTTTTTCTCTCTCTGACATTAGCACAGTATTTGCAATGAAGATATAAATGCATGTAACATGACCATATAATCTTTCGAACTTCTCTTCTTCCTTTCTAAGCCTTTTAGATGGTGAGAACCAGAAGAAAAGTTGGAAGTTAGATAGTCAAGATTTCAAAATCTGAATCCATCATCTAAAATTTACTAATTTTATTAATTACTTAATTTCTCTGACTCTCAATTTTATTTGAAAATTATGATTCCCCTCTCTAGGTATTGTAAAATTAAATGTAATGATCCTATATCTGGTGAGAGTTATAAAATTAGTTGTACTTTAGATGAAGCAGGTTGATAGTGAATATTCCAAAATGAAAAAAAAAAAGAAATAGTGCTTATTGGTTAAAATTACCAATGGTGCATACCTGTTCAACCTCACAACATTTCCCAACAGTGCAAAGAAGAACAAACCAAAGCAAAAGAAGCAGGGTAAGGAGTTGAAAAGAGCTATAGCTGGAGAACTCTATTTTAGAAATGTTGTATTTAGGATCATAGATGTTTCAATATGTTTTCAAAAACATATTTGTGAGAAAACAAAGTGAATTCAGTCCACAAGGGCAAAAGCAATGTGTTTGGCAGCCAGCAGAAGCGATAGGACAGCAGCCTGAAGAACTCAGGATCAGAGTCAGGGTGAAACTAATCACTTAAAGGAAAACATGATAATCTTCTACAGGGAGATTAAAACATATTTTAAAGAAATATTAAACATTTGTAATGGAAAAATAGAAGTTCTGGAAATGAGAACTTTAAAACTTAAAATCATGGTACAACATCCTGAATAAGTTGGAAGAGAAACGTCTCAATAGTGTATCAAAGGAACATTTCAGAATGCATCGTAGGGGTGGGTGTGAAGGAGCAAGAAATAATAGGACGGGTAGAGATCGAGAATGCAAAAGCAGATGTGTCAGCATGTGTTTAGCACTGTTGCTTCTCTATGCATTCATCTCCCTGGAAAAACTTCCAATATTATTAAAAAACTTAAACACACAAACACCCACTTAGATAGGACACTGAACCAAACAGCAAAAGCAGAACACTTTACTGTTTTGATATTACCAAACTCTCAATGATTAAGTTTATCGTATCTGTGTTCAATTGTAATCTAACTCGATTGCAAAGGAGACAACATATCTCTTCTGAGATTTTAACCAAGGCTCAAAGCTTTTAATTTGAGGACAACTCAAATAGATGATAAGTTTAAAAAACAACGATTGCTATGTCATCCTGAACCAGCAGCATTTGTGTGAGTGACCAAACTGCACCATAATTAATTAGGTTATTAATAAACTTGATTAGCAAGTTCATTTCACTGTCCTCCTTTCTTCCTTTCTTCCTCTGACTTCCTTCTCCCTGTCCTTTTTTTCTCTCTCCCTCTCCCTATGTTTTAATTAAGCAGGACTCCATTTTTGCCATATTTTTGAAAACTACAGATTAAATCAAGGTGTCTGCAGACTGTCTCTGCACTGTATGCATTCACTTACACTTTCTAATTTGTAGTTATTAAAAGAAAATCTTGCGAAGTTCAGGCAACAAACCTTATCATTTCAAAATGCAAGGCATTTATTGTTTCATAAATATATCTCGTGAAATTGTCAGCATAGCCACGCTACTAAATGTATCTCCTCAAAAGTTCTCTTCTGGGCATTGAGAACATTTGGGGTCTACTGCATTTGCAAAGTTCAAATTGGCAAATTATTCTGTTACCTACGATCACTAGATTCTGAGTTAGGTCTTCAGCATATACTCATCCACCCATACCTTCTGTCTCTCCACATTTTCCTCATCCTCCAACGTCTGGGAAATCACTGAATAGACTACATTTTCTATTTTCTATCTCTGTTTTTGCCTTATTTCACTTAGAACCATTTCTTTCTTTTTATCCACTTTGTGACAAATGTCAGGATCTCTCTGTCTGTGTGTCCATCTGCCTGCCTGTCGTCCGTCTCCGTCTCTCCCTACTGTGTGCCTTTCTCCTTACCTTTAAACTGAAGAATGTGTAACCATCCATGGACTTAACACAAACTTAGTGAAAATATTACAGTATTAAACATGTGCTTTTTTTAAAACTTATTTTCTTTAAATAATGTGTCAGGAGTAAGGTAAATCATGTTCATTTTGTACTGTAAGTAATCTGGAGACAGTTAAAATATATGAAAAATAAAAAGTTGCAAATACTAGACCATTACACATAAAGGTAGTTGAGTGTCAGAGAATTTTAACATTTGCCTGAATCTTAGAAAATACCCCATGGATACTGAAAGTCAACTGGGTGTCATAATTCCTTTCACCATACTCTCATCAACAGATATGTGTTTTTCTGTGTGTCAGTTACTGTGAATCATGCCGCAGCTGACTTGGGAATGCAGCTGTATCTTTAAGGTATTGACTACATTTTTCTTTTTGAACAAACCAAGAGGAAAGATTATGGATCACACTGAAATCATTGGCACCTCCTTTTCTCCAGACATCGTGGATAACCTTTATCTAGTTGTCCTGACAACAGCCACCTGAACATACGCAATGTGATAATTTGTTTTCTTTATTTCCATTTCCTTTATGGTTGGTGCACAGTATCAGAAGCAATGTTAGTATTGGTGTGTCGTTGGAACCATAGTTGATCATGTCTTTTGTCCATTTCTGAATCACTTTTTATTTTTTCTCTGATTCTGAAGGTTCACTTTTCATTTTGTTAATAATTTGCCGTGGAGAAGCTTTCTTTGCATGATTCTTTTCCATTAGCTCAGTTTTGCTATTTTTACCTGACCCCGAGCACAAAATCCAAATTTCTGCATCACTATGACCAATGCAAAGGAATTTTGCCTGTTTTTCTCCATGAGTTTTTCAGTGTCTGGTATTCTGTTTGAAATCTTCTATCCATTTCAAGGTAAGTTTTGGTGCTTGAATAAAATAATAGCCATTTTTCTTTTTCTTTTAAAGATCTAGCTTTCCTCAGCACTATTATAGAAGAGCGTAACCATGCCACATACTTGATTCTTGATGCCTGGGAAAATGACTGGGCATATAATACATACTTAGGCTTATTCTTTGAACCTGCACTCTAGTCCATTAATCTGCACCCATTATTTTTATTTCCTGCTATGCCAGCTTTATTAACTTTCCCCACTAAATGAATAAATAAATTAATAACTTTAGTAATCTATTTAATGTTTTAGAGCCTTTTCCTTACCTAAAAATGATCCATAATACCAGCTTCAAAACAATTAACCTGCGTTAGGAATTTTTTTCACTGTATCATTTTAAATGGCAAGTTCATACAGAACTTCTAAAGTTTGTGCGTAGGCCAGTGTTTATATGACAAGGTTTAGCAGCTGCCTCAAGTTTTAGTTTATAAGATCTTTAAAAGAAGCTAAGTTATCTAGAATGCATTATTTAAATTTAATTTTATTTATCTGAATTGGGTACAACGGGGGATATTTTAATATTTTATTACTAACAAAACAGAGAGAAAGATGCCACAATATTTAATTTTCTTTTTCCGGAGATTCAAAAGACAGAAGGAAAAAGAGAAAGAAAGCACGAGAGAAAGAAAAGCAAGAAGATTCAAATTACCTCCCTCCTAGACAGCATATGGTCAAGAACTCTTAGGATTTGCTGTGTGTGACTGAAAGGACACTGTAGACATCCTGTGCGCTGCACCATTGTTCGTAATATCCGTGCCTGAGGATTACTCCCTTGGGGACTGGGCTGAGTTCAGCTTGTTACTTCTTATCTCCCTGTCCACTTACTCAGGTTCCTGCGTAAGCTTATCACGCACTTCCTAACAAAACGAGGTAGGGAGAAGAAAGAGGACATTTATTGCAAGGAGCAAATGCTCCCCCAAAATACAATACAATAGATTCATTGTTTCTAAGAACAAAGAAAGAAGCAAACCCACGCTAAGTTACTAATGTTCCAAAGAAAGGAGGTCTTGGAACATTAGGGAGTGTGCATCTTTGCAGCTTAAAATAAACTTCGCATTCCCTATTCCTAGGCAGAATATAGATCGCCGAACAGCTCTGTTAGGACTGTTAAGACTGTTAAGACTTCTGCACAAGGTTGGCTATTTAGACCATACAGGAATTTCAATCTCACAAGACAATTAAATAAAATAGTTAATATCCATTGACAATTACCATCTCACATTTACTTTTCAGAGGCATAGTTTCTTTTCTGCATCATTTTAAGTTCATTCGCTACTTTTCTCTCTAGAGAAAGTTCATTTGGTGCATAATTCTGGTTCCCCCTTTTGATGAACTTTTTCCTTATTATTCCATTTTAAAAATCTAACAATGTCAGTAATCAACGCTTTGATATTAACATCTATCCAAGCACCTATCACCCCCATAGCCTGTTCCCTGCTTAAATTCCTCATCCGAATGTCCAGAGGATATGAGAAGGAAATGTGGGCGTTTTCCCTACAAACAGTTTGCTGTAACGGCTATAGCAAAATGTCTAGCCAATGAATAACAAATTTTAAAATTTGCCTGATATTGGGTACCTGTATAGTGTCCACACATCTTTTCATCATATAAGTCATTTACAGAATCATATTTTTTAATAAGGGTGTGAGGTCATTTTGTTGTAATTGTTATTATACCTCTAAGTCACATTTTATATAATTCTAATTTTTGTACTTACTTTTGATTGATGGGATTATGTCTCTCCTGTCCCACTCATAGCTTTCTGGTTTATAAACCAGACTGGACCCTGTAGAGGAGCTTGGCATTCCCCTCTGCTTTCTGCCATTTTTCTGAACTTTTGCTGAATCTGCACACTTGCTAAGATTCAAGTTTGACTTCTGGGACCACAGTTTCCAAATCCCTCTATTAATGGTGGCTTTTTGTTCCTCAGCAGATGCAACTCTTGCGTGCACTTCCCCTTTGAAAAATTAAAGCCCACACGCAGGCCATAGTCAACACTAGTGGGTCTCCAAGTATGGTTTTCAAAACTTTGAATCCCAGTTGATTCCAGTGAGAACATGGTTTCTGGAATCTTCTTGTATGGTGATGAGAGAACACCCTTCAAAGCCAGGTTCCATGCTTGTAAAATCACTGGTTCACACTTCCTTGTGTAATTACAGTCTGTTTCTGTCTCTGTGTTCTGTCTCTCTGTCTTTCTGTATCCCCTTCTCTCCTGTCATTGGTCACAATCTTCAATAACATAATAGAGCATTTATTAGTTTAAATTTTACTTAATTAATTACTCAATGTAAACTGCTATGATCATCCCCAGTTGTTCATTTGGTGCAAAATTAGGTTGTGTTAACTTTGAGGGTAATAGTATAAGGGTGTGCAGGTCTATTCCTGGGGACAGGACACTGGAGATTTCCTCTGTTGTTGTTTATACTCTCTCTCTCTCTCTCTCTCTCTCTCTCTCTCTCTCTCTCTCTCTCTCTCTCTGTGTGTGTGTGTGTGTGTGTGTGTGTGTGTGTGTGTGTGTGTGTGTGTGTGTGTGTGTGTGTTAGACTTCAACCTTTTTCTGGGATCTCCTGGCTATGGTTTTATCTTTCTCACACATTCATGTAAATTTACCTATTCACATCCTATTCACATTCTCTATAGTAGTTTGTATGTTTATGACAACAAAGATAGCTTTCAGGTAGACGGAAAGGCTTCAGGAGAATTATAAGTGCCAAATAATTATTTCATAAACTTTCCTTCATTTTAATTTTTACTGCACAAATATATAAAAGTAAACAATATATTGATAATTAGAATGAAAACAGACAGAACATCGAACCCATTTTATGAGCATCTGGTTATCTATCTGAGCATGCCTCTCTTTGAGAGAGAGATAGAGAAGAGACTGCAAAAGTATTGCTGAAGAACTGTCCACACTGAACTGTCCTAGAGCGCATCCAATGGGTCTAGGTAGACTCGGTTCCTTCACTAAGACACAGCAGCTCAGGCAAGTGCTTCAACCACCCTCTACTTCTGTTTTACTTTGCAAAGGACAAATCAATATGAAAAACAAAAATAAAAAAGATCAACAATTCTCCACTTCTGAAAAGGCCGGTTATTTATACCTTTCGCAGAGAATTCCCAGAACACAGTTCATAATGAATTCCTACAACATCATCACTAAATCTTTGAATGTTCAGAGAAGACTTCAATTTGTTGCACTTAAATGATATTTCCCAGTAAATTCTGTTAATTTATGTTTGAATGCTAATATGAATCAAATAAATGATAGCTCAAATAAAAATGGGTTGTCTTTTCAGGCAGTTTTATCTTTATAAGATCAAAATTGTATTTTCCTGTCTCCTCAGTTTGCCATTGTGTTAGTCTAGACGTGGGCAATTTGCCCAGTATGTAGGTGCATGTTTCATTTTAAAATACTGAATTTTTGGATCATGCTGAAGCTATTACCTTTGAAAAGTAATCAAATGGCTCATCTGATTGCAATTTTTGTTTCGCTTTTTTTACTTAAAAACAGAAATACAGTCTATTTGGATTTCTTAGATTGCCAGTGATATTCACAGTTTAGAGAAGAAAATCTATCTTCAAATATTGTGAAGACATTGGAATTCTCCAAACTCCTTCAAACTTACAGCTACATGAAAATATACTCTCAGCTCATGGTTGTGGAAAGTCACATTCACTATATATTTGCCCATTCTCTTTGTTCTCAGACATAAAACAAAAAATCTTATAATTCTCTAGCAGAATTCAAAGCCTAATGCCCATTTTTATTCATTTTAGTAGCACAAAAAACTAGTTGGAATGAAGGGTGAGTAAAACCTATGTAGGGTTAATGGTCTCTTGGACTAATGTGACAAGGAGTAGTATTAGTTGCAGACGAGGGCATACAGAAATGCTTGCACACATCGGGGCCATGATGGCTCATTTCATTCAGGCAGGCACAGATCAGCTCTGCATTATGCTAAGTGAATACCAGACATGTGCTTCACTGAAACTTCATTATATCTGAACTGCCCGTAAGCCTGCCTGACTGTTGGGATGAACAAGAAAACAATTAAATGCTTCTATTTCCCCATTCTAAGTAGGCATGGGATATTTTTTTTAAGGTAGTCGTTTAGTAACCAGTGATTTGATTTGAACTGTGTGTGTGTTTGCCCAGGTTTCTGGATGAAACTTAGGGAACTAGGTTAAGTTTATATACAACTGTTATGGACTTAGAAATGATTATAGAATTGAGAATTTGTAGCAAGAACAAAGTCTAGGAAAAAACACTTTGAAGCTGAAGGCTGGATGATTATGGACAACTTTCTGAAGTTGATGAATATTGCAATGAGCCTTCCACATTTATTTAGACAATATTGGAAAAACATCACTTCTCCAGTTCCATATTCAAGATGTTCTTCTGGGACATTGGACAGGATGTTTCTTTTAACCCCCCCTCCCATTTTACTAGAAAAGGAAAAGACTTCCTTGCCAGATTTTTTAAAACCCTGCCTAAGTAATAAACTTGTATCCGAACCATGCAGTTGTTAGAAAGTGCTGTTATCTATTTAAAACTTGAGGAAACACTTAATTTTTAAGGCAACATTAACTGAGATTGAATTATGGAACAATTCCTCCGGAAGTTTGTGTCAGAGGAGTGTTATTGCCACATAAATCCACTGTGATCCGTTGAGTGACAGGGAAGAGGAAAAGCACTTAAAATAATTGGACACTCAGGGGTCCCTTTCCAAAGTCTGTTGTGACATGTAGCTATGTCACTCCCATTAAAACCAGTGGGGGTTTTGAGGCTGAGATTCATCTTTACAGATTAAAGCTTGCTTTCATAACACATGGCACCGTGGAAACTATCAGAGCAGGCCAGGAGCAACACATATCAAATGTACATTGGAGCGTAATGACGCTCACTTCCCTCCTCCCATTCATCTTTACAAACATTCTCCTTGTAAATTTCAGTGCATTCAATTGAAGACAGAAGGAGACTGGATTTGTGGTTTTTCTACTGCTGGGTCAGAAAACAGAATTGCCTTTAAAAGTGTGTCCCTTTTTAGGCCTCCAGTGTACCTACTAGTATTAAACCAATGCCTACATTTTGATTTAACAGACTAGAAGACTTTAACACACATGAAAGAATGACTTCCACAGTCTCTTTGGGAAAAAAAAAAACAAAGAGAGATTTTCAAGTACAGATTTAATCAACACAATTGGAAAATGGAAATATGTGTGATATAATTCTCATTAAGCAAAGGGTACTGTTTGTATCAGTTTGAATTTTTAAATAGAAACAGGAAATATGGTTCACTTACTTTTAATTATTACAGGAAAAATGATAAAGACTTACAGTCAATCTAGGTTTGACTCATAGTATTCCAATAAAGCATGGTTCAATTGTCCTTCTAAGTGACTTGTAATGATATTCAAGTACAATGCTTGGGGTACATCATCATTATTAAGGAATTGCATGGTAAGATTGCTGCGTACCTATAGCCCTTGGGGTTGGGAGGTAGGGTAAACAGTCATCCTTTGCTTTGTTGGGAGATTTAGACCAGGCTGAGATACATGACCGCATCTCAAAAAACAAACAAATAAACCAGAAAACAACCAAAGTCCCAAAGAGAGAATAATTTATCTTCTTTGGTCTTACTGTGTCTGTCTGGAAGACTTCTTCACACCCACTCACTCCTGCAACAGCTGTAAACACTTTGTGACCTGATGCTCCACGGCTGCCCTTTGTTCCTCAGATCTCTCTTTGTCTCTAGGTCAGCCCTGCAGGCAGACCCTCAGATCTGCTTCACCTAGCTTGCTATCTTGACTGAGATGGTCAACACAAGAAGTGAATGAATTAAAAAAGAACTGAGAGGATGCATTTCTTGGCTTCAGCAATATTGTCTGGGTATGGTGGCTCTATGTTGATATAGCTGTCTCCTGAGAGACTCTGCCAGAGCATGACAAATACAGAGTCGGACACTCATAGTCAGCCATTGAACTGAGAACGGGGTTCCCAGTGGAGGAGTTAGAGAAAGGACTAAAGGAGCTGAAGGGGTTTGCAACCCCATAAGAACAACAATATCAACCAACCAGAGCTTGCAGGGACTAAACTACCATCCAAAGAGTACACATGGACAGACCCATGGCTCCAGCGGCATATGTAGCAGAGGATGGCCTTGTTGGGCACTAATGGGAGGGGAAGCCGTTGGTCCTACCAAGGATCGATCTCCCAGTGTAGGGATAGGTCAGAGCGGGGAGGCAGGAAGGGGTGGGTGAATGGGTGGGGAACACCCTCATAGAAGAGGGTAGGGGGATGGGATAGGTGGTTTATGGACAGGAAAATGGGAAAGAGGATATCATTTGAAATGTAAATAAAAAAATCCAATATAAAAAAAACTGAGAGGAGAGATAGGAAGAAGAGCAGTATCAACTAACCTGACCATCCAGAGCTCTCAGGGACTAAACCACCAACCAAAGACTATACATGGACCAGCCCATAACACCAGCTTACATATGTTGCAGAGGATGGCCTTATCTGACAGCAATGGCAGGGGAGGCCCTTGGTCCTCTGGAGGCTTGATGCCCCAGTATGGGGGGATGCTAGAGCAGTGAGGCAGGAGTGAGTGGGTGGGTGGGGGAGCATCCTCTTAGAGGCAAAGGGGAGGAGGGAATGGCATGGTGGGTTTGAGGAAGGGAGAATGGGAAGAGGAACAACATTTGAATGTAAATAGAGGAGCCAATGTCTTAGGGATGATAGATGGATCTGGCTGTGGCAGGTTCTGTCAGTCTGAGTAAATGTAGTTCTGAAGATGGTAGGGGTAGCCATGGGCCTGATGCATTGGCACTGACAGACTAACAAAGGGAATGTAGATCATTACTGCCATTTAATGCCCTTAACGCTAAACCATTAGCACAGTCAGTAACCTAACATGGTATAAAACTACACTAGAACGGAAGTCTTCAGGGATTAAATCCAGTTACTATTAAGCAGAGGACATTTCTCATGACGTGTTTGCCTGATCTGCCTTCTGTATTTTCCCACATAGTTAGCATTTACCTAAATAACGTATTGTTTCCCATTTTAGCTGCCATGCTTGTCTTTTTTCTTTTTAAAGCAGCTCATCTTTTATTCCTTAAACAAATTTGCCCTGGAATATGCAAGGATGACCTTTACAGAATGTAGTGGGAGCAGTTAGTGAGCTGTATTCAGAAGCAACACTGGGGACAAATGTTAGCCAGACCCTCAAAGTCCTCACTGTTTCCTTGGGGAACTGACCTTGAGTTTTGAGGACTACTGCTTGCATAATTTTAGTAAATTCATTGTTTATTAAAATTCTCTTTCTGACATGACAGGGGAGGTTCATATGATTATGAATTACTTCCTAGTCATTTACGTCTATCTTTGTACTTTTCTAGGTTTCCAGAATGTGCATGGAAGACTGCTGCTGGGCGTGTGTGTGTGTGTGTGTGTGTGTGTGTGTGTGTGTGTGTGTGTGTGTGTGTGTGTGTGTGTGTGTGTGTTTGTGTGTGTGTGTGTGAGAGGGGGGTTGTGTTCATATGCTTAGACTGAAGTGAGGTGAATTGAAAGAAACTGTAAGCACATTTAGAAATAAAAGAATTAGCACTGATGTACTTTGGTTTGAAATCATGCAAAGATTTTGAGATTTTGGTTATTTTAAAGAGAACAGAGATTTACTTGAGTCATGCAAGTAAATGATATTACATCATTATACCTGCTAATGTAGATTTTCTGTCTTCTGTTGAGTATCTTTCTAATTTATAGATCAATCAAACTTACTTTCCTTTGATATTCAGAATTTATGTCCTGATCATGTTCTGATTTTTTAAGAAGTAAATTCTATTCTACTGGTCTTGGTTTTTTTTCCACAGTGCTATTTTTGTGCTCTTGTTCTCCAGTACTCAGCTCGCCCCTCCCCTGTATCACATGTACATTAACTTGATCTCACTTAAATCCACCCATTGCATCACAAATCTCACTCATCAGGCAGAGATGCAACATATTTTACTAAGAATTCCAGTCCACTATGCAGATTCAAAACAATCAGAATCTTACCACTCTTAATCCATTGGTCAAACGCACCTTCTTTTTTGCGGGGGTTAGAAATATTGTGAGGCAATTTCCACACTTCATATTTCACCTGTGGTTACTGCGACTTGAGCTGTAACATCTTTGTTTTAATGCAATTAACATTACATATAGGAAAGTTACAAGAACTCCTTGATACCATTTCACACTTTTTTGCTTTTGTTGACAGTTGCAAAGTAAGAGTCAAAACAGGGCTAACACAATGGTTTTATTTATTATGACCTACAAATTATGTTTACGCACTCTGTAAATTCTCCCAGCCACTTACCTGTGCATACCACACACACACACACACACACACACACACACACACACACACACACACACACATTAGGTTTATTAATTATCAATATACCATTCACTTTTTTCTGTCACATGCTGTTCCATGAAAGTCATAATTATACTGAAAGAATTGAGTAAGCTCAAATTGATTCTTCAGAATAGCATCTTGGAGGAGGTTCTGTTGATGTGATAAGCAAAAGCAGTATCAGAGGAATGCACTGATTTCAGCTTACTCTTCAGGTAGCCTTCATGGCAAACTGAAGCAGAGGCCATGGAAGAGTCATGCTTCCTGGCTCAATCCCTAAGCTGTTCAGCCTGCTTGCTATACCATCCAGAACCAACTGCCCAGGGATGGCACAACCACAATGGGCTGGGCCCCACCAAAGCAACCACTGATTAAGAAAATGTGTGACAGGCTTTTCCACAGTCCAATCATATGGGAGTATTTTCTCAATTGAAGTTTTCCTGTCTTAAGCTAATGTAAGAAGTAGCCAGCACATTCAAGACGGACAAAAGTACTTTCGACTTGATGCTAACACCTTGTATGCCACCATGTTGTATACAGTTGATTCCTGTTTTATTGAGGTTACATTTACTACCAATGCAAGAGTTGCAGCACCTAGCAACAAGCACTTCCTAATCCACAGTATTATCGAGGTGTACAGAACAGCAAATTTATGAGTCAGTTATTTCTACTGCATATAATATATAAAGTATTTATCATTGGCTAGTAAGTCAGTTTCTGAAAAATGGAATAAATGCTTGGTTGCTTTTTCCATTTATGCATTAGCTTTTAGAATAAAGAAGTGACTTTATACAAGAGAATGTGCATTTTGTTTTGAAATGTATTTTTATGGAATATCCTAAGTATCCTTGATGTTTTACATAGAGCACAGTTATCTCATGGATACGTATTCAAATATTCTTTACTTGATATGAGCTAAGGAGTGTTTGACAAGCTTTTCAGTTTCACCCAACATAACCTGTAGAATTTTATAATATGTACTTGTCATCTGAACCCAAGAGTCTTCTATTTCATTAGAAATCTTGGAGTCATGTGAAATGATGTGTATGTAACATACTCTGTCTTATAGAAGTTTCAGCATATTGGGATGATGATTATTCAAGTTAATCAATATCACACCACCGCAACAAAATATGTTCCTTCTTTTAATACAGAAAATCTGGGTAGTTGATAAAGTTAACTGGGATTCTTGTTGTAATTACTATAAGATATCTATATGCACAGCATTCTGTAACAATAAGATACATGAGCATATATACACTAAAATAAAATGAGATAAATACTTAAAATTGAAATAAGCATTGTGACATTTTACTTCAAGGACTGTGTTTTTAGAATTTTTTCATTCCGTCCTAGGGAAGCACTGAGTGCCTACTGGCTTCAATGCAGTTACTTGGGCAGTTCTGTGCACTCACAGAGCAAGAACACGGGCAATCTTAATAATCATTTGTTTTATAATTTAAATATTCCCACTTAGTATAGGCACTCAGAAAGATTTACCTAAAATAACCAGTAATAAGACTTTGCTGCTACTCAGTTAACATGTGAATCAATTCAGTAGGTTTAATGTATGATTTCTAAGGATTGATTTTAAAAACTCTAACTTTGCTTCTTAGTTATAAGGAACATTTAAAACGAAAGTGAAAACTTTAAGACAGGTATCAATCAGAATTTGCTTTCATATTGCTCAACACATTCACACTGGTGTCTTTTTGCCCTTATCTGTATAAACAGCCTTGTTCTGTTTACTTGAAAAGTCAAAGTCTTGTCCAAAAAATAATGCATAAATGTACAAATAATCAAATAGCTAGTCTGCAAAAATTTCATAAGCATGTTTCACCACCTTGATTATTCACTGAAGAATATCCATTGGGGATCATTTTAAACCTGCCTATAGAGATCTGCCTTGGTTCATGTATAGGTTTGTGGTAAATAATGGAAGATTCACAATGACTTCAGACAATTCTCTGTTGCTGGGTGCATGAATTATCTCAATGTCTGATAGCGGTACATAGCCTTATTGGATATGCTGTATTTATTTTGTCACTGTATTTCTAATATCGATTTTAGAATAGGAGCTAAAAAGGGGAAATACATTTGCATTTCTGATGGGTACTGCAAAAAAGTCTAAAGTGAGTCATGTGGTATATAAATCAGCAGTGTGTAAAATGGTCAGCTTCTTTTAAAATATTTTTACTAATTCTTTGAGATATTTTATATATGTCTTTTCATATCTATATATACACACACATAGACACATACATTATGCACACAAATATATATATATATAATTCTCCCTCTCACCTACCAATCTACGAAACAAGTTGGTGCTGCACATATATTCTTTGGATATGTGTAACCACCCATTCAAGAGTATGTTCAGCAAACCGTTGGCCATACCCTTAAAAAATTCTTCTTCCTCTCCTATAAGCTGTCAGTCACCAAAACACCTCAGTTAGATATGGGAGTTCATGTCTACCTCTTTCCTTAATGCTGGGATTTTTGTCTGACTTGAATTGTACATGTCTTGTGCATGCTGTAATAACTGCCCTATTATATCTAGAAACACTCTTTAGTTGCAGTCATCCACTGCCCCTTCTAATTCTTTCATTCCTCTTTCTATGAGCCTTGGGCAGAGGGACTGAGAGATGGATGTACCATGCAGAGCTAAGGAAGGGCTGCTATTTCTTAACAACTCTCCAGTAATGAATATCACTAAACTTAGATATTTGCAACCTGGTAGGTTAAGAGAGACTCTAGAGTATTTGAATAGAATGAAAACATAGTTTGTGACATCTCTGGTTGATCAGACTAGTGATCATATAGCTTACAACTTTTTCGAAGGTGTAAGAGGCTTTGTCTAAGCTGTGTTTAATCATTCATGATAACAAGAAAATACATTAAATGGTGGCTTGAGAAACACTTCAAGCCTCTGTTTTCATTGTTATATTAACTCTTAGACAAGTTGTGTACTGGTAACAGCTTTATCCACATTGCTTTCAAATTTAACTCTAGTCAGAAAAATACATGTGTATTAGAATGGAGTTTTATCTATCATTTTCTAGGTGGTCACTTAATAATCATTATGATATATGTAAATTTAAGTGTTATTTATTTTTTAGCCCAGGAATAGGAGAATCATGTGAATCTATACACTCTTATATTTTGTACTCTATTCACTTCTGACTCGTGGTACTTTATACCTTTAAGGACTGAAATGAGTATTTTATTCTCCAAATATTTTTCATATTTAAATAATAAAGACTTTCTTTTATTCTAGCTACAGCTAGAAATGTTAGAAATTCATAAACATTTCTGTGACTATATACAATAGATGCCTTCAGAAAGTACATTTCTCACTGTTTCTCATTTACATTCTGAAACACAATGAAACAAGAACCAGACACCCTTTCTGTGTTTGTAACTTTGATTAAGTTAGACACTTGTGGTAAATGAAAATGTACTTTCTAAGCAAAGGAATAGGAAGCCAAATTGCTATTTGGGCTGGGGATTTTTCTTGGGAAAAGTAAAGCACATTGTTTTGATTTGGTCAGTGCATCAGTGAGTTTAATTTTGCAATTGACTGGAGAGATGCTGTAATACCTTATACAAACATGATTTGTATCCTTCTTACCTCCTTTATTCTGTGCATACAAATGAACTATTTTTTATATATATAACAGACTGTACAAACATAAGCATGAAAAAGTCATTCTTTGCTTCATGTATACAAGTGAAGCAAGCAGTATAAATAGACAGAACAGAGTCTCCAAAAGTCATTCGTCAGTTTTCAGAAAGAAACATAATTAAAAATCAAACAAACAAGTTACATTCTCATAAGCTTTCCTTTTATATAACACATAAAATATAAGACCCTTCTCATTCTTGTTTTTACATGAAAATCTTTTGTAAAAAATGCTAAGATATCTGAAATATTTCTTTGGAAACTTTTGTTTTTCCAGTCATACAAAATATGTTACAAATGATGGCCTTATGAATAGTACTTATGCTTTGTAAACATGTACTGACCATAGTTAATCAGTGTGATAACTAGATGATCACCCACCTTTTCATGTACATTCAGGAGAGAGGCCAACTTTAAGAAGTAAGTCTTGGGGGTAGAGAGATGGCTCAGATGTTAAGGGCACGGGCTGTTCTTCCAGAGGTCCTGAGTTTAATTCCCAGCACCCATGTGGTGGATCACAGCCATCTGTAATGGCATCTGATGGCCTCTTCTGGACACAGGTGTACATACAGATAGAGCACACATACATTAAATACATTTTTAAAAAGAAAAATAAAAGAATGTCTTCTCACCACTGAAACGTTCTCTTATCAAACACATGATGGTACCTCAAAGTACTGTTTTAAATATTCCTCTTGGTTAATGCTCTGGTCTCCAAATATACCCATAGTGTGGCTTCTATATTGCTAAACTTCTGCCCCACTATGACCTAGGGCTATAGCATGAGAAATTAGGAGGCATGGTGCCAAGAATCGTCATCCCTATTGAATTGTTTATTCCTGTCCATTTTGATAGTGAATTAGCTAGATTTTTTTATTTCTCTGTCAAAATGCTTGACAGAAGCAAGTATCTTATCATGGTTTGGGCTCCATTTTAAGGTCACTGATCATTACTGAAGTTATAGAAGAAATGCACAGCAAGAGTGTTCTGGGCCTTTGTCCGCTTTTCTTTGCATTTAGTCTACAACTCCATCACCATGGAGCCAGGATGGGTCATCATCAGTAACGTTCAGGATGGGTCTTCCTCTTCATTTACACATGTCTGAAGGCACCCTAACAGACATACTCAGAGATGCATTTCGATGGCTATTGTAAATCCCATGACATTGACAGGACTGGGTATGACAAGTTGCTAAGAATTTAAGGAACTAATACTCAGTGTTTAAAGTCATTTTGTTAAAATTCCATTTGTTCCTCAGGGGAAAGAGGCAGGAAAACCTGGGAACACAGGTCGAGTGCGTTTCAGGCATATTATCTGTGTGGCAAAGGCGCTTTTTGTTTGTTTGCTTTTCTGTTGGTTTGCTTGTTTCCGTGGGTTGTCTGCATTTCACTTCTGTGTTCTGCCTCTTTTGTGTTTCTTTTCTATCATCCACCAGTCTTTTTAAAAAAAGCTAATAATTATTTTCCCATGGGAATTAGAGATTTGCTGTGACTGAATATGTGCACCACCCCATGAAACTGGAGCGTTCAAAGGAATGGATATGTAATCAAGTACAAAGGAAATTTTCAGAGCCTATTCTGTCATAAGATTTATGCCCATATTTCATTTATAAAGCCAGTTGAGAGTTTCTTCTTTGCTTGAGGACAATTAAATGAAATATTTCCTTAAGATCTAAAGTATATTTCTCAGCAACATATTTGATATTACTAACACTCACTGAAATAGGATATAAAACAATATCCTAATTTCTATAAAAACATATAGAAAATAGAGGTAATGCAGTTTGGAGAATCTAAACAAATGATTATGGTTGCATGACTTGGGAACTGTCAAGCCAGGCTTCAAATTTGACTACTGTATCATAGATTGATTTGAAGATATCTAACCTAGGTGACGAATTTTTTCTCATTGGTGAGATAGAACTAACAAGGTTGGTATCAGAATAAAAATTGATATTTCAAAAGCAATTTGCAGTTAAACAACAAGGAATGATATTAATTAGTGAAAGACCTAATGTAAAAACTCTGGTCTCTGACTTTGAGCCCATTCGTCTGTAATGTCTCCTAAGAACATATTAGAATCTTCTCACTTGGTGCTGTTCAGAGCTGAAATCTGCAAAGTTGCCTGAGAATGGCATACCACATCATATGTCTGGAGACCAGCACAATAAACCCATGGCTAAAGACAGCATCTATTAGTGAAATGCCACAGACATTTATAAGATGTAGAACCTCTTCAATAATTAATGAAGTGAATAAATGAGCTTCCTAAGATGTTTGTGGTGATATAGGTCAACCTTTCTAACCTCATTTCTAACTTCAGCTACTGTTGAGTGAATAATATTGCAGGAGAACAAACTCCTACCCATCTTCGTTAGAAAATTGATCTAAGTAAGGATGCACTAACAACAAATTTGGTGAAACAGTGTAGTGGATAGAGTTGCGCATGGTGTATGGGTGAAGGCAATTTTGCATATTTTAGTTATCAAATAAGATTCACAGAATTCCACCATATATAGTCACATAACCACCCAACACCTATATCCAGTAACTTTACATTATGTGTATTTTACAAACCATTTGTTCTGCTCCTTGTGGTTCTAGTAGGAAGGATATTATTATTTAAAATGATTTCCCCTAGCCTTCATTCCCACAATCCAAAATGAAAACACAAAGAAGTCACCTAAGCACACAGTTGGTTGCATACGTGAAAACAACCACACATTTATTGAACCCACAACTATTTATGTATTTATGTATTTATTTATTTATTATGTCTATAAGTGTTCTTTCTACATGCATGTATGTGTATCACTGATCCACCGTGTAACTAGTATCAGCAGTGGTTAGAAGAGGGTGTTTTATCCCCTTGAATTGGATTGACAGAAGGTTGTGAGCTGCCATATAGGTGCTGGGACTTGAACTCCTATCTTCTAGAAGAGAAGCCAATACTCTTAACCACTGAGGCATCTCTCAAGCCCCTAAATTCATATACTTTATAGTAGACCCTAGGCAACCCAGTCTTTTGCTCTAGAGGAAATAATGTTTTTTGAGCAGCGATTTGTCTTTTTGTTGAAGTGTCCTTTGAATATTCCTTTCTAAGCTGATTTAAATCTAACCATTTATTCAATATTAAATTTAGTAGCTAGCTTATCAGCCACACCTTACTTCTGCCTTGTCATTTGCTCCCCCCCCTTGTTGTTACAAATCACAATGGAAGTGTAGTTGATCAAATGGAATTTAGCATTTTCCCATTAACTACAGGCCAGAAGAAGCTATGGGTAACTCCTTTCACACTGTGCAAAAACTATATTCAGCTATAAAGACTATTTAATGTACTTTCAATGATTTTTTTTACCTATTAAACTCTAAATGTTAACACCTCACCTCAAAAAAAAACTGAAATGACAAATTCATTCCAGTAAGGTCATATTTGGGGTGTGGTCTTCCAGAAGATATTGATGGTCTTACTCTTGTGATTTTATTAGTGTCCTTGTATAAAAACGGAAGAGAGGAAAAAGATAGGGATATCTTTTCTACATCTCAATCCATCAAATAAAAGCCAAGTACTGAACAAGGAACTGTCTACAGCCAAGGAAAAAGCCTCTCATCAACATCAAGGTCTGCCAGTACCCTGATCTTTGACTGCTTAGTCACAGAGCAGTAAAAAATAAATGCTTGCTGTTTGAATACTTCAAACCTGGGATATTTTGTTATGGCAACTTGAACAGACTTACTTAAAAACAGGGACATGGGATGCCATGATCTGTAAAAATTTAAAATTAAAAACACTTTTCTACCAATTTCTGAGGCTTACAAATGCCATCCTTTGCACTGTTAAAGGGAAATGGTGTGTGAACAAGTTTGGTAGGACTCTTTGGGCATCAAACAATTCTAAGCAAATGATGTTTTGATGACATGAGAATAAACGAATCGGAAACACATGGATTGAATTATCTCTGAAATATACTGCAGCAGAAACATCAAGGGATGGGGTGGTATTTGGAAGTATGCCAACTTCTAAGTAAATTGAAATAAAGGAGAGGAAATTTATAAGTCTGTGGTAGCAACCAACAGCCCTGGATTTCTGAGAGTTACGGTGATGGAATTTTAAAAATTGAATCATCAGGAAAAACATTCTAGTGATTGAGATGTCTATTTTTCCTTGTAAGATAACAATTATCCCCATTGTTGCAAGCTAAAAAAGTGAGCATGAAGTCACATTTCAGAGAATACTGATGTGGTAAAAATCTCTAGTTCCTAAATTTATTGAATGTTAGACAACAGGATTGTCATAAATTATGTGCTTTCTCATAACTTACTAAAGGATTGTATAATCAATCCATCAATGGTGAGGAAGACATTCTTTCTCTGCATAAACCCTCCAGCATAGTGTGCTTCTCCTATGGTTTCTTGGATCATGAATACTTTTCTATACAGCAGTGGTTCTCAACTATCCTGATGCTATGGCTATATAATGCATTTCCTCATGTGTTGTGACTCCCGACTACAAAATTACTTTCATTGCTAACTCATAACTGTAATTTTGCTATTGATATGAATAATAATATAAATATCTGATATGCAGGATATCTGATGTGACCCATGTGAAAGGGTCATTTGACTCCCAAAGGGTTATGACCCACAAGTTGAGAACTACTGCCTTGAGAACCAACTTTGCCAGAAATCAAAATGTTTACTTCAGCTTTTTTAGCTGATCAGTTATAATTAGTATAAATATACCACAACATCATATCATGCATTTATACCACGATTGCACTTTTAAATTTTATTCATTAAACATATTTACAATGCACTAGTTTTAAAGTGAAGTAATTACTTTAATTATTGCATGAAAATAGTCTACTTTAATATACTAGATCCGGTACTGTATTCTATTTTAACTTATGCCATAGCTTGTAAATAGCTGTTCTCAAATATCCAGAAATCCTTAGGCCTTCCCTTGATCAGCCTCCATTGTGTAGCCAATTGTGGTTGATGAGAGTTACTGAAAGCTATTATTCTGTGTTTCAACAATACTAGTAGGAGATGAATGGTTATTACTGGGCATGGTATACTTTGCCAGATCTAACAAGTGAGTGACACCACAGAATGTGCTCTTTTTAAAGTTTTGGTTTAGTGTTAAAGAGGAAATATGAAAAAGTACATTACATATAAACAATTGCTAAATCATGCCTTAAGTTTTTAAAAAATTTACTTGAATTACATAACTAAATATCATATATTTAGGAAACAAATGCTAAGACTTTAAGGGTTAGAAGGACATGTCGTTATCTATGTTATTATGAGGTGAGCAGTTAGCAGTGAGCAGAAATTATTGGTGTGTGTGTGTGTGTGTGTGTGTGTGTGTGTTAGAGAGAGAGAGAGAGAGAGAGAGAGAGAGAGAGAGAGAGAGAGAGAGAGAGAGAGACAGGGAGACAAAGACAGAGATAAAGGTAGAGTAAAACAACTGGAACAAGGTAAAAATAAAGTAAATGTACCACATAAATAAAAGTCATATATTAATTCCTATACTTTGCTACAATACTTAAGTACATTTGAAATTCATAAGTAAATAAGACTAGCATCAGCCTTTATTAGAATAATCATGCAATTTCTTATTACTTTAGAATGTTTATATGTAAAAGCTGAAAAACATTATTTCTTGGGGATCTAGTTGATGAAAGTGACTAGAAAGTTGCTAATTGTCAGTTAAGTAAAAAATGCTTATAGAGTTGCCAGAGTGTTTCATAAACAAAGAGGAGTGAAGGACTCCAAAGTGGGGCAAAGTGAAGACGAAGAAGGCAAAGGCTCCAGTGTGAACGTACCAGGAAAGAGGAGGATAGGGAAGGGTCAGAGCAAAGACGGGATTGTGGAACCTTTTCCTCTCTCCTCCTTCCCTGTCTTCCTTCCTTCCTTCCTTCCTTCCTTCCTTCCTTCCTTCCTTCCTTCCTTCCTTCCTTCCTTCCTTCCTTCCTATGGTGGTTTGTATGTGCTTGGGATAGGGAGTAGAACTATTAGGAGGTGTGACCTTGTTAAAGTAGGTGTGGCCTTGTTGAAGGAAATGTGTCACTGTGGAAATGGGCCTAAAGACCCTCCTCCTAGTTGCCTAGAGACAGTCTTCTCCTATTGGCTTTCCACTCAAGATATAGAACTTTCAGCTCATCCTGCACCATGTCTTTTTGGATACTGCCACATCAATTTGGATACAATCACATTGCTGATTATGGACTAAACCTCTGAATCTATAAGCTGACCCCAATTAAATGCTTCCTTTATAAGAATTGTCACTAAGAACATTTGACATCGTCTCCTGAGGCATACCAGAATAATCAGTGCATTCAGAGCATTTGATACCACATTCTGAGGTATCACAGGAGATCTGATGCACCCAGATCACAAAAGCTTGAAGGTATCCCAGGAGTTCCTCTGTATATAAGACAACTGGGCAAAGGACACCACAGTCTGATGACATCCCCGGGACTCTGTGGCATGCAGGGCAACTGATCCATAAGGATGAAAGCCTCCCTGGAGTATGGCTGCACACAAGGAAACAGAAACCACAGTCCATTGACACCTCCCTCAAACAGTTTCACATAGGACAACAGTTTGACTGCTCCACTGAAGACCCAACAGTCTGAAGGCCTCCCAGGAGATGTACTGCAGCCAGGGCAACAAATCAGCAGCTTTTCTGCCCTTCTGAAGACCTTCCAGCTGGAAGGCAACACAGGAGGTCTGCTACAGCCAGGGCCTCAGGCCTATCAGGAGACCTGTTGCAATCTATGGACAAAAGAGACAGACTCCAGACAGAGTCACTTATACAAGCAAATATTAGGGATAACTAGATGGCACGAGGCAAGCACAAGATCATAAGCAACAGAAGCGAATAAACATGGTCATCATGGGGTAGTTCTCCTACCACAGCAAGTCCTGAATACACCACACCTGAAAATCAGGAAGCTGACCTAAAAATTTATCTCAAGAAGATAATACAATCCTTTGAGGAAGATATAAATAACTCACTGAAAGAAATACAGAAACAATAGGTAAAGAGGTAGAAACTCTTAAAAAGGAAACAAATGAATCCCTTAAAGAAATACAGGAAAAAAACAATCAAATGGGTGAAAAAAATTCATAAACTGGTCCAACACCTAAAAGTGAAAGTAGAAACAATAATGAAAACACAAATTGAGGCAAATCTTGAAATGGATAACCTAGGAAAGAGGTCAGGAATTACAGATGTAAGTATCACCAACAGAATACAAGAGATAGAAGAGAGAATCTCAGGTGTAGAAAATATTGTAGAAGAGATTGACACCGCAGTCAATAAAACATAAAAAACCTCCTAACCCAAAACATCCAAGAAATTAAAAAATCTCAATCAACACAGATGGGGAAACCAAAATATTCCAATGACAAAACCAAGTTCAAACAGTGTCTATCTACCAATCCAGCTCTATAGTGGATCCTAGAAGGAAAATTCCAACACAAGAAAGATACCTACATCAAAGAAGAGGCAAGATATTAAGCATCTCACAACAAAGCCAAAAGGAGAGAACCACAAGCACATAAAGCCACCTACAAAATATAATAGGAACCAACAGTCATCTGTCTTTAATATCTCTCAATATTAATGGTTTCAACTCACCCCTAAAATGACATAACCTAACAGATTGTATATGTAAGCAAGGTCCAGCATTTTGCTGCATACAAGAACATACCTCAATAACAAAGACATTCACTATCTCAGAGTCAAAGGATGGGAAAAGGTCTTCTAAGCAAAGGGTCCCAAGAAATGAGATGGAATTGTCATCCTAATATCCAATAAAATAGACTTTCAACCAAAAGTTATCAAGTGTGACGATGAAGCACACTTCATATTCATCAAAAAAAATCCACCAAGGGAAAGTCTCAATTCTGAACATCTATGTCTCCGATGCAAGGGAACCCACAGTCATAAAAGAAATTTTACTAAAGCTCAAAACACACATTGAACCCCAAACTGTAATAGAGGGAGACTTCAACACCCCACTATCACCAGTGTATAAGTCATTGAAACAGAAACTAAACAGAGACACTGTGAAACTAGCAAAGGTTATGAACCAAAATGAATTTAACAGTTATGAATATAGCAGTTTATCTATAGAATATTTTACCCTAAAACAAAAGCATACACGTTCTTTTCAGCACGTTATGGTATCTTCTCCAAAATTGATCATATAATTGGTCACAAAACAACCCTCAACTGATACAAGAAGATTGAAATAATCCCATGCACCCTATCAGACCACCATGGCCTAGAGCTGGTCTTCAATAATAACGAAAGCAACAGAAAACCCACATACATGTGGAACCTGAACAATTCCATACTCAATGATAATCTGGTCAGGGATGAAATAAAGAAAGAAATCAAAAACTTCCTGGAATTTAATGAAAATATTGACACTTCATACCCAAACTTATAGAACACAATGAAAGCAGTGCTAAGAGGAAAAGGCATAGCTCTAAGTGCATTGGTAAAGAAACTAGAGAGACCTTACACTAGCAACCTTACAGCACACCTGAGAGCTCTGGAACACAAAGAAGCAAACTCTCCCAAGAGGAGTACACAGCAAGAAATAGTCAAACTCAGGACTGAAATCAACCAAATACAAACAAAAAGAATAATACAAAGAATAAGCAAACCAAAAGCAGTTTTCTTTTGATAGAATCAACAAGATAGATATACCCCTTGCCAAACTAACTAATGGGCCCAGAGGCAGTAACAAAATTAACAAAATCAGAAATGAAAAGAGAGACATAATATGAAAAACAGAGTAAATTAAAAAAAATCATCAGATCCTACTACAAAAGCCTATACTCAACCAAATGGGAAAACCTAGAGGAAATGGATGGTTTTCTAGACAGATACTACATACCAAAGTTAAATCAAGAGCTGGTAAACTATCTTAATAGGCCTCTATCCCCTAAGGAAACAGAAGTCATTAAAAATAAACCAAAAGAGAAAAAAAAAACAAAACAAAAAAGAAAAACAAAAAACCCAGGGCCAGATTGATTTAGTGCAGAATTCTACCAGACATTCAAAGAAGACCTGATACCAATATCCTCAAACTATTCCATAAAATACAAACAGAAGGAACACTATCTAATTCATTCTATGAAGCCACAATTACTCTGATACCTAAACCACTCATGGACCCTAACAAGAAAGAAAACTTCAGATCAATCTCTCACATGAATATCAATGCAAAAATACTCAATAAAATTCTTGCAAATCAAATCCGAGAACATCTCAAAATCATCATTCACCATGATCAAGTAGGCTTCATCCCAGGGATGTAATGTTGCTTCAATATACTATAATCCATTAACATAATACACTATATAAACATACTCAAAGAAAAAAATCACATGATCATCTGCTTAGATGTAGAAAAAGCATTTGACAAAATACAACACCCTTCTCATGTTAAAAGTATTAGACAGATTAGGAATTCAAAGCCCAGACCTAAACATAATAAAAGCAATTTACTACAAACAGCTAATATCAAATTAAATGAAGAGATACTTGAAGCAATCCCACAAAAATTGGGGACAAAACAAGGAGGCCCACTCTCCCCAGATCTGTTCAATATAGTACTAGAAGTGCTAGCTATAATAATGAAACGACAAAAAGAGATCAGGGGGATACAAATTGGTGAAGAAGAAATAAAAGGTATCACTGTTTGCAGATGATATGATAGTATACATAAGCAACCCCGAAAATTCTACCAGAGAACTTCTCCAGCTGATAAAACATTTCAGCAAAGTGACGGGATATAACATTAACTCAAATTACTTAGTAACCTTCCTTTATACAAATAGTAAACAGACTGAGAAAGAAATTAGGGAAACAACTCCCTTCACAATAGCCACAAATAATATAAATTATCTTGGGATAACTCTAACCAAACAAGTGAAAGATCTGTATGAAAATAACATCAAATTCCTCAAGAAAGAAATTGAAGAAGATCTCAGAAAATGGAGAGATCTCCCACGCTCATGGATTGGCAGAATTAACATAGTAAAAATGGCCAATCAAGGTCAATCTTTAGATTCAATGCAATCTCCATCAAAACCCCAACACAATTCTTTAACGATATGGAAAGAGCAAATAATAAATTCATCTGGAAAGGAAAACAAACAAACAAACAAACAAACACAAAAAACAAGCAAAAAAAAAAAAAACAAAAGCAAAACCAAAAACAGAATAACAAAAACAATTCTTAACAACTAGGAGAATCACAATCCCTGGTCTCAAGCTCTACTACAGAGCAATAGTGATAAGATCTGCATGATATTTATACAGAGACAGACAAGTTGATCGATGGAGTAGAATTGAAGACCCAGAAATAAAAACATACACTTATACACACTTGATTTTTGACAAAGAAGTCAATAATATACAATGGAAAGGAGAAATCCTCTGCAATAAATGGTGCTGGTCTTACTGGCTGCTGTCTTTATGTAGAACAGTGAACATAGACCCATATTTGTCACAATGCACAAAGCTCAAGTCCAAGTGATCAAAATCCTCAACATAAAACCAGATACACTGAATCTGATAGAGGAGAAAATGGGAAAGAGTCTTGAACTCAATGGCAAAGGGCAAAATTTCCCAAACAGAACTCCCATGGCTCATGTTCTAAGATTAAGAATTGATAAATGGGACCTCATGAAACTGGAAAGCTTCTGTAAGGCAAAGGACATACATGATCAATAAGACAAATTGGAAACCTACAGATTGGAAAAATACAGAAAATGTGGTTCATTTACAAAATGGAGTGCTACTCAGCTATTAAGAACAGAGGCATGTTGAGTTTGCAGGCAAATAGATGGAACTAGAAAATATCATCCTGAGTAAAATAACTCAGACCCAAAAGGACATGAACAGTATGTTTTCACGAATAAGTAGATGTTAGCCAAAACTAAAACAAATCAAAAGGAACTTAAACAGCATCATCAAACTGAAGGGCCCATGTGAGGAATCCTCAGTCCCACTTGGGAGGGAGAAGAAAGCAACTGCAAGGGGGGAGGGAGAGAGGGACAGTGGAGGGAAAGGTACCTGGGGTGTAGGAGAGGGGAACGTGATCTGGTACTGGGTGGGGGGAAAGGACTGAAGCCCCGAGTTTCAGCAAAAAGAATGGAAACAGGTGACCTAGAAAGGAAGGTTGGGAGGACCCTCCAGAATGTATCAGAGACCTGAGGGGTGAGAGACTCTCAGGATTCAAAGGGGTGGAACCCTAGATGAAAGGCCCTATATTGGAGAGAGGGAACTTGTTTAGTCCACCTCCAGCAGAAAGACAGGGCATCAAGTGAGTGATGTGGTTGCTATCCCAAAGACAAAACTTTGACCCATAATTCTTCCTGCCTAAAAGAAAAGCAGTGATGGAAATGGAGAAGAGCCTGAGGCAAAGAAGGTCCAGTGACAGGTCCAAAGTGGGATCCAGCTCAAGGGGAGGCCCCAAGATCTGACACCATTATTGAGGATATGGAGCACTCACAAAAAGGGACCTACCATGTCTGTCCTCTAAAAGACCCAACAAGCAGCTGAAAGAGTCAGATGCAGATATGTGCACCCAACCGATGAATAGAAGCTGCTGACCCCTGTGGTTGAATTAGGGAAAAGCTAGAGGAAGCTGAGGAGGAGGACAACCCTGTAGGAGGACCAGCAGTCTCAATTAACCTGGACCCCTAAAATCTCTCAGACACCAGATCACCAACCAGGCAGCATACACCAGCTGAGATGAGGCCCCCAACACATATACAGCAAAGAACTGCCTAGTCTGGGTTACAGTAGAGAAGATGCACCCAACCCTCAAGAGATTGTAAGCCCCAGGGAGTTTAGAGGTCTAGTGTGGTTGATTGGGTGGGGAAATCCTCATGGAGACAGGGGTGGAATAGATGAAGTATGGGATGTAGAACAGTGGGAGGGTAGATCGGGAGAGAAATACAATCTGGAGTGTAAAAATAAATTAATAAGTAAGTAAGTAAGTAAATAAATAAATAAATAATTAAAATAAAATGCCTTGGTCAAGGCATTTCTTCACAGCAATGGAAACCTCAGTTAGTACCCCGCCCCTCTTTTGCTTCTTTCCTTCTGTCCATTCCCTACTCTTGTGTAATTCTGATAGGTCTGCCTTTATGTTACTTGACCTTTTTTCTATTACTGCTGTGCTGCTAATATTCTTTGCTTTGTGCATTTGGTGTTTTGACTATTAAGTGGTGGGAGGAATTTCTTTTCTAGTCCAATCTATTTGGAGTTCTGTAGGCTTCTTGTATGTTTATGAGCATCTCCTTCTTTAGGTTAAGGAAGTTTTCTTCTATAATTTTGTTGAAGATATTTACTGACCCCTTAAGTTGGGAGTCTTCACTCTCTTCTATACCTATTATCCTTAGGTTTGATCTTCTCATTGTGTCCTGGATTTCCTGGATGTTTTGGGTTAGGAGCTTTTTGTGTTTTACATTACTTTGACAGTTGTGTCAATGTTTTCTATAGTATCTTCTGCCCCTGAGATTCTCTCTTCTATCTCTTGTATTCTGTTGGTGATGCTTGCATCTATGACTTCTGATCTCTTCCCTAGGTTTTCTATCTCCAGGGTTGTCTCCCTTTGTGATTTCTTTATTGTTTTTATTTCCATTTTTAAATCCTAGATGGTTTTGTTCACTTCTTCACCTGTTTGGTTGTGTTTTCCTGTAATTCTTTAAGGGATTTTTGTGTTTCTTCTTTAAGGGCTTCTACTTTTGTTTTCTTTAAGGGAGTTATTTATATCCTTCTTAAAGTCCTCTATCATCATTATAAGACATGATTTTAAACCCAAATCTTGCTTTTTTGATGTGTTTGGATATCCAGTATTTGCTTTGTTGTTTTATTTTGTTATTTCTAAAGTAAGGTACACTGTGTTATTGGGTGGGCAGAGTCGGGAGTCTGAGAGGATTTGGGGGATGGGAAAATTATGATCAAAATATATTGTATAAAAATTAAAAAATTTTCTCGCAAAATTCTGTAATGAATATCTATTTAACTTATGAAACCCCAACTATATTTACTTGTTTTTTATAGTATTTCAAGACAACATAGGCACTCAGACTAAGTTTCTAAAGATTAAAAGCAACAATCAAAGCATTAAAACATTAAAATTCATTTGACATGAAATGATTATGAATAATTATAAAGTTGTCAATAAACTGGGGTTTTAAGAAGCCCAGTTTATAATTGTTAACGAAATTGACTGGCACCATAAAATAGAAGGTTCCTTCTATTTTTATCCCCTAGAGGAAAGATGTTCAAGAGACAAATATTAACCATCAAAGCCAGCTACTGAAATATAAATTCATTTAAGTGGAAGGAGCTCAAACTGAAAGTATTCATTAAACCCAGATTCAGATACAAAGGTGCAGCCATGATACAAGGGGTTGGAATACACTGTATCCGACAGAAAAGAATAGCAGTGCCATTTACTTAGTACTAGTTTTGCAGGAACAAAAGATGACGGTAATATGGAAGCTTGCTAAAGCCAGTCAATGTACCACACAGTACGACACTCCAGAAAGTGGTTCTAAATGGCCAATACACAAAGTTGAAAACATAAAGCCCAAACTGCAATAACCACTGGGGGATTATGTCAAGACTATAGTATGACTTCTGAGGAAAACTTCAAGCATAGAATGAAGTTGGCCCAAGAGAAAAGCTACATATAATGTTGTACAACTAGAGTAATGCTTTCGCACAAGGCTACTGGAGCCCAGATGACCCCACCACTAGTTTGTTGTGTCAGACATGGAGATAGGAAATTTTGGGTTTTCTTTGCTGGGGTTTAATACTGCTTTAGTCCACACTTTTCTATGTTTTTATCCTTTTGGAATTAGAACATTAACTCCAAGCCACTGTAAATTGGAAATATGAAACTGTTTAAAAATAAAGGCCGACAATTGACACTTATTTGAATCCCAGAAGAGATTATGGATTGGTCAAGACTATTTGTTGACTTTTAAAGACTATAGGAACCTTTGCATTTAGGACAAATGTAATTTTTCCACTATGATACAAGCATGAGCCTATTAGGACCAACCATAGAATGCTGTAGTTTGCATATGAAATGCCCCTCTCTTAGTGTTCTATTGCTCTGAAGAAACACCATAACCCATTCAACTCTTATAAAAGAAAGCATTTCATTTAGGGCATTTTTACAGTTGCAGAATTTATCATCGTGGCTGGAAACATGGTGGCACAAAGGAAGGCACAGTTTTGGAGAAGTAGCTGACAAGTACATTTTAATCCATAGTAGACAGGGGTGGGGTAGGGGGAGGGAGGGGGAGAGGAAGTGGGAGAGGGGAGAAGACTAGAGGTGAGGGAACTGGAGGGAGAGGGGAGGAGATAAGGTGAGGGAGGGGGGAGAAGGGGAGAGGAGAAGAGAAGATAAAAGAGAAAGAGAAAAAAAAGAAGAAAGAAAGGAAAAAACAAATAAGACAAGAACAGAAGAAAAAAAGAAAAGAAAAGAAAGGAAAGGAAAGGAAAGGAAGAAAAGAAAAGAAAAGAAGAGAGATTGTACCTTGTGTAAGATTTTGAAACCTCAAAATGCACTCCCAATGATACACTTCCTTCAACAATGTCCACCTACTCAAAAAAAAAAAAAAAAAAAAAAAGCCATACCTCCTAATCCTTCCAAACAATTCTACTGGGGACTAAGCATGCAAATATATGTTCCTGTAGGGAGTGCATTCTTATTTCAAATACCACAGACTGTGACGATTTATTTAAACTGCTACTTCCTACTTGATGTAGCTTTTTTTCCTTTAAGATTTATTCATTTATGCATATAGATGTTTGCCCTGCAAGCACATGTGCACACCAGAAGAGGTCATAGAATCCTCTGGGACTATAGCTACAGAGAGTTTTGAGCAATCATGTGTTTGGTGCTGGTGAATTGAAGTCAGGGCCTCTGAAAGAGCATCCAGTGCTCATAACTGCTGAGCCAACTCTCCAGTCTGATTGGGCTTTTTGTGTATTTTGAACCTATTGGAAACAGAACAACACTGAAAGAAGATGGTCACTAGGGTAGTCCTTGAGATTTTATATTGCTATTCCACTTCCTGTCTACATCCTGATCTCTGACTGAGTTGAAATGTAACCAGCTGTCTTATACTTCAGCAGCCATGACTGCTCCATGATGAACAGTTTCCCTTCAAACTGGGAGCCACCCTAAAACCCTGCTCCTTTATGTCGCTTTTCTCAGGTATTCTGTCACTCATAAATAATTTAGAGTTCATAATTTTAATGGTATCTATCCTGCATAGCTATGAGATCCTGATGCAGTTTAAGACAATAATTGGAAATATCAAATTCTCTATTTTCTTTTTTCAACTCCACTGTCCTGTTGAAAGTCAGAACTTCTCCATTGCTCGTGAAAATTTATTATTATTACTTTTTCAATAGTGTATAAAGAGTTCTGACAATGTCGTGCCATAATTTTCTATTATCAACCTTCATAGCCAAGATATGAGGTCTTGGGTCTATACAACCGTAAAAATTTCTGTACCTAATGATGTAGGGTTTAAAATATAAAACTATACATCTTTGATAATCACTATTAGGTGTCTTACATCAAACAGGTAAATTGACTTTACAAATAAGCATGCATTTACATAGTTGTGATGAGTAACAAGCAAATGTTTGTTTGAGAAATAACTTTGGAATATGGGAACCTATCTATATTTATAACCTTTGGATCACTGTTGACATTGCCCTTCAAGAATACAGTGTGAAATCTCTGGTCCTGTTATTCTTTATTCTAGCATTGGACTACAAGTTTCTCTACATTTTATCAAATATGAATATCCATGGCTGGTAGATGGAGCTCAGAGGTAGAATACTTCGTTGGCATATATAACACACTCAGTACCAAAATAACATACAGATTATATAGAACAAAATAGTTGATATGAATTTAGTTCAATACCTCCACCATCACACATATAAAAAAGTGGCAGTTTAATTCATCTGTAAAGATCTACATAGTATTTACCCATGAAGGATTTTAAAATGCCCCCATATAACTATGTGTCCCTTCTGACTTCCCTATTTCCTTTGATATGTTTTGTGGTTCTCACAGATGCAAAACTGTGAATTTTCCATCAACTAGAGAAACAATGTCCTTAAAACGTCCCATATGATAGCTCATGTGGCCTTTGGGGTTTCATCTGGGACTGTGCTGTTAAGCTTGCTGTAGGATATGGTCATTTATCACCTGTCACCAGTATAATGAAGTGAACTGAATGAGTTTGTATGTTAACATCCTCAGAACGTTATGTACTTTGTGCAGTCACATAATCAAGACTACATCTTAAATTTAAATGTTTAATGAAAGAAATGCCAATAAAGTAAATTCTTTCCAATCTCATACCTAATGGAGAACAAATAGAATAATTATCAGTTCAGTTCAGCAAGCATGTTAAGCTGACTGAGTCATGGAGTGTGAGAGGAACTGCTGTGGCATAACAACAGGTATGATTTATATTTCTTTGCACATATTTGCTTGCATACTGGCTTGCTTGTTCACATTTTTTTACCACCTCTGGGGACTCAGTGGGATATTTCCTGCATTACCACTGTTTCTTCAGGTACTGGACAGACATTAAGTACAGAATACATCTTACTGATTCAAAGACTGAGGAATGAATTAAGCACTGTCTGAATTTAATCTCATTTACTTGTAAGTATGGTAGATTCGAGTGCTTATATTTATAAACTCTAAGTTACTCAGAATCAACTTATGGACTTCCCATAGCATAACATTCCTGATGAGGAGATATTATTACTAAAATATTCATTCTTGAGTGAATCTAGTATTCATAAGTAATTTAATCAGCTTGGGTGACTATCAACTGTCCTAGCAGTTTGTAACATTTGACTATTTAGCATAAGATTGTTTTAAGGCATGTCTTTCTAAAAGACATAAATTCTGGGGCAGAAAATGGCCATTTCATTTATTCTCCTAAATACCTTTTGTATATAAAAATAGTGGGATTACATTTTATTTTCTTGTATTGATTTTCTTCCATACTTGATTCAAATTCCTTATGCTCTGCGCATTTAGAATTGTCTATTACTAAAATGTTCCTTGCAGATTGCAGTTTATGGTGCACAATATTACTTTTTCATTAGTAATTGCACTGCAGGTCATTATATGAAAAAAGATCCATTCTTTTCTTGAGGCACTTGAGGCATAAAACCAAGTTCCTGTCTGTGTTGCGGATGTTAAAAATCCCAAGACACTTAAGGAAGAAGAGTGGGAGTATTAACTCTAGAAAAAACTTTTGGCCAAAGACCCATGAAAAGCCTCTCTCATCACAGTACAGAGGAACAGGATTGTTAAGGACGATCTTTGTGAAAGAACTACTTCATGCAATTATAATAAAATATTGAACATTGCTTTGGATTTTTATGAACATTCCATTCCAAAAGGAAATCCCAAAACATTTTTGTAAAAATCTTATAAATTTATACTACCAGAAAGAAAAATGAATGTTTTAAACAAATGATCAAACTTTCAGGAACAATAATTTAATTGATTTATGAGATGCTCAAATGCTAAAATAAGTGTGCTTTGCCTATTGGAAACTATGTAATGATTATAACTCAGGAGTTTGTTTCTCTATATCCTTAATGTGTAAATGTAGCTTGTGGAAGATTTTTTTAAAGGACAAAGATTATGCTATTATAATATGCTGGTAAACCTCCTTAAATTACACTTTCAGATCAGACTCACACATGCTTGGAATACAATAAGTTCTAAAATTTATTCATTTAAAAATATTTTTAACTTATAAGATATATTTGTAACAACTTGTGAGTTTTCTATCGAAATCGTTGGACTTTTCGTTGCAAACTCTTTGCCTTGGAAAACTCATTATTATCCCAATATGCACACCCTATTGACCCTTTCAAGAGTAAAAACATCAAGACCTATCCATTAGCTTAGGTGACATCAGGTTGACAAGTCACAGGATTCTGGGCTACTGTGCCGTCTAGAATTGGTGGGGGCACCCATTTGAGCTTGAAGCTTTGAATGTGCACTGGTTGTTAAGATAAACACACAATGTTGACACCAAGAGAACTTGGCCCAACAGAGCGGTAGATGGATGTTATTATTTTTATGAAGAAGCCCTCTGATGATAAAAAAGGGTTGACCCTGTTAGTGGGAGCTCCATAAATCTTTCTTGGCTGAAGGTTTCTGGCTGAGCAGGTTGGAGAGTGGACAAAAGAATCAAAAGATTCAGGATGTACTGTGCATGAGAAGATTACCTATGGGACTCTGCAATAATACAACAATAGCCAAGATGTTCAAGAACAGCCTCGGTTCATGATTGCCTTTAACTGCTACTAATAACAGTTTTAAGTCCTTTTCTTCTGTGTTCAAGAAAATTCCCAAAGTTAGCGGTTTTGTGTGATGCCTTTTACGTCTTTCATCTCCCTGTCTTTTCAGAACTCTCAGGGATGCTACGCTTTAAATAAGCACTACCTATTTTATTGTTAATTTATTAACATGAAACTAATGTTTTTCTGATATTTATGTTGGCTATGATCAATGGCCTTTTTAAAATTCAAAACTCATCAGTAAAAACTAGAGATCGCACTTTTCTTCTAACACGGATCACAGTTTGAAGGCAGAGGGTGCAGTTTGCAAAATATCTACAGATTTAGCAGCTGCTGCAAGTAGACGCTGCCTCTGTTGTCTTCGTTTTCTTTCTTTCTTTTTTTTTTCTTCTTTTTCTCGGAGCCTTGTGCTTACTGGGCAAGCGCTCTACCACTGAGCTAAATCCCCAACCCTGTTGTCTTCATTTTCAAATGACTGTGTTTCAACAGAAGTCATAAAATTTAATTATAAAAATATAGTTTTAAAGGTGCCAGTTTATATAGAGATCTTATTTCACTTTATCTCTCTATTATGTTTTACACATAGTGTAATGCGAGAATTAAATATCTTTGCATATCTATCAATAGACAGGATGTCACAGATATGCCTCTTCTGCCTTTGATATCATTGAAATATGATAATCATGAGATATTTACCAAGTTCCTATTTTACATTTGGTACTATAAAATCTTTGTGGCCTAAAATAAAGTCTCTATTATGGCTATTAATAATGTTCCAAGGTTAATAAAAGATCAGTAATTTGTGAAGCTTTATCAAATAAATGATAAAATAAGGTATATGGTACATGCATTATAACTAATTGTGGAATATCCAAAGTGATCTTTTACAAAATTATTGAGACTCTCACCTTGAGGTGCTCTTTAGATATTATAGGAGCATAAAGTGTATGTGAAGATCTACTGCCTTTTAATAAGACAAAAGGATAAACAAGCTGTTTGATTGCCTTAACCTCTCTGCCTCTAAGTATTCATAAATTGAGTATTGTTAAAACATATTAATCTAAAAACTAGAATTCTAATTTTGTTAATATCCAAAGCTAACCAGATTTCCGAGGAGTGGGGTATTTTAAAATTACCCACCTCTTCTCTGTTTAGTCAAATTTCAAGGTGAACTGGTTTGAGGCACTGAGAAAATAAGTTATGCAGAGTAGAATAAATTTATCCACTCTGTTTTCACTCTACAATCTCTTTTATAATGAACATATTTCAGTTGAATTTGTCAGGATATTCCTTGAGGTAAAAAATAAAACATAAAAACGGTATAGTTCCAGAAATCTAAAGTAAAATTATCAATATTTTTGTCATGTCCATAAATACTAAAATTATAATGTGTTATTGTAATTATATTTTTGAAATACAGTCTTTGGCTCATTAAGTTGATATTTCCTTTTACCTCCTGTATTTTGTTAATATGTCTATATTTGTGTTTTTCTTCTTTACATTTAAGCTGTGGAGATATATAATTTTAATGATACACTTGTTTAGGATAACTGACAAAAACCTCGAGTCACTTGAATATGTTAAGATGTCAGGCAATAGTTCTTTTCCAGTTTTCTGATCATTACATTATCCCAAGCTCATTTACTCAAGCAAGAGGAAGTGTGTTTTATAAACCTGAGACATAGCCACTTCACACTTACGGTAAAATATTTTGTCTTTTAAATCCAAATTGCACCCTGAATGTCTGCAAATATCTGTGGATAGTCTCCCCTGGAGACAGCAGACCATGGGCAATAGGCTTAACACCAAAGAAAACTGTGCCGCTCACATCTGCTGCAAACGCGCAGGAGGAGCCTCCCTGTATGGGCAGAGCAAAGTTGCTGAATCCTTAGGTGAAGAATCCAATACATTGCTTGTTTGACACAGCGGAAGAAACCTTGCTTTGGATCATACAATTTTAAACACAGAGCTCAGCACTGATGATGATAAGAGTAGCGAACACCCTAGAATACAGCAATTGTAACACTTAGTAAGGTAGAATTGAACATCTTCCTGTAGTAAGGCCTTCAGATCATGGCCTCGTAACGGTTCAAAACTAACGTCCAACCTTGAAGGGAAAGATCTTATGGGAAAACACACGTTTCCCTGACACGGCAGGCTTGTTGGTAAATAGCAGTCACTGCGCCTTGGTTACAAGACTAGAAAGCATTAGTAATGTAACCCTGGCAATGATCTAGAGGGCAACAGGCAGAGTGTGAAGCCAGTCATTTGTCATCCACGTTTTCCTTCAAGGCTGCCATCAATCTCCATCAAGCTCCAACTTCTCACAGACCCACCACCATCCTGGGAGAAACTCAGAAAGGCTTTCAGAACTGACAAAGGGTGTGCATTTGTTAAGACCGAGCAAGGGTCCCTGGCAAAGCAATGAGCACCCCGGGGACCTTATCTGAACATGATAAAATTGATGAGGGCTCCAAGCGCTTAGTATTATAAATAAGAGTAGGTTCACTTCCGGAGATTGGTTTCTATCCCCCGAGCTCATGTTACTGGCCATGGTTCTTCTGCCTCCTGATTTTTAATTTTCTAATTTCACATTAACTAAAAGGCAAAGTACCATCACCCCAAACTCATATCATGTCATTTTCTGTCTGTGTCTCATTTGCTTCTCTATTCTCAACAAATTTTAGAAGTCTTTGGCCAACTACTCATGTATTTCAAAGACACCTGTATATAGCTCAGAAGAACACACCTTTTAAATACCTCAGCCTTCATTCCAGTTTTATACACGCAATGCTTTTGCTTTTTCCTCTCTGAGATGCTGTACTGTTTTCTTTGCCATGGGGAATTTTTAAAATTTTTTTAAACTTTTCCTCCGTGGTATCAAAACAATTTTTTAAGACTTGAGTTTCTATACCTCTGTAACACTCTCTTAACTTAATTTCCTTTGTGAGATGGGCTACAATTTTTTCCCTGTAAAAAGTATTATAGGATTAGAATGATTATACATTATTTTAATAAATATCACTATTAATATTTATTAAATGATAAAATTTATTATTTCATATTTTAAATACTTAAATGGTAGTATTTAATAGATGAATATCATTATGTGAACACTATGTAACTACTTTATATAAAACCATGCACAGCTTTCCTAGTGTGTAAGAAGTCCATTCCTGGACTCCATCTTTCATCAGCGCTCACCATGACCACTATTCTGAATATATGAATGCTACAGATTAAATCTGAGCTTCTGAACTTAATGCAAATAAATTCTCACAGTACATATTATTTTGTGTCATTCCAGAGAACAGAAGAAATTACTTAGATCCAATATACATGATAGTCTATAAAAAAAAATACCTCTACCTCACCTTTTCTAAATTTCTATGTGCATTTTTATTTATTTTGGCTTATTTCATATGACTTTATAATGTCATGTTTTTTGGTATATAAAGTGATGCATCTGTTTTGGGAAAGAGTGTTAATCACTCTAAATATTGATGTGATCATATTGTCTTTAATGAGAATATGTGTATTATTTTCAGGACCGTACTTCACTAAAATGTTCCTAAAATTTTAAGTTACTCTAAAAGCACAGCTTTGTCTGCATAAATTGTATTATATTTACCGAGATTTCTTTCTTTATCAATTTGTTATTTATTTGTACATTTTAAAATTTCTAAGCACTTGAGACTCTTCAAGTGCTTCTGGTTTGTCCTTTTGCTGATGATATCACCATCTGCTCTCTAGTGACATTAAGACCATGATGTTTTTCAAAACAGACCTCTTCACGCTGTCATTTTGCTTTAAATCATGAATTGGCTACTCATGTCAAAATGGTTTAAAATCCTACCAGGGTGGGATCCTTCACAATCAGCTTTTCCTGAGCTCAGCCTTTTTACTAAGATCTGATCATCCGTGCCTCAAAGTTTATTCAGCAATTCGTGCCTTGTCTCCTTTAGTACAGTGGAAGTACCCCAGGCCTGTGATGTCCTCAGCTTCATGTCCCTCGCAATTAGTATAATTCTGGAAGGTGGAAGGCTTTTGGTTTTGATAGGCATCAATGTATTTGAGAAAAAAAATCTATACTTGTATTTAAATGAGTGTTTCTAAAATAGGTATGCAACGGGTAATAGGTACGCAGCGGGTAATAGGTACGCAGCGGGTAATAGGTACGAAGCGGGTAATAGGTACGCAGCGGGTAATAGGTACGCAGCGGGTAATAGGTACGCAGCGGGTAATAGGTACGCAATGGGTAACCTGAAACAGAGTTGCCTTCCTTCCACTCTTCTCTATAAAGAAAACCTATCTCATCCCCATTTGAACCAATTGTACTCTGTAAAAAATATTTAGAGGCCCTGAAGCTCTGTCTTTGAAACAGAAAGAAAACTTACACATCCGAGTACCAGCCCTGTCATTGCTTAATCTAATAGCAACTCCAGAATCTTATTTTCTTTCTAGTTCATGTCTTTCCAACTGTAGGATTCTGAGTTTTAATTGATCTCGTTTCTTCTGTTCTTTGGTTCTATGTTCCTACTGGCTGCCTCTCCCTCCTCTTCTTGCTTTGCAATATTTTCATCACTGTCATCTCTAACATAAAAGCAGAACTTATTTGGGTGTGACCCTTCATTTTCATACTGATTAAATTATACTGATAGCATTCAGTTCTAAAAGGCAACTAGACCCTCCACAAACATTTCTATCAATTGTAATGAAAACTATGCAACCTATTGTTTATTGGTTTTAAGAATATCAATACTAATATGGTTATTAGCTTTCTTTGGAACAAAAAGTTACAAAAATGATGGCATAAAACTATATTCTTAGTACTTATACAAAGGAACGGTGAGACAGATTAGCAGTTATGTTTCTAAATTTAGGGAAAACTTTGATTATTTGTTGATATGTACCAATTGTATATTTTTAATTATTTTGTTTTCATACAAAATATTCTTATTTTTTTCTTATTCACTTTATATCCCACTCACTACCCCCTTCCTGATCACCCCCACACACTATTCTTCCCTTATCCCCCTTCCCCTTCTCCTCTAAGTAGGTGAGGGTACCCATGGCTATCCCCTAACCCTGGCACATTCAATCACTGTGAGGCTTGGCACTGCCTCTCCCACTGAGGCAACACAAGGCAGCCCAGCTGGAAGAACAGCTGCTTCCTTCCCCCTCCAGTTGTTTGGGACTCGCATGAAGATCAAGCTGCTCATCTGCTATATATGTATGGGGTGGTCTAGGTCCAGCACATGTATGTTCTTTGGCTCGTGTTTCAGGCTCTGAGAGACCCAAAGGTCCAAGTTACTTTACTCTGTTGGTCATCCTATTGAGTTCCTATCCCTTTCGGGACCCACAATCCTTCCTCCTATTCTTTCATAAGAGTCTCCAAGAATCCATACACTGTTTGGCTGTGGCTGTCTCTATCTATCCGAGTCAGCTGCTGGATGGAACATATCAGGGCATGTTCTTGTCTGCAAGCATAATAGAATATCATTAATAGTCTCAGGGATCAGTGCTTGCTCATGGAATGGGTCTCAAGTTGGGCAAGTTAGTGGTTGGCCATTCCGTTAGTTGCTGATCCATACTCTGTGCTTGTATTTCTTGTAGACAGGTTACATTTTGGGTTGAAAGGCTACATTGCATGCGGGTTGGTGTGTCTATCATTCAACTGGGGTTCCATCCTGGCTTCAGGAGGTGGCCTCTTCAGGTTCATATCCCCAATGAGTCACAGCTAAGGTCAGCCCATTGATAATTGGGCACCTTCCTTATCCTGGGTCTCTGGTTTTTCCTGGAGACATACAAAATATTTTTGTATTTTCCCCTTGGTTCCATCTCCTCCCAGATCCTGTTCACCTCCCTACCCTGCAAATTTTATTCTCTTTTTCTCTTGGTATCTTCTTGTCTGTCTCTGTCCGTCCATCTGTCTGTCTGTCTGTCTGTCTCTCTTTCTCAACAAATACTAAACCAAAACAAACAGACAAAAGCCAATAAGATAAAAAAGTACAAATCAATAGAAAGCAAAAACAAAGAAAAAACAAGACAAACAAAGTTTGTTTTGTGTTGGCCAGCTATTCCTCGGGATGAGGACTACCCTGACATGTGTATTTCTGATAAAAAAAATTAAAAAGTCACAAACTTGAATATTAAGTAATAAGTCTTGACTGAGTCAAAATGATTACTGAAGATCTGATGCAGACTGAATACTCTTACCTTCAATAGAATAAACAGACTCTATGGCTGGCTCTGGAGTCAGAATAAGAGTTCAGTCATTGATAACAATTCTTGACGTGGCTGGTGTCTGGGCTTCCCATCAACGTATGTGGTATCCTGTTCAGCTAAGCAAATTCCACAGGATTTTGCACCCCATTGACTACCCCAGTGACAAGGTCTGATGTCTGTCAGCAGACAAGAAAGGCACAGGCACACTCGTTGAATATACTGAGCTTCTTTTTGTACAGTATATTGGCTGATTTGTTTCAGTGATCATTTTACGGTCTGATCCACAGTGAGTGCATTTGGAAAGAAAATAAGCAGCTAAACATTTCAATGTGTTTTCAATGGGATGAGCCATGTGGTCTTTCTTGTTAGAAATTACTGAGTTTGCCTTATGTTAGAAAAAATGCAATTAAAGGCTAATGGGATTAAATGATTTGTTCTAGTCCCTATATCAATGTACAAGGAATTATGTGCCTGTGTTTGATTTATTTTATTACTATTATTATCATCATCAACATCATCATGATTATCATCATTATTATTATTGCATACTTTTTCTTTAATTTTCTATCCTTATATTGCTGAAAGGAAAGCAAGAACTATCCAATTCTCCACAAGAGTGTCATTGTGCATATCAAGTATGCTCTAGAGGAGGCCACATGCTCAAGAGTATATGGCCAACAAAGAACACACTTCTGGTGTGTGTGTGTGTGTGTGTGTGTGTGTGTGTGTGTGTGTGTGTGTACTGTTCTTCTTTGGTATTTCTTATTTATTTTCTTTTTTGTTTGTTGTTACTTTATTCTTTCATTTTTCAGAGAGAAACAGAGAAAATATGAAGTTGGAAGGCTAGAAAATTGGGAAGTATCTGGGGAGGAGTTTGTAAAGGAGAATGATCATGATATATTGTATAAAATTAAATATTATTAAGAGCTACAAATATGTGTATGAGAGCTATCAGTACAGATGACTGGATGACACATGGCCAAAGGAAAAATAATCTTTTTTCTGAAGGAGAAGTATTTTTAATTAGAACAAGAGAGGAATAAAAGGATTCGATCTCTCATATTTTGAAATAAAATTATTTTCAGGTTTATATAAAATGAAACCAGTGTATAGATAGAATTAGTTTCAATTTGGGCTGTTAGATTTAGGGTTATGCTTTCTATATTGTCAAGTTGGTTTGAATATTATATTGCTTTTATATACCAAAATAAATTTTAAAAAATTGATCTTGAAAGAAAATAGAAAATCAGAGAAGAAAGCATTACTTCTGAGTAGGAACTATGATGTCAAAACTATTCTATTAGTTAATTCTTGGTGCTGTCATAAATCATGATGATCAGAAGCAACTAATGGGAGGAAGGACTTATTGTGCATATAGTTTCATTTTATAATGTTGCGAAAGGCATGGCAGTTGGTTCCAAGCCTGTCCACACACAGGGTTACTGAAAGTTGTTGAGCCGTCCCAAGTAAAGTACTTCCTTCAACATGGCTGCTCTATATAAAGGTCTCAAAACTTCCCCTAAGAGCACACCTAAACCTATAAGGAGCATTTAATGCAAACCACCACAACTATTACAACTATTATTATAGTTATTGTTATAATTATTATAGTTATAGTTGAGGTTATTGATGGTAACAATTATGAAAATTAACACAGCTAGCATTATCAGCTCAGTAGGGATAGGGTTATATATTTATTTATGGTTTGCTGGTATGTTGAATACTAGGTTTCCAGAAGTATCAAGAACTAATTCGGTTTTCAGAACCTTATGGTACCTTCTCCAAAATTGACTATATAATTGGTCACAAAACAGTCCTCAACAAATATAAGAACATTGAAATAATCCCATGCATCCTCACAGATCACCATGGAGTAAGACTGGTTTTCAATAACAACAAAAATGAAAGAAAGCCCGCATACATATGGAGGCTGAATAATGCTCTATTCAATGATAACTAGGTCAAAGAAGAAATTAAAGATTGTTTAGAGTTTAATGACAATGAAGGCACAACATACACAAACTTATGGGACACGATGAAAGCAGGAAAACTCATAGCTCTGAGTGCCTCCAAAAGGAAACTGGAGAGAGGATACACTAGCAGCTCGACAGCACACCTAGAAGCTCTAGAAGAAAAGGAATCAAATACACCCAAGAGGAGTAGATGGCAGGAAATAATCAAACTCAGAGCTGAAATCAATCAAGCAGAAACAAAAAGAACTATACCAAATGTATAAAACCAGGAGCTAGTTCTTTGAGAAAAATCAACAAAATAGATAAACCCTTAGCCAGACTAACCAGAGGTCACAGAGAGTGTATCCAAATTAACAAAATCAGAAATGAAAAGGGAGGTATAACAACAGAATCTGAGGAAACTAAAAAAAATCATCAGATCCTACTACAAAAGCCTATACTCAAATAACTGAAAAATCTGGAGGAATTGGACAACTTTTTAGGCAGATACCAGGTACCAAAGTTAAATCAGCATCAGATAAACCATCTAAACAACCCCAGAACTCCCAAAGAAATAGAAGCAGTCATTAAAAGTCTCTCAACCAAAAAAAAAAATAGCCCAGAAGCAGATGAATTTAGTTCAGAATTCTATCAGGCCTTCATAGGAGAACCAATACTAATACTATCCAACCTATTCCACAAAATAGAAACAGAAGGAACATTACCCTATTCCTTCTATGAAGCCACAATTACATTTATAGCTAAACCACACAAAGACCCAACAATGAAAGAGAACTTCAGACCAATTTCCCTTATGAATATCAACAAAACAATATTCAATAATACTCAATACTCAATAAAATTCTCACAAACCAAATCCCAAGAACACATCAAAGTGATCATCCATCATGATCGAGTAGGCTTCATCCCACGAATGCAGGGATGGTTCAATATAAGGAAATCCATCAACATAATACACTATGTAAACAAACACAAAGGGAAAAAAAACCCATAAGATCTCATTAGATGCTGAGAAAGCATTTGACAAAATTCAACACCCCTGTTAGTTTCTATTGGGAAGAGTCCAATATCTGATTTAATTATCTCTTTCAGTTTCTTCAGTCAGTTACTCCAGTTACTAGAGACAAAAGGCTTCTCCCCTTTATACATTGATATATGTTTGCCGCTATTGCCCTTTAGTGGTTTATTTTAAAATTCTGAACATATCTTTCCTATGATATTCTGAACTTAGAGAACAAAACAGATTTGAAAAATATGTATATTTGAGGAACAAGCATTTTAAATGAGTAACCAATGATACAATAATAATTCTCTTGTAAATACTTAAGTGCTTACTTTGATTAACACAAACTAACCTGATGTGATTAGAAGCAAAAAGCACCATCAAGCACTGAGGAACTTTGCTTAGAAATATTCTGTATAAGGAGCACTTTTTGAAAGGAAAGGGCTTGTACCTAGGCTCAGAGGGCCAGAGTTGTAATGACAGTTCAAAAGCAGATTGCTTTATGTGGGTTTTTAGTTTTTTTTGTTTTTTTTTACCTATAACACTTGCATAATAGTCATCTTAGACAACCCCAGAAGACTGAAGTAAACTATCTGACAAGCAACACTGTATTTTACTTCACATACTTCACACTATCCGGCAATGCATTAGGATTGATTCCAAGCCAACAAATAGAAACTTACTGAGCTCTTCCAAGCCTGAGAAAAGGAACCACTGCAACTCAAGACTATCACACAGCTAGAGAGAAACGCTATCAGGAAAAGGAAAAGAAAGTTTGGTCAAATACCCACAGGCTGAGTTTCTATCTCTCTTCTCAATTTGAAAGAGATATAATGGAATACACAAATGTTAAAGAAGACATTAACTTTTCACTAAAAGGTAAGAGAGTATCCACCGCCTACACCTCTTTCTGCTTAATTAGATTTCTTACGCAATGTGCACGAGGAGTTCCATGGAAAGAATATCTTAAGAGGCTGAAATTCTCATGAAAGTTACCATTCCATATTCGTAGCAAAATGTCAAGAGTGATATAATCCATGTGTGGATTACCGTAACTTCAAGAAATCTTTGAATCTCCAAATTTCATTTTGGAACACAGTTACTTTGTATTCCAAAGCCTTTTCTTCTCACATTCTTTTTTTCTTTGATTCACTTTTCGATTATGAAAATAATCCACACCGTTCAGGACAAAGGCAGTCACATAGTAAGACTGCATTTCTACTTCAGTATCTGTCCCCATAACATGTAAATTTCTTATCAATATGTTTCCTCTTAAAGTGATGTTTTGCTTCTTTCCATTTAAGGAAGATCCAGCATTACATTTGACCTAATAATTAAAATCTCTGGCCTAATTGTTTGTCACAGTCTCAACTCCAGAGGTAAACATTAGGCCTCCAAGAATCAAAAGAACATGTATACTTACATCATGCCTTGATATATATATATATATATATATTATATATATCATATATATATGTGTATACATATAACTTATTTTATTCTTCTTATTTTCAGCAACTAAACTATTGAGCTTCACTATGACATTTTAAGGCATGGTAATCATGTATTTGGCTCATGTTCACAAGCACATGTCTACCTGTCTGTCTGTCTGTCTGTAGGTATGTATTGTATATATGCATGTATATAAGTATGCAGTCGCAATTATTACTTTTTTGAGTTTCTCACTTCATTTTTTGAATCTATAATTTCAAATAACCTTTTAACTTTTTAGGCTACAAGTATATCTAGCCCTAGAACAACCTAAATAATCTAAAACAAGCAATGCATATTTTGGTTGAAGCATCCAAATATTTTTTTTAAGACAGAGACTCACCCTGTCCTGGATGATCTGGAATTCATGTTCCTCCTGCCTCAGTTCCCAAGTGCTAGGATTACACTTATGGTTCTACAGTATTTAAAGACTTTTTTATATTTCCTGTTCATCATGTTTAGGCACATATACATGTTCAGGCATGCATGTAACTTGAATGTGTTTGTGTACACCTACGAAGTTTTTTAATGAGCTATCCTCTATAAACCTCAGGCATTTAAATAATTAGTCCTAAGTTGTCGAAGCTCTTTGGGGAGTCTTTAGAGGTGTGGTCTTCATGGAAAGTGTATTGTGGGGACAGAGTTGAGCTTTGAAAAGCCTCATTCCATATTCAGTCAGTTTTTCTGCTTGCAGCTAGAGATGTGATGTATCAGCTTTCAGTTCTGGACACCATGCCTATCACCTGCTATCCCCACCATTACAGGCTTTAACCCTCTGTTAGCATTAAACTCAAAATAAACCCCTTCTTCTTGTCTTAGTTTGTGCGCAATTTCTTCAGACCCCAAAAAATAATGACTAAATCAAATGCAATGCGGGAATATTTCCACATTTGGGGAACGATGTGACCTTTTCTTGTCCGGCTATGCATTTCATTTTGTTATGCATAAACTCAATATTGAGCCTTCCTGACATTTGAGGTTTCTTTTAGTTCTAAAATATTGTGACTCTAGAGCGTTCCAGGATGCTGGAAAAGATCTCCCACATTTAATGCTATGATTTTACTTCACAGAAGGAGAAATGGCTTGGAATAATTTGGCAATTACATATATCTGATTTGAACTGCAGGCCATTCCTTTTAGGAAATAGATTTCTACTCATTATTTTGAAAATAAGTTTTACATGTATTGTTCATTTTCTTCCTTGGTGAATTAAGGGACTAATCTATCCCAGCAAGAGCCCATGGGAACTGTGACTATTCCTGAATCTGAAGCTCACCCAGACAGCCAAAAAGGACCCCACGACTCTGAGCACTAAGTACTGGGTACCTTCTAGATTTGATAAGACCTAGTCCTTGACCCCAAGAAGTTTATAGCATGTGGTGAGATTATAGAGCTCAGCTCACCTTTCAAAGCATGCTTGTCAAAGACTGCAGGTTCTATCCTTTGGAATGCCTGGGCTGCTCAGAATACACCCCCTATTTCTTGGGAGGATTCTTCTTAATACTACTTTTTTTTTTAATGCTGCAGCCTCTGGGCAACCCTCTCACCCTGTTAATCAGCCTGCACTTACTTCTAAGAGTTCCAGGAGTGCAAAGCAAGCTTCTCCATTTCCTCCTTGGAGATTTACAATCCCATTTGTTTTTAAGCTTTTGGAAGTTTTGGAAAATTTAAATTGTAGTCAAGATCCTCACTCACAGGTGAAACTTTATCTGGTCATCTTGTCATTAGCACTGACTGTTCTGGCTGAGGCTTATGTTAAGAAAAATGCTGGACTAAACCTGGAATCAGTCATGTGTTCCGCATCCATCACTTCATTAATCACAAGCTGAGGATTGTCTCTGAAACAATCCTGCTTTATTGTGAGAGTAATCCTTGGTTACAGTTTGAGCTACTAAGCGATGCTCAAGAAACCAGACTCTCTTCCAGGCCCTGCCAAGCATGGCTGAGCTGTGGCAATCATGATATTCTTCACTGATAATTAAAATGGAAGGGAACATCCTAGGCAATTATATCATTGTCACAGTAAGGTCAATGGAATGTGCTCATAAGTGGTTCCTTGTACACCACTATTAATATGTCTCTCATTCTTTGTAGAAATGTGTGGTAGTTGATGGCTAGATGCACACTGCATTTATTTAATATTGCATTAATAGACCTGTGCTTTAGAATACTACCTCTGGGGTTCAGGATTTAGCTCAGTGGTAGAGCGCTTGCCTAGCAAGCACAAGGCCCTGGGTTCGGTCCCCAGCTCTGAAAAAAAGAACCAAAAAAAAAAAAAAAAGAATACTTTCTCTGTCCATCGATAGCCATGGCACAAACCAAGCCATCTCCAGCTTGAAGAGTTTTGAGACAGTATCAGTGAGTAATATCATTATGAATCAATTGTGGAGGAAATGAGGAAAAGATAATGATGACAATAGAGTACAATCCTGATTTATGTGCACAGGATTCTAGAGGCACAAATAACTACTTAGGGAAATGGGCTCATTTAACTGTGCTGGCACTACAGTGCATCACTAAATCCAGAGAGCAAAGGATCCTGTATTAGCAGTTAACTTTTACTGAGAAAGAGTTGACTGTCCCAAAAGACTACAGTTATTATGAAAAATGTTCTAGTCTAAAGTGATAAATATGTTTGCTATTCAGGAAACATTTTTATGTTTACAATAGAGACAATGAACATGTTAACTATTTACACCTTTACCAAAAATGAGAACACTTGAAATTAACATTTATATTTATGGGTATTTTGAGAAATTGTAGTTTTTCTCTTATAATTTCTCTTAACCTGTATGAGTATAGACACTTTAGTACTTGTGTTCCTGTAGATTGCTTCTCTTGAGAGTGAAAATTCAAAAATACTAACAATAAAATGTATGCAGCAAAGTCTAAATTTGCTAAAGATTTTGAAGAGAAACTCGACTTGAGGAACAAGAGAAAATACTCTAGTGCTTTTTTCTTCATTGATTTTATTTTATGGTATATTGTTATTTAATTTTTGAATCAATCAATTGAGTCTTTAATTATGACTTTTCAGAAAGTACGTAATTCATAGTTTCATAGTATTTAAAAATATATAAGAGCATGGTATAAGTATAAAAAATTCAAAAACACTGAAATCATGGTACCTGATTGTTCCAATTTTAATATCAAGTCCTCTTCTCTTTCTCATCCCTTATTCCTAAACTCAGTTCCACAGGCTTTCTGTTTCTACACTTTCATAATCTCTTCTGGCAAGGAAATGAAATCTAAGTCTATCTGGCTAGATTCCACCATGTATTTCCACACTATCATTTTGTTTACTGTTAACATGCCACTGCATTCTTATTCAAGGTCTGCTTTCCAGTTCATGACTGAGCTTCCAATTCCTTTTTCCTCTTGACCACATTTGCTTAGTTATTAGCTTATCCTGATTTTTTTCAAGTTAAACCTTCAAAATGTCATTTCCATTGCATTCTTGGTCTTTGGTACCACTACCAAAGTCAGTTGTTTTGAATGTCATTATCCAATGTCTAGCATTTTCATATGTGACTCAGACATGATAAGCATCCCAGTGTCCATCTTTTCCTGACTTCTCTCTCTTGAGACAGGGAATTCTTTGTCTATTGTTCTTCTTCACCATCTACAAGCTCTTCAACACTACCCATGTTAGGAGTAACCTCCACGTTTCCTCCTATCTACTCTTTCTTTTTTATTGATTTTTCCATTTCATAATCAATTACATAGACACTTTCTCTTAATGCACAAATTTTGACCATATTCTCTAATCAGTTGTAAAATCTTGTCAATGTTCTCAGTCTTTAGTGTCCTTCTACTGTTTTAGTTTAGTCTATTATTAATCATGAACCATACACAGGTCCAGAGACAACGTCCCAGCAATTAGCTACTCAAGTAGGTTTCTGATTTCTAGAAAGTTTATCTGATAACAGAAAGCAACTTGTTTATTTTGCTTATAAACTTTTACTTAATTAGACCTTACACTAGATGTGAATTAACTTTTATCAAACTTTTCCCAAACTTATTAGTGATATCAATTTTTTATATCATAAAAAGATTTCTGTCACAAAAAACCCTATGGGTTCATTTATGAGGTTTCTAAAGAAATTTGTGGATAGACATAATTCAAGAGGTCAGAGTTTGAAATAGTTATTAAAAGAGAGCTTCTGAATACTCTCATTTCTATAGCTCAGCATTAAAGAGTGAGGACCCAGGTCCAGTTTTCAGCACCTACAATTAGGCAGCTCACAGCCATCCATAATTCCAAGTCCAGAGGATGTGCTCTCCTCTTCAGGCCTTTGAAGGTACCTGCACATGTGTGTACTTATCAACATCTGTATCAACAGATGTCTGACAGACAGCTACAAATAAAAAGTTAAAAATAAAAAAATTAAAGTACTTACATAAAAAATAAAATAGAAAGTTCAAATGAAATCTTATTTACAAAGAAATAAGTCATCCTGCTAAGTCTATCAGCTGAGAGGTCTAGATCATATGTGAGATTTCACTCTAAATCATAATTTTCTTTGGTTACCACTTATATATAAGCAAACTGTCATGCCCACACTGAATAACATGCAAAGGAATAGTTTTAACAATCTCAGTTGAAAAGCTTACTTTTAAAGTATGCTTTTGTTTTACATGAAAATCCATTGAGGAGGAAAATAAAACAGTAGTCCACTTGCAATTTACATAATTCTTAATTCCTGGAATTATATTTTATTAATGAAAAGCTATATTGATATGCTCCCCAGAGCAAAATCTTAATGCATTATAACCCTCCATTCATATTACTGTAAATGCTTGAAGAGTAAAGTTACCCATCATTATGTATTTTATCCTAATTCACAAATATGTGCAAACCACCATCTGACAAGCAAATCAAATGTATCCACTAATTGACATGAATTCTAATACTACATGTTTATCTTGAGCATCTTCTTACTGAGTATAAAACAAAACCATATATGTACATGGCTTTTGTAAATAGATATGCATATAAGTGCATATATGTGCACTAAATTCATGTCTTATTATTATATATGTTTATGTAATTATACAATTGATTTTACTTTATTTCCCCATGAGGAAATTGCTAATATAGTTAGTATATTGGAAATGTGACTAATTCTCAAAATATGGAGGAAATAGTTTCTTGATGCACTTATTTGGTTCCAGTACCTATTACTAGCATCACTAAGGGTAAACTTAAAAACAAAACACTCCTCGCACAACAGTGTCCCTTGTGAGACACTTACAAAGGATATAAGAGCTGTCTCTGTATTTTATTTTTACTGTCATTGTGTTAGATTAGCAACTGGATCCAACCACGGACACTCAACATCTTCTCTAGGGCTCTTCCTAGAAGCATATATGACGTTAATAAATTGTCCATCTTGTTCAGTCAGGAGATAGAAGGAGTAGATCTATTAGAAAATCTCGCTAGGTTAGGTAAAGGAAGAGTTACAAATGAGAAACAGACTGCTGGGTCTCCTAAGGTCAAAGGGGAAGCTGAGTTTGTGAGGGAGGGTGGTGTTGGCTTACATAGGTCAGGCAGAGGTGGGGTAAATCACTTACCCAGCATGCAAAAACATAATAGACTGAAAGGACTATTTTACTGAAAACAGAAGTGTATAAAAGTCTGTCTTATAAAAGAATTAAATATTTCACCTTTAATTATATTTTCTTAAAACTATAGAATTATGGATAAACCTTAGCGATTTTAAACATATATTTATTTAACACATCCCACAACTGTCTCAGAGATAATATCTAAAAAATACTGATGCTTGTTATTTAATACAGTGCAAATACCCTGTGTAAAATTCTGGATTTTCTATTTGTCTGGAAGAACCATTATAGACACGGTGCTGGGGTGTAAATATTTTCAGGAATCCTACCATTATTAAATTTCCATGCACCATTGTGAAGTTTCAGTCCTTTTGTACATATTTAAAGTATTTTTTTGGTTTAGTCTTTGTGAAATGATGAATGTCATGATTTCTTAAACTGAATCAACTTAATTAAGAAATGTTGATATCCAAACCAGAAAAAAAGTCCTCATTAACTAATCGCATTGTCAGGCCAAATATTTCAGTGGTCATACTCGCTGTCTTTTCCATGAATTACATTTCACGTGTCTGGCCAAGCTTTCCTTCAGTGACAGGAACTCCATGTACTTAGTCCTTTAACAATCCTCTAAATATACTCATTTATTGTTCAATATGTTCCACATGTCCCTGTGAAATGATGGAAGCCAGGGTAAATTCAATATATTTCAAGCATGTAAGAACTTAAAATTTCGTTGTCATAAATGTGCTTTCCATGTAGGATCCCCAAGAGTATCCCATTTACATTCTTTTTCTCTTTGTTACATATTTTAAAATTTAGCATTACTGTCAAAGGGTAAAACCCATATTTTAGGATGCTACTGCAGCAATATTTATGAATCAAATCAAGACAATACTCGTAAGTACTACTTTCTTCCCTAGCTCAGTCATTCTTCATCACTTGATTCTCTCCAACTCCTTGTTACCATACCAACTACTGTTTAAGTATTAAAGGACAGCCTAGCGAATATAAACTAAGAGAGTGAACTGATGATTTTGCTTGAACTGGATTTATGCTTCATGGAACACCTTCTCTACTTAATTCAAATTGCTCCAGTGCTTTACTAATATCAACTGATTTCATCCTATATTTATACTACATTTTAGGTGCTGTTTTCACACCACCTAAAAGAAGAGGAAATTATAATACATGGAATTCAGTATGACAATGACAGGATAGAGAATCATACGTGGGTAGTTGATATAATCCCATGATTTATTTCATGTATGCTACTCTGGGAAAGTCCTCAACCTTTCTTACCCTTGCATTATCTAATAGCAAGGGCTATCTATAGCATTGCTAATGGTGAAAACTTCAGAATGTAAGCATCAGCTGCTGTAACACGGTATCTATGACTTGAATACAGTCCTATGGTATTCACATCACTTCCCTTTCTGACTGTTGTTGGTTCACAAACCCCTCACTTATCAGGTAGAGAGATTTATATATGCAAAGTGATTTATCCTCTTTTTCTCACTGGGATTTCCATGTGTGAACTATGCAACATTATCTTTGTTTAAGTATGACTTCTTAGAAAATTTCTGGTCCTTGGTTGCAGCTACACATTATACCCCATCACTTAATCCTAACTCTTGAGAAACAGATCCTAAGGAAAAAGAGTTATTTCGTATTTGACTAAAATTGTTTTGCCAGCAAGTACTACTTAAAGGAGTAAAAGTCAAGAAAACAAAATCCTAATGGAGAGAAATAAAAGATCTATTTCTATTATATGCATATATAATGTATATAAATGCATACATATATACATACACAGACTTATAGACATATATACATATACACATACATACATATATAGACATATGTGTAGTATTACTGAGTCAGCTCCAGCTTTTCGATATGCTAATAATATATACTTAAAAGACATCCGTAATCAATCCCTGCTAGGAAAGGGAATAATTTTTTCTTCTGGTTATTGTTTCTGCTAGTTTTCCATGCGTATTGGCTCTCACATTTTGTGTACATGCCTACATACAAGCAAATCTATCATTCGTCTTTTTTTAAGGAAAACAATAAATCCACAGGTGAATGTGCACAGCTATGCTACAAAGTCTGTAAGGTTTGATCCCTGTGTGCTCTTCAGCCACATAAAGACTGAGGCATGCAATAAATTGCTTGATACCTAGCAGGGGTTATGGGTGGCTGGAACAACTTGCCCCTATAATCTTTAAAACAATGTTAATACAGAGCTACTTCAGTACAAATGCTCAAGGAACGAGCAAAATTGAGATTCATTCCCATTTCAGTGATTATTACCTACACATATGCACAAAATATATGAATATACTTATACATATGTATAGATAGATAGTAGATAGATGATAGATGACAGAGAGAATGATAATAGATACACTCAGAAAATAGTACCTGCTTTCGTTGCCATCACCGCCAGCCTCATTGCCTACAGCACAGGTATTAAGTTAAATGAACATCACTTGAACATTGCACTACAAGGACTGAGAGCCTGGACAGCTTTATCCATTTCTGTATTTCCAATGTATAATGGAATACTGTAAGTTCATTTGTTGCTTCAAAAAAGGAGAATGAAGAATATCTATAATTTGTTCTATTTATATTTTAGAAACTACATGTCTACTTTGTCATAAATTTTCACAATAGCTCGAATGCATCTGAAAATTTTCCCTTAGAACTGTTGTTTTATTTCTGACAGTGGCTAGACCATCCTATAGGCCTGTGTAAAAACAATGACTTTATGAAATTCATAGGCAAATGGTTGGAACTGGAAAATATCATCCTGAGTGAGGTAACCCAATCACAGAAAAACACACATGGTATGCACTCATTGATAGTGGATATTAGCCCAAATGCTCGAATTACTCTAGATGCACAGAAGACATGAAATTCAAGAAGGATGACCAAAATGCGAATGCAGCACTCCTTCTTGAAAAGGGGAACAAGAATACCCTTGGGAGGGGACAGGGAGGCAAAGTTTAGAACAGAAACAGAAGGAACACCCATTCAGAGCCTGCCCCACATGTGGCCCATACATATACAGCCAGCCAATTAGACAAGATCGATGAAGTAAAGACGTGCAGGCCGACAGGAGCCGGATGTAGATCGCTCCTGAGAGACACAGCCAGAATACAGCAAATACAGAGGCGAATGCCAGCAGCAAACCACTGAACTGAGAATGGGGCCCCCGTTGAAGGAATCTTAGAAAGGACTGAAAGGGCTTGAAGGGGCTTGAGACCCCATATGAACAACAATGCCAACCAACCAGAGCTTCCAGGGACTAAGCCACTACCCAAAGACTATACATGGACTGACCCTGGGCTCCAACCTCATAGGTAGCAATGAATAGCCTAGTAAGGGCACCAGTGGAAGTGGGTCCCTGCAGACTGAACCCCAGTGAACTAGATTGTTGGGGGAGGGCAATGGGGGGGATGATGGGAGGGAACACCCATAGAGAAGGGAGGGGAGGGTTAGAAGGATGTTTTGCATGGAAACGGGAGAGGGAATAACAATCGAAATGTAAATAAAAATACCCAAGTTAATAAAGATGAAAAAAAAAAGGACGTTGTTTTTCTATCAAACATTTCTTGCTGCCCATTAGAGGACCATCATCAAATACAGACAGATAAATATCCTGAGGGTCATGGTCTGACTGTCGAATATAAGAAGTTTAGTACATTTTTTTTTGTAAAAATAGATGGGTAACTTTCATGTTACCAAGCCTGTTCCCTTAGATTAAAGGGAAAGATGTTTTATATTGTCCTTAAAGCTTGATGTGAATTAAATATAGTATCTTGAATATTAATATATATTTGTTTAACTATAAAGTTACTTCTTTGTGTATCTCTCTTCTCCTCATGGTCATTGGCCACCAACCCATGAGGGCCAAGGGAGCAGGAGTGTCAACCAGGGTTTAGACAGGCTTCCTATGATGGAAGGACTTCTGGAGTCAGCTTCAGTGAAGCATCTATACTTCATCATTCCAGTGGCTAGATGTATAAGGACTCCTAGAGGTATGGGTGGAAAGGGTTGACTGGTAATAACACAGCACCTAATTATCATACCAGTAGAAAGGTAAAGTGGGACTTGTGTGTTGAGTCATGCATAAGGTCATTCTTCAGATAAGATCAGGCATGTGTGTTCACAGATACTCTTTAAATAAGGTTAGGCAAAGAAAGGGACACCCCACTAAGAAAGGGATTCCTCCACTTTGTACCAAGCTCAGAGAGCTATCCAGATATTGTGAATTGCTACTGTAGTAGCAGGGTTCTCCAACATCAGTCATGTGGCATTATCAGGAAATCAATTTTGTGTAGTAAACACCTGTGGTGGTTTGAATAAGCTTGGCAGAGGGAATGGCACTTAGGAGGTGTGGCATTGTTGGAGGAGGTGTGGCCTTGTTGAGAAAAGTGTGTCACTGTAGAGGTGGGTTTTGAGACCCTCCTCCTAACCATGTCAGAACCATTCTTCTTCTGGCTGACTTCTGATTAAGATATAGGACTTAGCTGCCATGCTTTACACTTGATAGTGGACTGAATGTCTGAACCTGGAAGTCAACCACAATTAAATGTCCTTTATAAGACTTGCCTTGGTCATGGTATCTTTTCACAGCAATGAAAACCCTATCTAGCACAACCACTGTGCATCATTTTCTTGCTAATTTTGGTTTATGTGTGTGATGCATGTGTATGAATGCATATGGAATGCATAGAGGAGTCTACACTTTGTGAATGTGCATGTGCAAGCCAGTGTTTGACTTTAGATATCTATCTCAACACCTTTCAAACACAGGACAGGGTTTATTACTCAGCCCAGAACTATCTATTTTGGCTTGACAATCTGCACAGCCAGTCTATGCTATTGACCTGTATCTGGCCCTAGGGCTAGAGTTACAGCCAGGTGAGGCCACACCCAGCTTTTACATGGATCTGGGAGAACTGCACTCAAGTCCCATGCTTGTACACTAAGTCCTCTCTCCCTTCTCTTATGTCCTTTCTCTCTCATAGATTTTGTACAACTCTGCAAATCTTGTTCAGAGCCTTCTGTTTCCCAAGTAGATTGCATTGATTTTGCTCTATGACATGTTTCATCACTTAATGAGGGAGTGCGAATAAATTTCCATCACATAAACTAAATGAAACATAAACTTGCAATAAATACGTGTAGCCATGTAACAAAACACTTTGGAAATGGTTCCACTTTAGCCAAGTAACTGCCAACTCATTAAGTTATCAGAAACTCAGTGTGGTTCTTCTGGAAAATAGTAGCATGTATGTGACTCTTCTGTTGGAACTTTGACCATTACAATTAAATGAAAATTTTATCTTTGTATTGTCTACTGCCGGACACCTACCATTGACTAATAGATGACTATATTCTGTATTTATTCTGACATAAATTTCAGTACCTTTGCTCCTGGAAGGCCATGGTGAAAAGAGCTGAAGTATCACAAGGTGTTCCAATGATTCCATGTCTTTGTCCTGAAGAGTGTGGCTTGCCCTAGCTGTTGTGCTACCAACACCATAGTGAAAGGTCAAGCTACCAACGACCACAGTCTGTGCTTAGGAACACTGCTTCTTGACAAAAACCCTCTACTACTTGCTGACAGTTTAGCATAGGTATTTTAACTTGTATACAAGTCTAAATACCACATTATAGGACATCAAATAATCATTTTTTTATAATCAAGTGGTTTTATGTATTACCTGTCTATCAAGTTGTAAAATTGATTTGGTTCTTGACTCTAGTGTTCATTCTTCTTAAATTATACTTGTTATACTTGTTGAGTCTCTTTATTAAAATATGTCTGTGTGTGTGTGTGTGTGTGTGTGTGTGTGTGTGTGTGTGTGTGTGTGTGCATTTTGAAGGAAACTAGCCCAGACCCTTATAGAGAATAGGCAAGTACTATGCAACTGACCTACACGTTTATCCCTCTGACTACTATGTTTCCTGCATGTAAGACTTGGACCTTGAATTCTCAAACAGCCATTAACATAGCTTGGATTTTTTTCTATTCCATTTCACTGATATTTCCATGTTGCAAGACATTCCTTTTAGGTGAATTAACCAAGTATTTTTGAGAGTAGATCTGTCAGTATCTTTAATGTCTCAGGTTATAGGAAAACTGTAAAGTAGTGAAACTACCAAAGGAACTAAAAACTTAAAACACATGACTTTCCTGTTTAAACAATCTTTTATGAGGATTTGACAAAATTAGTTATACCTTCTTTTATTAGACATACTGGAGATGAATTGTCTAAAAACTGTGCATTAATCTTTAGATTGTTTTTAATATTTAAAAGGGTGATGGGATCCAACCACCTAGTTGGACTTTGAAAAGGAATAGGTACTGCTGTCTGACTGTAGAATGTTTCATGTGTGCCTAATCTAAATGTGTCTGTAACTGCACAAATATACCTCTGAGGAATGTCTATTTATTTAACATTGAATGGTGAATTTGTGAGCAAACCTTTCTTTAAGTGACCATGATTGTGTGCATTTTAAACGGAAATTATTATGAAAGAGAAGACACCCCCTACCCTGGCAGTAACAGAGAATTATTGAAAGAAGCTTTTCAGAGATCGTTCATGTTTCCGCAGACTAAATTGTGTTCAAACATTTAAAAATCCCTGCTGATATATTCATCTCACTTCTGTCTTTTAGGGAAAAGACTTTTCTAGACTTGTGCTCACGCACAAATTTGAGGACTTCCTTCTGTTTTAGCCTACATGTTGGGAATGGTCACTACACTTCCAGGATAAGCTCACCCACCCTCATTCTTCCCTCTTCCTTAACATTTCTCTTTATTTCTGGTAAGAGAGTGACCCTTGCTATTCTGACTCCTTCCACTGATTGTTTCTTGTCTTTAATAATTGGAGATGGACTGGAGATTAATTTGAATAAAAGTTAGTCCAAATTCATAGTTTAAGCTTCAGATTATGCTTTATATTTAAAAGAGAATTGTTAACCACCTAGATCACCTTTGTCATTGGACCGGATGTCTTCATATACCAGTAGAATGAATATCTTTATCTGTGGCTACTTCAAAGAAAAACAGTATTTTACTAATGTTCTGCTTTCCTCTAAAAGGTCCCTTGGGTTGTCTCAATTCATATAGCTACCTAAATGTATTGACTTGAGCAGTACAACCACATCAACAAAATCACCAACAACGTCAACCAAAATGTATCAAATACATTTATAAAAAAAAAGAATGAAATCTAACTTTCTTCATGAATCTTTATCTAGTGTTAACATATTATGTATTCAATAATCACTTGCTATTTTTTCTCTCAAATATGAATAGAAGGTGTTGTAGAGATGGCTCAGATAAGAATGCTGGCCACCCTTCAAGCAGAGTTCAGTTCTGTTCCTGGCCCACATGTCAAGTAGCCCATGGCCCCTGTAATCAAGCTTCAGGTGATATAACGTGCACTACTGCAATGCCTCTTTCTCGACACTTAACACTATTGAGTTTATGTCAGATTTCTATGTGAATGATCTTTCTCAGAAAATCTGACAGCCTATGACTTCATGAAGTGTAAGCTTGGTGAGTTCTGCCCTCTCAGAATCACAGGTTAAACATTTGAGAAGGTGCTTTCATCAGAGACTAGAATTGTTCCACAATTCATTTTACTTCTCTCACTATTTTGCAGGGGCTCATTTGTAAAACACTATTCTTCATGCATATTGGCCAAATGTGTGGAATTTTTATATAATATATTTTGGCCAATCATATATCGTGGTTTTGGAATAAGAAACAGTTCTGTAAATTGTATAGTCTTTTGCAGAATGCATTCAGATTTAGAGTGGGTGGGTCATATTGCTAGTCCTACTTGGATGAATTTTATCTTCATATTGTATTAGTCATACTTCCTATGAAACCACAGATACTATTCTTTCTAAGTTTACCCTCTGTATAATTTGTAAATAGTGGTAGTTTGAATACAAGTGGCCTCAACTGACTCATGTATTTGAATGCTTGTCCCATGCAACTTTTGTTTAGAAAAATGTGAAATAAAATTAACTTAAGATTCCAACTTATCCCATTAAGAAGAACTATGAAGAGAACAAAGATTGACAAGGGTATTGGGAAAATAAAAACTTTTTCCATGTTTGTGAAAGTATGTTTGGTTGAGCTACTACAAAAACTGAGGGATGACCATCCTGAAAATTAAAGAAAAATATGTAGAGAAAACATATATCTGTACCACTTCTGCACTTATGCCCCCCAAAATACTCTAAATCTCACTACAAGTAGAGTTATAAGTACTTCAGATAGAAAACCCACAAAGTACCATTATGAAAAACACCCGGAATTGTAAAGCTGAGGCATTAACTGGGTGGAAGAAATTTCTAACCACAATTCTGTAAAGACACGTTGTTTGGTGACACACTGTCCCATGGAGAATCCACATTCACCGAGCATGCTGTAGTTCAATAGTATGGTATGCTACATTGTGATGTCTTCATCAAATCTGTCTAGTCACAGAGTAGGCCTCAAATCAATATCATCCACGAACCTTCATTATAATTCTAGAAGGATTTCGCATAACAACCATGATTTATCTGTATTTCAGTAATAACTATGTCATTTATTTAAGTTTTCTCCAGAGACTAAACAAACTTTCATTATCATAGTTTACTTAGCATTTTGTCTTTTGTCTTATCTTCTTTTAACTTTCTTTTAGCAGTTTCAGGTCGGAATTAATACTTATATTTATCTGATAATTCCATTTTATGTTATGTCAATCTGAGTTGAAAATCTAATTAGTATAACATTTTTTGTTTTGTTTCTTTAACAAAAACATGCATATTTGTTCTGGGGGTACAGAGCATAGTGGCAGAACACTTTCCCAGCATGTGTAAGGTCTTGGGTTTCAATGTTTAGTGTGACAAGAAATTCCAAAACAGAGTTATATGAGAAACTGGGCTTTTAACTGCCTTAACAACCATCATTGGCATCCCAGACCTGCAAAGTGACTGAGTGAACTTACTGTATCTGTAATAAACATTCAGTAGGTATTACCCATGAGTGAATAATTATTTAGTCAGTAAACAAAATGTAACAAATAAAAATCCTTAACAAGTAATGATTGGCATAAACTAAAGTTGTTTAAGAACATTGTCTTAGAAATCACGTTCACCACTTGACAGAATATAAAACAATTAAGGTGCCTATATCTTAAACAGTAATCATTTAGGCAGTGATTAAAGACTTAGCTTGATGTGTTTTAATCTTTACTCCCTTATTTTTCTCTCCTTATTTAAGTTGAGTCAGGTGCATGCCACTGTTAAACATAACTGCTTAGGATTATAAAATACACCAATAAAAATACTTAAATTCCAGATGGAGTGTGTGATTATTTGTGTGGCTGATTAGTGATTTCTTTTATATATATGAAAGGAAGATCAGCTGAGCTGCTGATCAACAATGAATGAGTAAAAAATATTGTCATAGATACACTACGGAATCCTATTGAGTAGTAAAAAAACCAAGTTTATAGGGAAATCAATGGGTCTGGAAAGTATTACACTAAGTTAAGTCACCTAGATTTTGAAGGATAAAAAAATGCATGTTCACTTTCATATGCATATCCTAATATTTAATGTATGTATCTTTGCAAATAAGGGTGTGTGAGATAATCTATACCGATTATGAAATAAGGGAATGTTTATACAGACTAAGAAACTGGTTAAGAGACCATAAAAGGGAACGAGAGATGTTGAGGAAGGGTGGGGGGAGGGGGACATACGTGACAGGAAATCAGGAAGGTGAAAGGGAAATGTGGGAGAAGTGAGTAAGGAACAATAAATGAATTTCTCTGAAAAAAAATCTGTACTGCAATATAATATTTAAATACCAATTTTGCAAAGCTTCTTGGAAAGGGGCTAGAAATAAACATGAAAATAACTGAAAAATTATGCTATTAGTTTTCCTTGGGAAAAGAAGTCGAAAAGGATTATTTTAAGATTCAGGGAAGTTCATTCTGGGAGTTTTTGTGATCGCTGTGATTTCCATGGGGAGAGGGCAGGAAATGAGAGCACTCGGAACACTACTTTCTGCAGTGTCCTCCAGCTTGCAAAGCCACATTGTGGTCACCAGAAAATGCTCCGGAGCTCCTGCCTAAAAACACCTTCTCTATGCTGCATCACTGAAATGGTCTTTACCGAAATTAATATTTTAAAACCAACTTGACTGATTTGTTTAGGTTAAAGTCAAAGAAATATTTTTCATTAAGAATAACCCATTGGGTAATTTCATTAGAAGTAGCATAATTATGTCATTCAAAAATAATGTAGAGACAGGCATAACTTGAAGTGCTATAACTGAGAGAGAGAGAGAGAGAGAGAGAGAACTTTTATAAGATAATATTAATAGAATATAGATGTGTGAAAATTGCATATCTTCACATAAATTGTTAAAGACATTAGACTTAACCATATATAACTGCTGATAGTTACTTTTTTCCAGTTAAAGATATTGAGAATGTGGGCTTAAATCTGATAAATGATGGAGAATAACACCTGAGCTGAAAACTTGAAAAAGGTGAAGTTGTACTAAATTAATTATCGGAAGAATGAACATGTCCCAGGAGTGGTAGAGTGCCCCTTCTGAATCCACACTTGGTCCTGGCATTTAGCAGTTGCATGATCTTAAAAAATTCACTAATGTCTATGGATATTCATTTTCCTTTCAATGGATTGATATCAATACCATTCCAAGAGCTGTTGGAAAAATTAAAGATCGCAAGGCATGGGAAGGCTTTCTATACACCAGAGAGAAGAGAACCATAAAAACTACCTAATATTCAGAACATTTTATGTTTAACAATAGCGAGATAAAGTAATGAGAAAAGCAAGAAATCCTTTCGCTTGTATAACAGTTGATTCCTATCGGAAAAGGAGAAAAGAGAAATATTATGCTTGCTAGTCTAGAAGAATGACGTCCCATGGGCATTTTCAAGCTATGCTATCTGCCAGTGAAATCCCTAGACAAGTCCATTCCTTTCCTATGACAGCAAGTCACACCACTCCCAACCTCTTGCAAACTGTCAGTGCTGTCTAAAAATACTCCTACATATTATGAATTAATGTTTCCCAATTTGAAATTACAATATCATTTTATATACTCCCAGTACTTCCCCCTGAGCATGATTTTATTCCTTATGACTTTTTTTTTCCCTGCAAGACAAAAATCTTTGCAAATCTTTGCTCTTGTTTTTCTTTGGCACTGTGCAAGGAGACTCTGACTGTCAAAGGAGGGACAGGATGTCTTCTTTGGACTATAGTTGTATTTGGCCAAGTTCACTGAAGGGAAGATAGTGTTCTTGAGTGCCAGCATGTGGTTAAGGACTAACAAAGAGGAAAAACTTCAGCTATTTTGGTAAATCAAGCAACGTTTGATTGTAGGCAAGAACGAAAAGCAACAGCTGTGTAACTTAGACCATCAATGTTGGCTTCTGAACAGCTCTGAATAGTCTTTATTTATGTTTACATATAACTTCCACATGTGATGAGAAGAACAACCTTAGTCATCACTAGAGGTCCATGTAGTCACCATTTGTGTTTATGATATGATGGAAAAATATTACAAGGGCATTCCTGACACATTGCCTAAAGGACAGGCTAAAATACTTCATGCAGGCACAATTTAACATTCAGACTTTTATCTTCTGAATATAATATGTTTTTCCGGCTCGGAAATCGAAGTCCACTTATATATGAGGTTATTTTCCATAGGAATTTATATTCATTCCTGATACCCTAGAAATTGTATATACATGCAAAAGAACTAATTGTGTATTCTTCCCTTTTCCTAGTATGTTAACCACCTGTGAGGCAAAACAACTATTATTACTACAGCAAATTCATCTACTACACGTATTTTTCAGAATATTTAAAAATAACGATTATGATTACAAGGGATGGTAATTATTATTTTACTTCGCATGTGGAAACACAGCCTTAGTAAACTGTTAAGTGCACAGCAGGGTTCCTCACAGCATGTTACAGTGAACATAACAATGTCTACTGAATTTTCTTAGTAACTTTGCATAAATATTTTAAGTTCTTTTAAAAAACATAGGAAGCCTCAGTTTTTAAAAACTTAACTCTGTAGTACAGGATACATACAAACCTTTGTTGTCTTTGTGAGTAATGCAGTTCTCTGAAATTTAATCACAGCTATCTGAACACTGGGAAGTACATTCGAAGAAAAAGAGGCTTTCACACATGCAACAAATAAATAATTAATATTTCACGTTCTACCCTGGGAAATGGATGTACTCAGAATAGAAACTTGAATTTTGCCAAGGCACATTGGATTCTTTGTAGAATGGTTATATACTGAATATTATGTTGGTAAACATTCATTGGGAGATTGAAGCTCACAACTGTTTTCCTCACTGCTCCTTCAAGAGACCATACTGATTAAAATAATAATATGAATGCATGTATACATATGTAAAAGCTCTGTTGTATAAAATTAATTTTTGCTTCCTTCACAACAACCTTTGATGTACTAAGAATTTCAATTTTGGTCAAGTATAGTATGTTTTCTTTCTCATTTACCTGAGTTTTTGTATTATACTCAAGAGTCTCTTGCTTCATCAGAGGTCCTTTAGATACAATTTTGCATTTCTTCCTAAAAATTCACTGTTTTAGCTCTTTTCATTGGATCCCTGTCCATGTAGTTTAATTTTCATGTAGGATGATTTCACTCCATTCAAATAGAAATGACAAGAATATTTGTTAAAGAGCACTAGTGTGACAGTGACTGCTCATGGGTTTTATTCTTCCAATACAGCACTGAGTTGGAATTGCCCAGCTAAATAGATGAAAAATTGCTATAAACAAGTAATCCAAATATTCTAGGTGTGTATAGAGGCAAGTATAATGCACACTATGGCTCACCTGGAAACCAGGTCACAACCATGTATAAGGTAATTCCTCATTGCATTAGTCCAGCTTTGCTATTCGATTGCTATATGTCCATAAATAATTTGAAAATTTCCTTTGTCCCTCACACCACTATGTGAAGACTTGACAACGTTTACTAATTGTAAACACTGTAATGAGGAGAAGATAAACACAGAACTTAAGTGTCACAAGAATTTGTTAAATTGGTTTTAGAAGGAAAGCAATCATAAGAAGTAACAGTGCTGTGATCATGAAGACATTAGGTGTTGTAGAATCACCATTTTCAAATACCTTAGAGAAGAAAAGGGTAAAAATGCATTACATTCTAAGTGTATTATATACATAAAATAAAAGATTACACAGTACAATTTTTACTTTAGACACATGCTAAGCTAGGAAATATATGTATTAAATTAAACAAATTATTAGTATGTGCTTGCAATTAAAATTAAGAGTTAACAAACTGAATTAATGATATTATAACCATAGCAATAACCAATTCACAATGTTTAGTATTTATTATTAAATTTCATTTTTCTCCCTTGTTTCTCTGTATATTTTTCTTCCCTTCCTTTCTTCTTTATGTCATTCCTTTCTTCCTTCCATTCCTTACTTCTCCCCCCAAAGTATTTTCTTCCTTGTTTGTGCTCATTTTTTTATTTTTTAGCATAATCATGTGTGCATACATATATATCCACACATACTCATATAGTATGTAGCTAATGCTATTAACAATAATTGGATTGAGTCATGCCAAAGATGACTCAGCATATATTCCTAAAAATCAAAACCTTTGTACAAAGGGATATCAAGTTCTACAGATGTAATATACTTGTGTACATATTTTTAAATGGTACTTCCTTTTCAAATACTATTCTACTTAAAAATACTTTTATAAATACTTATGTAAATACACAATAGGTTTTAGACCAGAGAGATAACTCAGTGGTTAAGAACTCTTGATGCTAATGCATAGGACACAAACTTGTTTCCCACCACCCAGATAAATCCTCTTTCAAAGATTCACAGTCTTCTGGCTTCTACAGGGACCAGTCATGAATATCGCTCAAGAGACACACACATTCATATATAAAGACAATCACATACACAAACAAAATAAAAATAAACAAACCTTTTAAAACAGGCTACAGATAAAGGTATAAATAGATATATAAATAAAGGTAATATAATGACTTTTAAAAAACTATAACTTGAAGTCTTTGAAATATGTTTCATTATGTATGCATTATAAAAATAATCCTCACTATAGATTTAGGAGGAATTATTTTTAATTTTTCTCTTTCAAAGTAAAAATATCTTCTTAACATGTCTTTGACAGTACAACATCAATTGGTTTGCTGATTACACAGAGAACATAGTCTGAAGAGGTCACTGGAACAAGAAATGAAATACAGAGGAGATGAGATAGAGACTAAAGGAAAGGGAGAGAGGAAACAAGAGAGGAATGAAGGAAGAAAAGAAGATAGGAAGGAGAGAAGTGAGGACGACTGTGGCAGTCGGAGAGCAGTATCTTTACACTGTGTTCTTTGGGTTATGATATGCACTGCTGTGACAAATCTCTGCTCTGAGGACACTTCATGCTGAGCTCTTTTTCTTGTCTTTATTCAAACCATGACCGAATCCTGCTGAATGGTGCTGCCCACAACTAAGGTGCCTCTTCTTGGTTCCAATATCCGAACCCTTACAGTCTGTCCCAGGCATGCCCAGCATCTTATCGCCTCAGTTTTTCTAGAGCTTGTCATTGCGGACAGTAACTATGGATCATCATTAACGACACCAAAACACACCATTTTAAGTGTAATCTCGTATTGCTCGTCAGAATATAATTATGGCCATCTCAAAACACAATACATTTAATCAAATTCCAAAAGTCTTCCTAGTTTTAAACAGTTCTGACACTGTTCAAAAGAGTAAGGGCAGAGCGTATCCTGAAACATGGGTAAAGTCTTAATTGTAAGGCCCTGTACAATTAAAAGGAAGTCATGGTTTTAATGTATAATTGCAAAGACTAACTCTTTTCATTCCTAAAAGGTAGACTGTGATGTATCGCAAGGAAAGTTCAGATCGATGCAAGATCAATACCTTCCTGAAAAATCATCAAATACTGCTGCTCCAGAATTGGTATCTGGAGCTCATGATAGAATCATCTAGTCATCAAAGGGCCTAGGTAGGCATGCACTTCCACATCAGATGCCTGCGTAGTATACATTCTCTCTCTCTCTCTCTCTCTCTCTCTCTCTCTCTCTCTCTCTCTCTCTCTCTCTCTCTCTTGGGTTGGCTCCACTTTCTACCTGCACCTTGTCTTTGTAGAGATCCCAGGGTCCTGTCATCAAAAATTCCTGGTTCTCCATTACCACTTAGGCTTCACCGTGATAGCCTCCTTGCAGAGGCATTGGCTTTCGGTAACATTGTCTGGTCTAAGTGCTATCCAGAAGTGTCGCGAAAGAATTCATGAGCCCCTTAGTTTTGCATTTCGTATGCTACTGAAACCATCCTTGTATGGATAGCACTGTCAAGGTGTGCTATTAGCTCAGGATGGAGCTTGTCCTGTTACAAGGCAATGCTTCTGTTTGCCTTTGAATACATTCTGAACAGAGAGTTGTACAAAAGTAAAACCTGACCAGATAGGTTGATTCTGCAAAAAGGAAGATACGAGAGCTGGAAATACATATATTTTTAATTAAACCAGGGAAACTTATGAATATCTATGGGCATTTTATTTCTAGGGCAACATTTTGTTGTTAAACATGTCCATAAGCCAAATAATTTATGTATTTGTGGTACTACCTGACATGTTCTGCTCATACGCAACATGTATGTGCATGTGTGGGTATTTATGTTCAGCTATGCATGTCATTTGAGCTAGACTGAAATTAATAACCTTATTTATATAAATACTGTTCTAAAATTCAGGTTTTCTTTTTTGATGAAAATTAAAGAATGACAGCATGTTTTACAGAGTAAAATCTAAAAAGAGATGTTAACCAGAGGAGAAAGTAGTTCTGATATTCACAAATTCCAAGAATGTTTTAAAGAACCTAATTCTGTGATTGTGCAAGGTTAAGTTGGAAATTTAAACAGGAAAAATTCATTCACATGTGTCAGAACTAATTGTTTATAATTTATGAAAGTGTAAATGTGAGATGCAGTAGTTCTTGTTTTCCCTTTACAGCCAACTTATTCAATTGGCTATTGCTTGGAGAGTTCTCTTGATTCACTAATAACAAGTCCTAAAATTAGACATAAAATGCTATATTAGGCAAAAGAGATTTTGGAATAGCAAAAACAAACTGTTACGCTCTCAACTGAGTCAATGCTCATATGTTTTAAAAGAAGGCAAATTGAGGTAAATATTCTTCAATACCTACACAGATACTGAGGCCTGTGGGCTTACAATGGTAAGGCCCTGTCTTAGAAGCCAGTGCTTCGAACACGAGGAACACACTAGTCCTCTTCAAGTCTATCCCACTGCGAGGATGCGCATGGTCACTAGTGTTTTTGTTCCCTGGTGCTTCACTATGAATGGGAGTTAGTGCAGCTCTCTAGCTGAGGCTGTTTACATTTCAAGTGAATATCCTCATGTTCTCTTCACCTGAAGACAAATGTTCGGGAGCAGCCGCCCTGTGTCACTGTCAAATCTCATGCTGAGCAGAGTGGGGACGGAAATGAGATCAGCACAGCTCCAGCTCGGAGGCCACATATATGTGAGTTTAGGTTTGACCTTTCATTTGGTGGCACAAGATGGTGTTGTTACTGGGTTTTGTTTTGTTTTATATCTTGATTACAGTGAAAATCAGAAATAAAACACTATAACAATTATCAGACATTATCGTGGGTGGCACAGACCTCTATTCATAATAGCTTTTGTAAATCTTTAATAATTTTTTGTTACAGTTCAGTCATTTCCCCCTCCCTTTCTGCCCTCCGACAGTTAGCTTTTTACACTCACATTTCATTCTTTTTTTTCTCCTTCAAACCTTTCACATGTCCTCACTTCCTCACTTATAATCCCCACAAAGCAATGCTCTCTTTATTTTTAGCTTTTTGTCTCCCTGACTGACTCTGCTTAATGATGATGGTCGACTGCCTCTAATTTGAAGGCACAGTAAAAGGCATTATTTTCGCTCATCTTTGGGAAAATCCTGCAAGCGCCACTGGGGCAATTGAGAATACAAATGAATTCATTAGAAAAATAATTTCATTCCTATTAGGATCAATTTGGACATAATTTAAATGTTTTATTTGAATTCTGCACAGTGTCCGTGTTAGCTGATTTGTACTGATATAAAAAAGTCTCCCCTGACAGAATGTTTTTATAGTTCAGATCATTTTCCTGGGAAGCATAAACCACAGTTCCAGTGATTCAATATTGGCTAAGTGAAGCTCAGAGCACTGCGTAATGTTGATACGCATAGAGAAATAGCTGAAGAATGTCTCTGGACCTTATTTTAAAGATGCACTAACCTCAGTTGCTAATTGTGCTCCAAAGGTTTCTCTTCAAAAAATGCTCCATGCACACACAGCGCCTTTATATGGGAGAGGCGGTAGGGTTATAGAAGTAAGTTTGTGCCACATACACATTCAGTGCATAACAGTCTATGCTTCCTCTGTCAGAAGATTTGATAACACGTTTTAAACACAGAACTAGTGAGAGCAAAGTGACAGGCCAAATTCTCACGTGATTTCCTCATTCTGTTTGGCTTGGCTTTCCTTTGCATTTGTAGTCTGAAGCAACCAAAAGATAATTTTGTACAATTCTGAATTTAAAGAAAATTAGAAAAGCAAACTTCATATTCTATCGCTGTTCAATATTATGAACATGATCACATTGTTCTTCATAAAAGGTAGTTCCTTAAAACTCAAAGAAAGTGTGGTAACCAGCTAGTCAAGAAAGTAATCACTTCACCATTCGGTAGGCAGAGGCAGAAAGATCATCCAAACATCAAGGCCCAAAGAACAGAAGCAGGGCAGATAAAACCTGGCTTGTCCATGACCACAAAGCCTCTAAACAGTTAAATTCTCAATACCACTTTCCTCTACGATGGAGCTCGACGGTTCCTAACCACCTGCTTCGTGTCATTTTATATAATTTTATTTTCATTTTCCTTCCAGTGTAAAGTGTTCACTCTTATTGCTCCCCTCTCCGTAGGAGTGAAGGTTTGGCTGGAACATGTCGCTCTGTGGAAATCACTACGAAAATGCACACTGACAATTGCTGTTATTAATGCAATTGATCACTGAGATCTTACATCTGGAAGAAGAGGGTCAGACTGTAGTTAAACAGATCCAGATCCTCACAGACTACCATGGGGAGGATATTCTGGTGAAAAGTTTAATGGTAGAGGAAATTTTGAATTCCGAATCTCTTTAGCATTGGCTAGCTCTGTTCAGCTCACAGACGAATGAATTCCCATTAGTCTTGCCATCTGGTGCCCTAACATCTAACCACTAAGAGTTCTGAGCATTTGTGGAAGGTTTCATTGGCAAGCTTAGTGCCATTAAAGAATTTCCCCTCTGAATATTGGCAGCCAGAGTGTGTGATATCCTGCTGAGCAGGAGGGCGAGGACATGGAGGGCAGTGTGTCTGAATCGTCCGCACTTCCTAGCAGTGACACCAGACATCAATCTTAAAAGACAGCCCTGAATACATGAAAATAACAACTCTCTTAAAGGAACAAACGGGGCATTATCCAACCAAATGGAAGGAAGAACGATTGCCACGAAAGTATTTTCCTGAGAAGCTTCTCAAGTCGGGAGAGTTCACTGAAGTTAATTGGAGCCAATTTGGCCGTGAAGTAACACACACACACACACACACACACACACACACACACACACACACACACACACACACACACACACACACACACGAGCAATGTCTTTTTACAATGAACGTGTTTATTACAGTCTAATTCATTGTGACCCAGTATCAGAGTATTTAGAAATAGGTTCGCTGCATGTACATGTTATCTGGCCTGAGAGAAAAATGCTAATCTGATCACGGTTTATCTATTATCTGTGGTGCACAACATCAAAACCGGAATCAGTAGGATAAATTATATCATTTGACAAGGATGGATGCAAGTTTGTCACAGGGGGTTAACAGCTGATCATAGAACAAACATGTTTAAATTGTTTTGTGGCCTACATTAGTTTATGTTGCTTTCTAATAGATGTATGGATTTTTATATGCACTGCATGCTATAAAGTTCTGCTAACAAGGATAATATGGTTCACTAAATAAGTTAGTCGTTGTGAGACACAGACCTTAACAATATAATATATCATAGCTGGTTATGGCTGATATTTGCTGATATTACTTGATTTAATGTGCTATCAGCTTCTAAATATTTTATTATTTGTAATTATGTGTATATGTGAGGTGGGTATGAACAAGGGAGGGCAGATGCTCACAGTGGCCAAAAGAGGGCCTCAGCATCCTTGGAACTGCGGTTACTGGAAGTTTTGGGCTGCCCTGCATAGGTGCTGGGAACTTAATTCAAACCTTCAGCAAGAGCAAAATGTAGTATGGTATCTTAAAAACAAATCTCTTCATAGTGCCCGCACTAACACCTGTAAAGTAAAGATTTCTGATACTTCTTATTTTAATATACTGTTTTACATTCTTGATTTTAAATTATTTTTAAATACACAATGCTACTCCTTGGGAAATGTACATGTCCCATAATTGTTTTCTCATACTTTCTGCACAAATATGCATGCAGGCACATGTCTCTCTCTCTCTCTCTCTCTCTCTCTCTCTCTCTCTCTCTCTCTGTGTGTGTGTGTGTGTGTGTGTGTGTGTGTGTGAGTGTGTGTGTTCATGCATAGGCATGCATGTGTGTTGTACAGGATAAGTCTAAGTCTGGTTCTCAATAGAACCAAACATCTTACTGGTGGAAGAATCAGGGAAGAAGTAGAAAGGGATGCACAGACAGAAGTCTTCCGATTTTTAAAACAGATACAGATCCCAACGTAAGAGGCACACAAATGTGTCTGTGTTTCTTAGTCATTTTTTCCATTTTCATTTCAGTTAGTTTAGCAAACAGATATTTTTCTGTGACTATAGCCTATTTTTATAATGGGGCATAATGATATCTTCATACCAATATGGATATTATGTGGATAAAATTCCCTTCCACACACATGTGCTCACACTCACTCCCATTAGTCCCCTTTCTTGAATTTTACTTCTACTTTCAAGTCATAAAGACATGGTTTTTATGTATCTACCTATTTTATGTATCTATTCACTATATATGAGAAAAGCATTATTTCTTTTAGAGACTGGTTAAACTCTACTGTGGTTATCCCCACTTGCAACCATTTTCCTGCAAAACATGACTGCTCTTGTTTATGGGTGCAAAACACTCCATTTTATACACATGTCTCATTTCTTTATCCATTGCTTTGCTTTTAGGCACCTACAGTAGTTTCATAGTTAAGTGATTATAAACAGTGTTGGCCAAAAAAATGCTGTACTGCTATATATGAGATATGTCCACTTGGAGGCCCATGTGTAAATACAAAGCAATGATACCTGAGTCAGCTGACAGATCTCTCTTAGCTGATAATATATCTTGACGTTTCTTAAACGTTTTATAATTTGAGAACTTATATTAAAGACTTTGATCCTTTGGGAGTTGATTTTCTCATAGGCTAAGGGAATCTACTTGTATTATTATTCTACAGACCAATAACTGATTTTCCTTCTTGTTGAAGAGGTGCTGTCATCCCCCATGTAAAATATTTGCCACATTTTCTAAAACAAAATAAAGACAACAACAACAACAACAACAACAACAAATCTATAAACAAAACAAAAATGTTTCCTTTGAGGTCTGTATTGGTAAAAATAATCCACATTGATTAATACTTACCACAGATGTCCAGGTTAGTCAAAACCACAAGTGATGACAGGCATAATTTTAGATTGTTATATATTATGATATATACAGGAGAAGGCCTCAAATAATCAGGAATGTGAGTTGTAGCAGGTCATTATCTTGAGAATAGAGCGCTGCAAGTGTCAGTGAAGGAATACTAGGGTCATTTTGATCATTGAACAGCATTGAGGTTTCTTCACATTGGTGTTAACTGTTCAAATGTCTGAACAAGAGTGAACACATTTCCTTGGGTTTGCTATTCTTACTTAGCCTCACTTCTGTAGAACTGATGAGCTTTGGCTAACCAAGGGCTGACACTTGCTCCTAGCGTGGTGAGTGCTGGGGAGAAGAAACACTGAGATCTGTATAGTCTCAGGTGTAGACAGATGTTACTGCTTGTCCAGGTACTTCATTCTCTAGAACAGCTTGGTCCCTGGTTCTTTAGTGAAGAGCTATAAGGATGTTTCTTGTGGTTCATTGTCAGGACTTCCAAAACACCCAGTGATGGTCAGGAGATTGTTCAGTGGGTAAAAGTGCTGGCCATCATACCTGATGACCTGAGTCCAGTCCCTGGGACTGACAAGGAGAAAGGACTCTGCAAGTTGTTTTCTGCCTACACGTATGCACCTGAATAAAATGTAAAATGTACCCAGACTCCAAAGTGCTTGAGGCCTCTATATTTAGGTAGTGTATAAGGAAGGACAGGATATTTGGAAAGAAGCCTTCTAAAACTCATCAACATGGCATCATAACATTGCTGTTTTTAGAGTATAGAGCTATGGTTTTTTAAAAGATACTGTATTTGGACTGTGCAGAATGTCTTATATTTTCTTTGTGTTTCTGTAGTTATTTGGTTTTGCTCTGAGCCCAAGAAGTAAATGTGAATAGAAAGAAAAAAAAATGAAAGAAAAAACCAAGTTGGCTATAGATATATTTTAGATACAGGAACACGTGTAGTATACGTGCTGGGGTACAGCTGTCTGTGGTTCATTTTTCTCTGCTTGGTGGAAGGGAGGCCTTCTCAGAGGATCTTAGCGTTAAAGCTCTTTTAGACAAAGATCTTTTCAGATGATCTTCAGTGAAACAGCTCTCTTAGAGGATTTTAGCTTGTATACATACCTTTATTCTGGATGGACTGGTACGACCACACTTTTCTCAGGGTGGAAAAGGGCTATAGGGTAAATAAAATTATTGGTTAGAGTTTAAAGTACTGTGACTGCCTCATTTGTAGGGAGAAGCATTCCAGGAATCCCAGGTACTTTGTACGCAGGTTGTTACGTGGGGGAGGGGGTGATAGAGGAGTTGGGGGATGGGGAGGTTGAACTTGTAGGTCTTCCAAGAACTATTCAATCTTCCGCAAGTAGTGTGTGGAATTCAGGATCCATAGACAAGGTCATAGAAGGGGATACCCTACTGAAAAAGAGAGTCTTCCACTTTGTTCCTAGCTTAGAGAAGCTATCTAGTACTGGTAGACTATGCAATTAATCAATAGGTTTCACCACAAACACTATTCTATTGTATTTCATTGTTGTACATGCCCATTTTGTGCCGGTAGCATCCGGTCTCATTATTGTCCTTTCATGGAGTAGCTAGAAATCAGCTATGAAGATAACTAGAGTTTTCTTGTCTGGCTTGTCTTCTCTTTTGCATTTCCGCATGAATTTTAAGATTTTTTCCCACTTCTTTGAAGAATGACATTGGGACTTTGAAAGGGATTATAGAGTACTTTTAGGAATATACCCATTTTCCGAACGTAAATCATAGCAATACATGAAAGAGAGTTTCCATTTCCAAGTATCTCTTACATTTCTTTCTACAGTGTTTTAAATATTTTCCTTATGAACTCTCTCACTTTCATTATAGAGAGTGCTTTTGTTTTTAAAATGCAATTGTGCAAAAGATTCTTTTTCTGAATTATTTCTCATTAAGGCTTCTGGTTTTTATTCGCTGATTTTCTGCGTTCAAACTGAATTCAAACGTTTTATCAGATGTAAGAGTTGGATCCGCAATGGTAGGTTAGAACAAGGGTAAAAGTTGGAAGTGCACACAACTGGAGCACGAGAGAAGACCACGTGGTACTGCCGAGGCCAGAAGGAAAGCTATGCAAAGTAGAATGAGACCCCAGGGTGTTGAAAAGTTCAAATAGAATCACATCTAAAATACTGGCTTTAGTTTTGGCTAGAGGAAACTGAGAATACCTTTGAAGTGATTCAAATAACACCAGCAATGATCTTCAGAGAGAGTGGGAGGTAAGAGAGTAATTAATCTCCCCTTCTCAGGTGTTTAAGACAAAAAGAATTAGTTAGAAACATACAAAAAAAGAGAAAGAATATTTGTGTAAATCTAAACTGCAGGATGAGGGATTAGCATAAAGAACAAGAAAGATCAAAGAAAGAATTGATTTTTTTACCAGTGAAAGAACACATAATAATAAATCAAATAAATACTGTGACTTAGTTACTGATGGTTGAGATGAACCAATTTTATACTCAAGAATACACAGTACTGTCTACTATAGAAGGACAGTAAGGTTATACAAATGGGAACAAATTAAGATTCTTCATAGTCAAACACTTACAAAAGAGTGGTAGAGTAAAACTACAGAAGTATTTTTGAATGTAGAGGCTCTCTTGCCTGACAACAATAAGGACTACAGGCCTCATTTTAATTGGGGAAGATAAAAGGAGTTTCCTTCAGATAATTATAGAGGTTAAAAGTGTGTTGGCATGTTAGATACAAAGACAGCAAACAATGGCAGGCACTATGGTGTGCAGAAGGCAGAGAATAGAGCATATATGAGGGAGGAGAAGATACATATGCTTCTATAACATTTATGTGCCACAAAATATGGCTTTTATGTTATTTCGATTTTATATTTAAAAATGTTAAAAACATATTTATCTTGCTAGATTAGCTCTCAGGTTTGGCCTGTGGATGTACCTTTTTTTTTTTTTTTTTTTTTTTTTTTTGCAAGGTTTTGAGTATGTGGCCCACAAGCCGATGGCCCTCTTATCTTAGTGAATGCCTCTATTACACAGACTGTGAACATTCCATCCAGGAAACTGAGTGTGGGGACAAAAAATGCCAACGGTAAAGTGGATGGGCAGACACAGATGATGGGGTTTTGATCCGAGTTGGGAAGAAAGCATGATCAAAAGGTATTATAGTCACATTGCAAAATGGGAAACAAGAAGACTATTGTAGCCCAGACAATGAACTCATGGTAGCTGAGTCTGAATGTCGGTAGTAATAGCTCATGGCAGACAGTTAGGTGGTGTCAGAAGGTACAGCATCACAATAGAATTAGGTGGGTGGAATATGAGTTACCTTTATTACAATGAGCTTAAAGATACTGGTGTGAATTGCTCTTTCAATGACTGAACGTCCATAGCCATCATGTAAGCTCTCTTTCTCAAATTATATCAAGACATTCCTTGATTATCTTTTCTGTAAGTCCACTCCATGCATTTGTAGTTAAGGAATGCAATAGAGGAAGTTGAGTCCTTGCTTTAGACTTTCAGGTCTGATTCAGTCTGATTCTTTTACTGGACATAGCTTTACTCTCTGCAAGTTCAGTTACGTGGAAATCTTCCAATGTGACAACAAGGCCCATTTGTTATGAAGTGTTAAAAATCCATTTTATAACAGAAAGACAAGTTTCCAGTACAGTGAGAAGTCCTTATTGGTGGCAAGGAGAGTCTGCTATACTTTTTGTTATTGTTGTTGTTGCTTTTGTTGTTGTTGTCGTTGTTTCCCCAGGTGCAGAGAGTTCATTGTTACCTAGATATTCTGGTACTGTTCTAGTTGACTGTCTGTTCCTGACAGGCTTCTTCTATTGTTTTGCTCTCCTGGTCACTTCCTCCTGTCACACCCCCTTTAAACTTTGTAGTTGCTTGATTTTCACTTCTGGTACTTGAAGATACAAATGATATACATTGTTGTTCCCAGACTAACACAGCAGAGTTCATTGACTCTCATCGCAGGAGAGCATACTGCTAAAGAGTGTGTGGGAGCAGTTACCAATCCCAGCTAACTGTTCACAGGACCACAATTCTCCCACAATGTCTACTCCCTAATCCAGTCTGTTCAAGTTATTATGCACGGCTTTACCATGGAAGAGTTGCCTGCGCACTTTGCAAACACATGGATCACTTTGAATCTGCTTATTGTAAATAAGGAACACCCTGAAATGTGCTGAAGCGTACCCTAGGACAGTTACGTGAATATTTCCATCTAGACCTAAAAGCATGAGCTTCGCTTATTGAGTGAATAAGAGGCCTTGAATTGATACAAAACCATCAATTCCACTATTATTTGAAATGCAATATTGGTAACACTTATTGCAAATTTTGCCAACATTTGCAAAAACATTGTTTTCTACGCAGAAAGTTGGTTTACCAAATTTTTGAGATGTAATCTGATCTCTTTCATTAATATTGTGTCTTTTCTAGCCTGTTCCATTTCTTGACATTCCAGCGGTCATATCATTCAGTGGTGTTTCAGATTTAGAAACACATCATCTGTTGAGCAGGCAAACCTTTTTTCTACATTTTCAGAAACTAATATCAGTATTCGCTCTCTGGAGCATATGGCCAAGACCTACAGCTATGTATTGAGTGGACAGAAATCTGCTCTCGGTCATATGAAACCACAGAACAACTGTGGGCAGAGAGACACAAAGAAGGAATGGAAACTAGGAGAGAAATAGAGTCAAATTGGTTGGAGTCTCTTATTTATATCCCCTTTTATAGTTAATTCTTGTCATAATCTGATAATAAAGGCTGAAAATTTACAATAACATTTGGTTACTAAGTGGCTAGGTTAATCTGGTTTAAAACACCTACCAAGGGTCTACAGACTTACAACCAGCTGTAAATTATAGTCTGGTTTGAATAACAGTGAAAGCACAGGGGGCTCTGAGCAGAGTGTTATCTGTTCTACTAAGTGTAAAGACACAGCCGTCGGAATAACCCTAGCTCTCTCTAATGCTTCAGTATGGAAATGTGTTAGCTCTGCAGTGTGTCTAACTTAACAAATATACAGGATGCACAATGCACACACACCATGTAAGTATGTACTTGCAAAATATACTCTGGTGTTGACTCATTAGGCTTTCGGAGAAAAAGAATATTCCATTTTTCTCATCTTTCCTCAAATGTATCTTTATTGATCCCCCTCTCAATTTTCTAAGACTTGAATGAAATACATTGTACATCCATGGTTAAGGGATGAAGTGTAGCTCAGAGCAGAGCAGTCTTCTCAGGACAGCTGCTCTAGCATCTCATAGGAACTCCTGCAGGCCCTAAGAGGGCACTCCCCAACTAACCAAAGACTGACCACTTTAAGGTTTCAGTCACTCCCATATCAGTACACTAGGCATGAAGTTTCATGTGGACTTTTGGCATTAAAATTGCATTTAAACTACAGCAGACCTTTAATTCTAAGCATGGCCTCAAAGGCTTCTTCTGTTTTATCATTTTGTTTTGTTCAATAGCCCCTCTTCCCAGGGCCAGTGTGCCTTTCTTGCTATTGGTAAGACCTGTGAGTCTTCAGGATGTTATCTCTCAGCCCCTTGGTTATAGTCAGCCTCCATGACACAGAATGTGGTACTGGACAGTCTCTCCTTGCTCATTGTGAAGGGTATCCCACGTTTTTCAAACAATTTCTGCTTAGAAACTTAGACATCGTTATTACGTACTTTTTCTCTACCGCCTTAGTTTCATGTTCTGAGATAATTAAGACAAAACAAAATCACACATAATTACTAAAATGGGGCATCTTTAGGAAACAAAAACAAACCCTTCTCTGTTTGGTAAAACCCGTAGACTTGGGCCTTCAAAGCAAGATGATAACAGAAGGACTACGGACGGATAAAAGATCGCTGTGGTAAGGGGGCCGAGATGCTGAGCGAGCACGAGAGCAGGCAGTCTTGTACGTGCTCCTAATAAAATGTGGACCTTGCTTGCTTTCTTTCCATGATGCCTGTAGTTCAGCCCCTCACCAAATGACAGTGCTCATAGAATAAAACTGTACATGATTCAAGCTAGCAAGGCACAAGGAAATAAAAGCCAGAACAATGCTCTGGATTTCCTATCACCACCTTTCTAGCACAGTCACTTTAGAAAGCTAGTAAAAAGGAAATGTGCGGGGTTGAGCTTAGCCAGCTGGAAGTGGTTTTTAGACACAAGATTCAGTTTACCATGCATCGTCTCAAGTGCCCTTTTCAAGTCCTTCTAAAGGAAACACTGCCTAGTGGCTTATACATTTTTAATAAAATCATCATATTTTGGTTATCAGGCTCTACTTACATTGTATAAGCAAAATCTATTGACTCTGATATGCTACAATTAGATCAATAAACAGTAAAATGCCTGTGATGGTACAATAAAGATTTTGTCACAGTGCTTTTTTATGGTTGGTGTTAGAACTAGTCTCTGTGCTGACTTTCAGTGACACTCCGTCCACTGTCCCTGTGAACTGAAGGGACTGGGAGTTACCAATGAATACGAGTGTACTTCACATTCCCTTCAGTCAGGGGAGAAAGGACACAATAGATCCTTACATCATCCCCTCTTGTGTGACATCAGAAACTACCTTGTATATTCAAGTACATTCAATAATGGGACTCAGAAAAAGTCTTTGTAATCACTAACACACATTGTCAGTTAATTAAAATAAGCATATTTTAATGAGCATTATTTTAATAAATAATCACTCGTTAACTTACATAACTGAATCAAACTGCATCTTCATTTTCTCATGTACAGACAAGTTTCTGAGAAATAGCAGAGTTGGAAATGTGTAATCTGCTTCACTATTCTGCATGTGCTCAGGGAAGCCATTCAGTATATGCATCCTTCCTTTATCAAAGCTAGATATTACTCACCACTGTCATTTAGAATCAAGGCAAAGAGAGGCATCGATGCCACAGTTTTCAAACCATTGTAATAAACAGCCAATGGCCCACATTTCTGTGCATAGGGATTCATGAAATCTCATTTCTAAGACATTTTGGAGATAGGTAATGAAGGAATATAGGCAGGGCTGGGCTTCCTAATGTCTCAGCAAAGGACAGACAGAAACTCTGTGGGAGAGCTGGCTACATCAGTCTTCTAAAAGATTTTGTAAATTCATAATCACAGAACGATACAAGAAGTATTTGTAAGTTTTCAAACATTTGCTGATAATGTTATAAGAAAATATATTTTAGACATATTTATATAGATGTTATTTTTGCCTTTTTAAAAAAGACAACAAATTACATGCTAGTGTGATGGAAGTGATTGTTGTTTTTTTTTTCCAGTTCAGATTTTTTAAATAGTTTTGGTTTTTTGGAAAATTTGGTATGTGAGCAGACACTATATATCCACATCCCTTCCATCCCGCCCTCCTCCTAGCCCTTTCTCCAATATTCATGATCTCTTATTTAATTTTGTATGTTGATTATCTATGTATCTATATTATCTATCTACATATAGTTCCTATACATACTTAATATCAACCACATGTAATTGATTAGTAATTAATATTTTATGTAATTATATAATTAATAATTGATTTTAATTGTATACACACACAAATACACGAAGCTTTGCTCATATTTGCATGATTACAGGGCTGCTCATTAGGAATGGACAGTTTATCTATGTGTTCATTTTTTTTAAGCCACAACTTTTCCTTCCTTGTATAGTTCCAAGATTACACACTAACAAAGACATAATAATATAAAACGTTTTACAAACGTAAAAAGCCCCAGATCTTGAAAATTCAAACACTTTAAAAATAATCTCTCCTAACATCAGAATTATCTGTAGAACTCCAAAATCTCTCCTTTTTCCCCTAAAGTTTAAAGTCTCCTAACTGTGGGCTTTTGTAAATTAAAAATAAATTAAGTAATTTCTTCCTTCAATAGGGAAGAACCAGGGCATAGTCATAATAAGAACAAAGCAAAACCAAACTGCATCGGAATAATCAACACAATGGTCCTTGTCTGGGATCCACTCATAATCTTCTGTGCTCTTCCAATGGGCTTGGATCACTCTTGTGGCTCAGCCCTCTGCAGCACACGTCGCTTGCTTCCTAGGTTCAAGGGGTTCCACTCCACTGCTGCTGCTGTTCTTGGTGGTCAGTCCATGGTACTGGCATCTCCCAACTGCTGGGGTCTTCCGCAACTGGGAGGCACTTTCACCAATAGCCTCTCCTAGGCTCACTGACCCCTTCAATCCAGGGCCTTCAACTGCCCCTGAGGCTTTACCTTCACTAATGGCCACTCCTGGCCTCTCACACCACTAAGCTTCAGCTGCAGGTCTCCATATTCTGAACTGACTCTTACACAATACCAAATTCAGCTACCAGTGAGAGGTACAAACTTGGCTACCTTGGGAACACAGCTTCTGTGTGCTGTCTCTCAGGAAACTCTTCCTAGCTGATTCCACCTCAGTGATGCTGGTCTCTTCCTTTTTTAAATTTTACTTTTTATTGGATATTTTACGTATTTACATTTGAATTGTTATCCCTATCCCTTCTAGAATCCCCCCTTCCCTGTCCCCATGCTTCAATGAAGATGCTCACATTCCCAACCGCCCATTCCTACTTCTAGGTCCTGCCATTCCCCTACACTGGGGACACAAGCCTTCCAGAAACAAGGGCTTCTCCTCCTATTGTGCCAGATAATGCCATCCTCTGCTACATATACAGGTGAAGCCATGGGTCCCTCCATGTGTACTCTTTGGTTGGTGGTATAGTCCCTGAGATCTCTGTGAGGTCTTGTTGAATGATATTGTTGTTCTTTCTTTGGGGTTGAAAATTCCTTCAGCTCCTTCAGTCCTTTCTCTAACTCATCATTTGTGGTCCCCATGCTCAGTCTGATGGTTGGCTGTAAGCATCCTCATCTGTATTAGTAAGTTCTAGCAGACCCTTTCAGGAGACATCCATATCAGGCTTTTGTCAGCAAGCACTTCTTAGCATCAGCAATAGTGACTGGGTTTGGTGGGTGCATATGGGACGGATCCCCATGTGGGACAGTCTTTTGATGGCCTTTCCTTCAGTCTCTACTCCAGTCTTTGTCCCTGTATTTCCTCCCTGAGTACTTTGTTCCTCCTTCTAAGAAGGACTGGTGCGTCCACATTTTTGTTTTTCCTTCTTCTTGAGCTTCATTTGGTTTGTAATCGTATCCTGTGTTTTCTGAGCTTTTGCCCTAATAAACATTTATCAGTGAGTACATACCATGTGAGTTCTTTTGTGACTGGGTTACAGTCACAGGATGGTATTTTCTAGTTCTATCCACTTGCCTAAGAATTTCATGAAGTCATTGGTTTTAATAGCTAAGTAGTACTCTTTTATGTAAATGTACCACATTTTCTGTATCCATTCCTCTGTTGAAGGACATCTGGGTTCTTTCCAGCTTCTGGTTATTATAAATAAGGCTGCTATGAACATAGTGGAGCATGTGTCCTTGTTATATGTTGGAGCATCTTTTGGGTCTGTGCCCAGGAGTGGTACACCTGGAACCTCAGGTAGCACTGTGTCCAATTTTATGAGGCACTGCCAGACTGATTTCCAGAGTGGTTGTACCAGCTTCCAATTACACCAACAATGAAGGAGTGTTCCTCTTTCTCCACATCCTTGGTAGCATCTGCTGTCACCTGAGTTTTTGATCTTAGTCATTCTGACAGGTGTGAGGTAGAATTTCAGTGTTTTGTTTTTTGTTTTTTTTTTTTTTTGATTTGCAATTTCCTGATGACTAAGGATATTGAACATTTCTTTAGGTGCTTCTCAGCCATTTGATATTTCCTCAGTTGAGAATTCTTTATCTCTGTACCCCATTTTTAACATGATTATTTGCTTCTCTGGAACTTCTTGAGTTCTTTGTATATATTAGATATTAGCCCTCTATCAGATGTAAAATTGGTAAAGATCTTTTTCCAATCTGTTGGTTGCCATTTTATCCTATTGACAGTGTTTGTTCCCTTATAGAAGCTTTGCAATTTTATGAGGTCTCATTTGTCAATTCTTGAGCTTAGCGTATAATCCATTGATGTTCTGTTCAGGAAAAATTTCCCAGTGCCTATGTGTTCAAGACTCTTCCCCACTTTCTTTTCTATTAGTTCAAGTGTATCTGGTTTTATGTGGAGGTCCTTGATCCACTTGGACTTGAGCTTTGTACAAGGAGAGAAGAATGGATCAATTTGCATTCTTCTACATGTTGACCTCCAGTTGAACCAGCACTATTTGTTGAAAATGTAGTTTTTCTACTGGATGGTTTTAGCTCCTTTGCCAAAGATCATAGTTGATTAGGTTCATTCCGGGTCTTCAATTTTATTCCATTGATCTGCCTGCCTGTTTCTGTATCAATACCATGCAGTTTTTACCACGATTGCTCTAATACAACTTGAGGTCAGGGATGGTGATTCCCGCAGAAATTCTGTATTGTTGAGAATAGCTTTTGTTATCCTGGGTTTTTTGTTATTCCAAATGAATTTGCAAATTGCTCTTTCCAATTCTATGATGAATTGAGTTGGAATTTTGTTGGGGATTGCATTGAATCTGTAGATTGCTTCTGGCAAAGTGGCCATTTTTACTAAATTAATCTAGCCTATCTATTGGCATGGGAGATCTTTCCATTTTCTGAGATCCTCGATTTCTTTCTTGAAGACTTGAAGTTCTTGTCATACAGATCTTTCACTTACTTTGTTAGAGTTACACCAAGGTATTTTATATTATTTGTAACTATTGTGAAGCGCGTCATTTCTCTAATTTCTTTCTCAGTCTATTATCCTTTGAGTAGAGGAAGGGTACTGATTTCTTTGAGTTAATTTTATATCCAGCCACTTTGCTGAAGTTGTTTATCAGGTTTGTGAGTTCTCTGGTGGATTTTTGTGATCATTGATTTTTACCTAAAGAATCTTGTTTTAATATTTGATATGATATAGTATATATTATTTTGTATGTTTTTCAGTGCTATGAAAATACTTAATAGATGGTAAACATTCTCTCCTATGCCAGACATGCCTATAATATGTAATTTTTTCCATTTACTCATAGATCATAGAAGTCCTGATGAGATTTTGTTTTCTGTTTGGTACTTTAATCTTAGATCCTATGCAATTTTCATTCATAGTATGAATTTCATAAATTAGGACTAATTTGATTTACATGAAATCAAATATTACTCTAAACATAGTTTTAATTTTTAACTTTCTCAAGGACTTTCATTATAAAATTTTATTTTTATGTTTGGTTTTTATTTGGTTTCCTTGTTTATCAAGACCTGATTTTGTGAAGCCCCTTGTGAACTGTGATTGACTTTGGACTATTGCTTCCCTTTCCCAAGTGCCTGGACTACAGGTGTGCCTCATCCCTCTGGTTCAAAATCCTGATTTGTGAAATCCACAAATTTGTCTTTAACACACAAATGAATATTATAGGCACTAATAGCGTTATTATCAAATAATTTATATACTTGCCAATTTATTCAACAGTAATAAATTCTACATTAATTTTTCTTCTGTGGAAATGCTTAAAATATATTTCTTTGCAACTTTTTATCAGTAATATTTCTATTTCTGAAAAAAATTACAAATGACTTCTTATATTATTTTCTGTTTCTTTATTAAATAATTTTGAGAATTGATATTGCCACAGCTCCTATAGAGTTGTTTTCTCTATGTTGAAAAATGACACCTGGTTTCAACCTCTGGCCTCCACCTGCAAATGCCTATGCATGCATTCATAACAACACAAACATACATACACACATAAATATTAGCACACATAAACGCTATACAGAGAGAACACACATATTGAAAACTTTCAGAATCAAAGCATAGGATGAATTCATCAACTGGGTTCCTCCTGATGGAAACATTTCTTATCTTTAAAGAATACTTTTTTTATTAAGTGTTTGTCTTTGTTTCATTTTCTAATGCTGGGATAAAATATGCTGAACAAAGCAATTCAAAGGATAAAATGTTTATTGGGTTATAATTCCAATCTATCAACCTAATTTTTTCAGGGAAGTTGTTATGGGAGAAAGCAATTCACATCACACCCACGTGAAGGACACAGAGTCATGGATTAATAGAGCATAGTAGTGTTCAGTTAGCAAACAGAACCATAGACTAACACACACACACACAACAGCGCTCAATTTGAACACAAGGCCAAAGCTTGATACATGCACAGTAGTGCACAGTTCACACTCTCCACTCTGCCAGGAATCTGGGCAGGGAATGTGTTACATACTATGCATGGGCCAGATCTTCTCAATCATCAGCAGAAGCATCACTTGTACAGTAGACTCAGTGTTTCAGGAATATGGTTTACTGTTTTGACAAGGATTAGGAGGTTTGCTAGTTTAGAGGAGTTGTGCCATCAATCAGGTGTGGGCTCAACACCAACCCCAGTCTCTTTCCCCCTTAGCCTCCAAACTGAGGATAAGATGTAAGTTCTTGTCTAACTGAAACAGTTTTGCATATCTGACTGCTGGCTACTCCCATGCCATTCACCATGATGGCCACGGAATCACCCCTGAAGCTGTAAGAAGGCTTCTAATTAAAAAAAAATTATCAGTTACCTTGGTCATGGTATCTCTTCATGGTCAGGTGAGTCAGTGAGCTGGAAACAAGGATGCTGTTTCACTAACATTTTATATACATGCAAAACACACTCACCCTCCCTCCTAACCACTCCCCCACATGTACACACATGTGTACACACACACACACACATACACACACACACACACACACACACATATACACACACACACACACTTGCCCACATACTCTTTCATTTAAATGGATTAGACTGAAAGCAGAATGTGGGCCATTTTGAAAGAGAAAGGGCATAGGTAGAAGTCCTAAAAGAAGTAAAAGCAAATAATTCAACCAAACATAGTCAAGACACATTGTATGTGTACATTTGTATGCGTGACTCCAATACTATGTTCGATGAATATATGCAAATAAAATATTTGAAAAGAAAAAATATTAATAGAAACTTTGTTTGTATCACACACTGAAAGTAACTGATATGCATTTCAAATGGAAATTCAATGTAAACAAGATAAAATAGTGAACCCTTTTATATAGGAGTTTATATACTACTCAGCAATAAAGGACCAAATAATTATAAACAGAAAAACAGCAGTCTATTATTTCTTTACGTTGAATAATAAAAAAGCCAAACTTTATAATTTGAGTACTGTAGGGTTCTATTTATTTGACATCCTCAAAGCAGAAAAGCTAAAATGACAGGAAGCAACTGGTGACATATCATGCATGAGAATGACAGTTAGTCATGGGCTACCTTATTCATCTGCTGTTGTACAAGAGTCAGAAGCATAGAAGAACAGTCTATTGTGTAATGCTTCAGGGACCAGGAAATCAGCCTGTCACTTCTATGAACCCACCAGTCCAAGCCCCAAAGTTTTATCTGTTGTTAAGCCGTTCATCTGAGAGCAGGCTGCATTGCATCTACAGTCTCAATTGCACAAGCTCTACCCACATTCCTTTGCATGACTGCTGACTGGATTCCCAGTGTTTATACTAACAAGCTTAGCCCCTCAATGCTTGTTAGTTAAGAACCTCTCCCCGTTCTCCTTCAGAAGTATATCAGCAAAGGGTATTTCCCACCATGGCATCTAGGAATGGGAGAACAGGAGCGTACTAGAAACACAGCTATTCTTGTAAATTATCAAAGTGATGGTACATCCATCACCATTGACTGAGTTCTTTTCACAGGAGGGAATCACGTAGCCTTGCTGATTTAAAAGGAAGAAGGAAAGATCACTAAAGGCATGATCATGATTCGACTGAAATCATCAGAGCTCGATCCTTATTTGGCAGGAGAGAATCATACCATGCAAGCTCAAGACTTCTTTCTCTCAGGGACCCAGAGCTCCATTTTATTATATTATCAAAGTTTTTAATGTCATAATATAATTCAGGAGCCATTTTAGATTATGTCTATCTCAGTCACAGAGGTACATGAAAAAATATAGAGTGATAACATTTCTCTGTAACAATAGTAATTACATGACTGCTTTTGATTGCCAAGTGTTGAATATTAGAAATGGAGGTTTTACTGAAACATAAACATCTTATAAAGATTTATGTGTGTGCATGTGTGTGTAGGTGTGTGTGTGCATGTGTGTATGTGTGAATGTATATGTTGTACCATGTGCAAGGACATACTCAGTCTAGAGCAGAATATTGGATTGCCAAGAATTAGAGTTATAAGGAGTAGTGAACCTCCCAGTGTAATGAGAATGAAACATGGGTCCTCTGAAAAGGCAGCAAGGCTCTTAACCACTGAGCTACCCAGGCCCTGAGACTTGCACACTTATTAAAACTTTAAAGTTAACAACTCAATAATATAACATATATATTGCATTAGAATTTGGCTACAGGAGTGGAATTTTTGGCTACATATTAAACAAATATATTCATATAAATGTATATTTTGGCACTGTAAATAAGCATAATTATTTCTAATTATGCCACTGCAAAATTCTAATAAAATGTTATGTGAACATAAAATCTACAATTTGCTTATAGGAAAAGAAAAACATTACTGCTGAACAGAATATATAATTTATTAAATATTTCTATAAAAACTTTCCTAAATAGTATCATTTTCCCTCCTTAATATTTACTTTCATTTATTAGAACAGAGAATTTACCAATTCACGTACTGAGGAGGGTAAACAAAAAATAATTATCAACTTTTCCTTATTCTATTCACATAAGAACAATTGGAACCATTTTCTTTAAAATGCCTTTTTGTAACCATGCTTTAAAATAATTTACTTCCAATAAGCGAATATAGACTGGGTGAAAAAAAATCTTTCTGACTCTTGCCCATGCTGGAAAGGGACATAGGTAAGCCAGGGGGATCCTGTTACTTCTTGCTGTTTATGCAGCTGTGTCCCATTGATCTCAGACTCCTGTTACACAGTTTGTGATAGGAAGTAAATGCTTTCAAAACAAGTACAGACACAGGTCTTTAACCTCTGCCTTCTTGGAGTCTTTGTTCCACAATTACTTCTGTGGAGGTTAGAAGGAAGCAGCAACTTTAGACTACCTTACCCATCTCTGAACCCACATTTTGGGTATGTTAATATCAATATTTGTATTCAAATACTGGTAAGTCAAAAAGGACATATTTATTTACATGTATAATTAAGGACATGGTTTATAAGCAACAGGTTCTAAAATGTTCAACGGTGAATTTTCTTTTTTTTTTTATTATTAACTTGAATATTTCTTATATACCTTTCGAGTGTTATTCCCTTTCCCGGTTTCCAGGCAAACATCCCCCTCCCCCTCCCCCTTCCTTATGGGTGTTCCCTCCCCCCCTCCCCCATTGCCGCCTCCCCCAACAGTCTAGTTCACTGGGGTTCAGTCTTAGCAGGACCCAGGGCTTCCCCTTCCACTGGTGCTCTTACTAGGATATTCATTGCTACCTATGAGGTCAGAGTCCAGGGTCAGTCCATGTATAGTCTTTAGGTAGTGGCTTAGTCCCTGGAAGCTCTGGTTGCTTGGCATTGTTGTACATATGGGGTCTGAGCCCCTTCAAGCTCTTCCAGTTTTTCTAAGTGGGAAATGGTGTTTGGATTATTTCAATGGTATTTCAATGGCATTGGTTGGTAAGCAGTTTACAAAACTTAGAAAATTCATCCAATTTATTACCTCTTAAAGCCCACCCAACATCTGAAGATACAGAAAAAAAACACCCTGACAAATCTCTTATATGTAGCTATGTATATAATAAATAAGCCAGAAATTTGGGATCTAAACAGTTTCAAATACTTTGTGTAGTTTTTGAAGAACTTATGATGAATTACTGCTCATTCGCACAAGAATAATTTTTGAATTTCTTGGCTACAGTGTATTCATTAGGGTTGATGAAGTGGAAGAAACAATATTCAATCATAATCTAAGTATTTATCAGATAATGGCTAATGAAAACACTTTCTTCTTAGGTAATCTGGGTACTTCTTGGTATAATACACAGTCTCAATTTGCACTTTGATTTTGAGGACACATGAAAGGCAGGTGAAAATTTTGTTAAGCTATGAGAAGAATCATGTATAATGAGTAGTATGTGAATAAAAATCTATTTTAAAGATAAACATCAAATATTGCCATAGTTTGCTTATTCTAACAGCTTTCCATATCAGGCAATAATATGGTGCAATATTTCATTATCCACCAATTTCTCCCACTGGAGAATTTGTCTTTAATTAGAAATGTGTTATCACATACTGAAAACTCATCACTGTCCTTTGACTATGTTGTTCCAACACCACAAGTTAGGATTTTATGATCTGTCATACTGTAAATGTTGGCAAAGCAGACATTTCGGAAGTTATTTCATTTCACTGGTGGTACGTAATTGTGTCACATACAGTGTGAGTATTTACTGGTTATGTTTCAATTTTTATGTACTCATGATTCATATATAGTCTAGTTCCTAAAATGCTTCAAGGAGCCTTCTTTTAATTATCGTTCTGTGAGCCAGCATTTTCAGAGACGTTCCAGGAGTTTCGTCTGCTCTCGGCAGAGCGAAGCACAGGTGAATGGAAGCTGCTCTGTTCTTGCTCTCATCACTTGCTGTAAATCATGTGTTTTGCAGAGATTAATATTATCTGGGCAGCTCACCAGGCACACCACAGTTCTGAAGACTATAACTTAAGCACGGCACTGCGACAGTCCGTCCTGCAGCAGTACAGTTCCTGGGTAAGTTGTGGGAAATCGAATAAATGTGAAAGCATCATTTTTTCTTTACATTTTAAGTCTTTCTGGTTTTTTTCCTGGTAAACCACTAGAGGATGTGCACTAAGTGCTTCGAAGTGACTCCTTCCCATTTATAAAACCAGGCACGTAAGGAACAGATCCTCTTTGCAGAAGTAAATCTTTGTTTGGTATGAAACACTCAAGAAAACCCTCTCGGCTGCAACCTGAGAAAGTACCTATTCATTGTTATTTATTTTGTTTCTTTTTAACCTAATCTCAACCAGGAGGCGGACATATAGACAATAGGTTTCAGTCCACTATATTCAGACAGAAATATTTTATATGCCTAATATTCTAATTAGAAAAACTTCCATTTTTCAAAAATTTGGAAAATGCTTCATAAGGTATAGGCTTGCTCCCCAAGATTCCCAATAGTATTTAGGAGACTGGCACTTTTTGAGGTCTGACCTAGTGGAAAGTCATCATATCAGTTTGAGATGGGACCATGGAGGGATTTCGAACCTCAGTTATTTTCTCTGGCTCTGTATTTAAAGAGGCGAAGACTACATACCACAGACATCCATGCTACTGAAGTTTACCATGAGGTGCCAGACAGAGGGATGCCCTCACCATTGATGTACAATACTGTCCGCATTTGTAATATCTAAAATAATGAACTGCATAGACTTATCTTTAGACATTAGTTTTCTCCATGTCTTTCTTTGTAGTGGTGTCATATCATTCTCTGCAGGTCAGTGATGTGTTTATAGCAAATACAATATGTAGAAACTATAGTAGCTCTAATTTTAAGATGACAGCACCGAGTCTGCATTTATCATACAGAGAGAGTAAGTGAAGGCATAGAGGAACTCATCCAGCCTGGAGACCAGACACTTGATCTTTTTATTTATAGTCTAATTCTTCATCGCCATTAAGGATTATTCTTTAGCTATTATCACATCTGATCTTTGATAATAAGCTCACAGTTTGTTATGCCAAGTGTTATTAGGAAACTGAAGATCAATGAGGTAAGATCAGAGTTGGTAAGTGTGGCAAACTTCAAATTCTTAATCAGGTGCCTTTTAACATGTTTCCAAGAAAACAGAATGGTTTGGGTACTGACTCACTGGCAGAATGGGCAAAGCAGGCCTATAAGCCTGTGATGATAGACTTAATGGAACGAATATAAAAGAAACTTGCCCTAACACAAGGTTAAAAATGTCTCTGTTCTATGAGATGTTATAGACTGAGCAGCTTAAAACAACAACAACCAAGTAAATAGTCTCAGAGTTCTGGAGGCTTCCAGAGTGGTGTCGCCACCAAGGTTCCAGGGAATGCCTGCTCTAGTATGTTTTCCTAAGTGCTTGTTGTTTGTGGTTTTGTTAGAAAAAAAACATAACCAACTTTTAAGCTTTTACATGGCATTATTTCTGCTTCTTCGTTAAAACTTACCTTTTTAAACTATGGAAAATCGTCATCCTGAATAAGGATCCCCTGGAAACGCATCAGAATATAAATCAGGACTGTAGGCACATTTGAAGTTGACCAAGGACATCAGTGTAACGAACAAATGAAGGGCCTGAGACATTGTCAGAAGAAAAGATTTGTCAGCACATCATATATCTCAGAGTTGGAAGAAGTCTATTTTATATAAGTCTACTTTTTAAAACTATAAAAAGGAGTTTCAGATAGACCCCACTTTGATGTATCTCATTAAACGAACCTAGATTAAAATGCCAATACAGATACTTGACCTTAGTTTGCTCTCATCTCAATTTTTACTCCCTTTATGTCATCCCTGCCATTAAATCAGTGGCAGCTGGGGTGCAAAGGCCCAGCGTGTTATGGAGGACAAGCTTTAGACTGTTTCTTCCACTCTGTGACAGGTGAAAAGGCATGGAGCTGAAACTAAAGAGAAGCACACCTCTAGAAAAAAAATCTCAAGGAAAAGCATTGCAAGTGACACTAATAGCTGTGTGGTCAAACAAGAAAGGAAAGGGTGGAGATAGTCCACCAGTTCCAGCGACAGTTGGACACAAAGTTTTTCTCTTACAATATGGAGTCACTGAAGAATTTCTAAGTGGTGAAGGTTATTTCTCATTTAGAGATGGTGACAATTATGGAAAGTATGTGGACTGAAGTCCTTGTTGAAATGCTATCCCATGAAGCTGAACAATCCGATGACATCCCGAACCATTTCATTATCTAAATAATTTCCATGTCTCCCTTTTATAATAAACTGATGACACCCAAGTTAATGACATCCATTGTCTTTGAAGTTTAGTTCCACTGTACTGTTTTAATCATTTCCAAATAAAATAATATAAATTAAAAATATCTATATGTGTAAGGTTAAAAATGAACGACTCCAGCTGCATATGTAGCAGAGGATGGCCTTGTTGGGAACCAATGGAAGAAAGAGCCCTTGGTCCTGCAAAGTCTGGACCCCCCAGTGTAGGGGAATGTCAGGGCGGGGAGGCAGGAAGGGGGCAGATGAGGATGGGAACACCCTTATAGAAGAAGGGGTGGGGGATGGGATTGGGGGCTTATCTCCAGGAAACCTGGAAAAGAAATAACATTTGAAATGTAAATAAAAAATGTCCAATAAAAGAAAAAATGAGTTTCATACTCTTCTGTTTTCAAAAGTCAAACATCCTATGTTACTCTGTCACAGACATAAGAAGGTGTTATGAATTTAAAAGTAAGTCACAGAAATATCTCACAAATTGCTATCTGTTTGGAGAGGGTTGTTGTAGGAAGAGACACATTGAAGAAAGGTAAGGGGTATAAGGCAGACTGTACATAGCCAGCAGTTCTGGGTCCCTTCTTCAGTATTTGAATATTCTGAAATATATTCAATATATTGAAATAAAAGCCTGATTTCAAATCTCTTTCTTTTCGTCGAATCATCTGTGGCATCCTCCATCAGCAGTTATGTAAGGCCTATAATTTGAAAGTTACCAAGGCAACCCAGTATTTTAGAACAAATAATAAATGGGTCATGTCTTTGAAAAGAAAATTGGTGTGTGAAATGAAGAGCAAAATTAAACGCAGAGAATATTCTTTCATATTATCATGAAAATTGAAGTGGCAGACCTGTCATGTGAAGCAAATTAAAGATAATAATTCCATTTTCTAGAATTTATAAGCATGCTATTTGTATTTTAAGCCTCACATTACCTACATAAAAGAGCTGCAAATTTATAGAATACTATTAAACTGAGTGTCATTTTATTCTACAGTATAATGTTATGAATGTTTTTTACACCTCTTTAATCTTGCATTATATATGTAAATGCATTTATCGTACATATACTAAATTTTTTAGAACAATAGCATAGATATCTTATAAACTCTAATTACATCAGAATGATCACTTCCTTTCGTTGTTGTTTGGAGGCAGTGTCTCTCTTCGTAACATAGACTGGCCTGGAACTCGTACAGACCAGGGCAGCTTTGAAGTCATACAGATCAGCCTGCCTCTGCTTCCTGAATTGTAGGACTAAATGCCTGAAGCACCAGGTCTGGCCATGTTTTTATAACTATATAATAAATGATACATGTAGGAGCTACAGTATAACTGTGTATGTGATCAAACAGTAAAGGGAAACCCAGCACATATACCTGCAGTCACAAAACTTGGGAGAATGAGGCAGGAATATTGCCGTGACTTCAAGCCCAACTTGGCCTGTGTAGTAAATAATACTGGGTCAGCCAGAAGTATACAACAAGACTCTGTTCCAAAACAAGCAAATGAAGGAATGGAAAGAAAAATAAAACAGACTTAGTTGGGGCGCGGGGGTGAAGAGAGAGAGAGAGAGAGAGAGAGAGAGAGAGAGAGAGACAGAGACAGAGAGAGAGACAGAGACAGAGACAGAGAGAGACAGAGAGAGACAGAGAGAGAGAGAGAGAGAGAGAGAGACAGAGAGACAGAGAGAGACAGAGAGACAGAGAGAACTCAGAATGAATTCTGAAAGATAAAGATGTTTGTATGATTTTTACAATAAGATATATGGTGTGTATTACATAGGGTACATACATATATGGATATGTATAGAACTATGAAATAAAGGACTTTAAAATAGTGCATATTAGTACATGTATCTTGTATATATACAATGATTAGTATATATTAGCTTAGTATTTATAAAAATGATCAGTCCAATGTCACAGTCCAGCAGAGTTATTGCTAGAAAAAGTCTTTCTCTCTACTCTAAATATGGCATGCTGGCTCCTGGTTCATAGTAGCCATAAATGTGGTCCCCCAGGTTTCTTTAAGTACCATTCTGGAGGAAAAGCCTTAATGTCATAATATTTACCTCCACAAGCATAGCCATTCAAGAATTCAAAATCCTGGACCCTGAAACGGAATTTAATCATCTACTCCTCTCTTTCAGGTACTAAATGAGTATGGAAAAAGAACAGTTTTAGAATGAAGGAAACAGGCAGCCATGAACTCATATCAAATTTATCCTCAGCAGTTACACCAAGTTGGTAGCTGCACATTGAGTAACATATAAGGAAAACAAATTTTTACCCCTGAAGACTTCACCCTTCAAACTTTAACCCCAACCTAGTCATTGACTGTTCTGGTTTTGTTTTGTTGCTATAATAAACACTACAATTAAAGGCAACTTGGAGGAGGAAAGGGCTTTTTTATCACACTAATTAGTGGACAAAAAATATACTTACTGAAGTATCTTAATGTACATTATAAACTAAGTAAATAAATATACAATGTTCAGATAATTTCAGATAATAGTAAGGAATATTTAATATCTTTAGGAAATAGTAATGACAAACACATACACACACTGTATATATACATATATATATATGCATGTGTATGTACATGTGCACATGCATGTGTGTTTATGTATATGATACATGTGTATATGATTGCATATGAGCATGTGTATATATATACATACACACATAAAAGAAACCTTAGTCTCTGGTTACTTCAGTTGCTACGGTGAACCGACAAGCTCAGCAAGCCATAAAATGAATATGAAAACTCCTTCAAGAGCTCGAGACCCCATATGTACAGCAATGCCAACCAACCAGAGCTTCCAGGGACTAAGCCACTATCCAAAGACTATACATGGACTGACCCTGGACTCTGACCTCATAGGTAGCAATGAATATCCTAGTAAGAGCACCAGTGGAAGGGGAAGCCCTGGGTCCTGCTAAGACTGAACCCCCAGTGAACTAGACTGTTGGGGAGAGGGCAGCAATGGGGGGAGGGTTGGGAGGGGAACGCCCATAAGGAAGGG